>NW_025421436.1:0-408581 GCF_011764305.1 Mustela putorius furo
TGGGTGTTGGGAAAGCATAGACAGTATTGTTCCAGGGCCAAGGACAGGGTCCAGGTACTCCTGGTTGGAGGTCAAGGCCACAGTATGATACAGGTCTTCTACCAGCAGCTTGAAGGTACCACATGCCAGCCACCCCTCATTATTGTGTATAACTCTCTGGTGCACTTATTGGCTTATCCATCAAATGACTCCTTCAGCAGCTTGAAAACCACCTCCACAGGCACTCCAGGATATGGGAGGCTTCCAGAGTGAAAATTTTGAATAGGTTCACCCAAAAAGACCAGAAGTCACTCTGGTGGATGTAGATCTGGTCAAACATGGCCTTAGGGACCATCCACTTCACATGCAGTCCACTGTTGCTTGTCTTTTTATGGTAACTGATGTGGTGATATCTCTGGCAAGGCTGAAGTCTGAGATCTTCATCATGTTGTCCTTTGTCACCAGCACTTCCCTGGTGGCCAGGTCTTGGTGTATGCACTTCTTGGAGGCAAGGTACTCCATGCCTCAGGCTACTTGGTAGGCACAGGATACCAGGTCCTTGGAGGAGAGTTGCTCTGCTGCATTGTGGCTGATATTGTAACAGTACTCCAGGTCAGGAGACCTCTGGGCCTGCAGGTACTCCTGTATGTTGTCTTTGGAGGCATATTCCATGATGGTGTACGAAGGACCGTCCCGTGTACAGGACCTAGCAGGTTGATGGTGTCCTTGTGCTGTCCAATCATCTTCATCATCTCCATTTCTGAGATTAGGTTTGACAGGTCTTTCTCTGTTGCATCTGACTTCAACATCTTCACAGACACTTTAGTCAAATGGTTGGATTTGTCTTTGTCCAGACCAATGGCCTCCTCCAACACCACCTGCCCAAAGTAGGCCTGTCTTAGGGGTCTGCCTAAACTGCCTACAACCAGCCTGCCTCAAGGCAGTTATGAACTCTAGATTATCCTCAAAAACATTAAACCACAAGCTAAAAATTCTCTTCACTAGGTCTCTGTCGCAGGTCTAATTTTCTTATCTTTCATCATTTATCTTTTTCCTAATTCTTATTTTCAGTATAGTTTATTTTGCTTCCAGGTGTTTCCCCTGGTTTCTGTATGCTGTTTCATAGGGAAGAATTATCCTGTCATAAAAATTATTTCTTGAGCATTCATTACATCTCTCAGTTTAAATGGGGGTTCTTTTATGGTATTGATTCATTTGAGTTTTCTCAAAATGGGAAGAATCTTCAAAATGGTGTTTTCCTCAAGGTTCAGAGTATGTCTTAGCCTCATCTTTACTCTTTTTGAAATTCACTTTTCAAATTCTTGTCCCTATTTTTATCTTTTTAAATTAAAATGTTTTATTTTTACTATTTTTTTATTTGAGTATAGTTGATATTCAGTGTTACATTGGTTTCAGGTTTTCAATATCTCCATACATTATTCTATGATCACTACAAATATAGCCACCATCTGTCACCATATAACACTATTATAATATCATTGACTATATTCTCTACACTGTCCCATATCTCTTTTTAAAATCTCTGATTTTTATGTTTTCTGTTTTTCCAATTTTCGACCATCATTTTACTTGGTTACTTTAATAAAATATGCCTGATTACACACTCTTTGCTGAAAACCATAGCATTTGATTTATAGTAGTCTTCTTCTTCTTCTTTTTTTTAAATTAACATATAATGTATTATTAGCCCCAGGGGTACAGGTCTGTGAATCGCCAGGTTTACACACTTCACAGCACTCACCACAGCACATACCCTCCCCAATGTTCCTAACCCCACCACCCTCTCCCTACCCTCCCAACCCCCCCGGCAACTCTCAGTTTATTTTGTGAGATGAAGAGTCTCTTGTGGTTTCTCTCCCTCCCGATCCCATCTTGTTTCATTTACTCTTTTCCTGTCCCCCAAACCCCCCACATTGCACCTCCATTTCCTCATATCAGGGAGATCATATGATAGTGTCTTTCTCTGGTTGACTTCTTTTGCTAAGCATAATACCCTCCAGTTCCATCCATGTCAATGCAAATGGCAAGATTTCATTTCTTTTGATGGCTGCATAGGATTCCATCATATATATATATATATATATATATATATATATATATATATATATTTCATTTGATGATGCACATCTAGGTTCTTTCCATAGTTTGGCTATTGTGGATATTACTGCTATAAACATTTGGTGCACGTGCCCCTTTGGATCATAAAGCAGTCTTCTTTACCTCTATCAGAACCCCAGGAAGCTTTAGTTACTTATTTACTCACATAAACAGATGATCCAACACAACGTTTTTTGATGTTCAAATGTATTATAATCTCTTACCGCTTAACACTATGCTTACTGCTCTCTTTCACTGTCTGACTAAATCCTCATCATCACTATGCCATTTAATGAGATAGAACATTTGAACTCAGAGTTCTCTCCATATCAGGGAACCTTCTGTTTGTGCAGGTTAAATAAATGTTGATATTGTCTGTCCTGCACATACCCCATCCTGTTCACCAGAATATTCACCATCAAAATATATACAAAATGAAAACCATACCTCAGCACTTCTATTACCACCCAGCATGCTAAAAACACCATCATATGTTCCTGAATTATTGACTTGATTGATAACCCCACTTCCACACATACTGTACTCCTTTCTCCCTGCAAATTTATTTTGGTACAGCAATTTAACCTAAAAATCAAGTCAGATGATTTTATTCTGCTGTTGAAAGTCTTTTGGTATCTTCCCCTTTCATATTAAATAAAAACTGAAGGCGTTTCAGTGTACTAGAAGGTCATACATCAATACGTTCTTCCTCTCTCCACCACTATGAACTCCTCATTGGCCTCCTTGCTTTTCCTCAAAAGTAACAGACAAGCTGTTCACACAAAGTCTATATACTTACTTGCTCTGCCTAGAGCAATATTTTCCTTTAATATTTGTATAACACTCTCCTTCACTTCCTGGGTCTTTGTGCAAATAACATCTCATAAATGAGATATAACCACCCAACACAAAATAAAATTAACTTTCATCCCAGCATTCTCCAATGGCTTTTACCTTTCTTGTATTTCTTTGTAACACTTATCACCATCAACCATCAATCATTATTCTATTACTGGTTTATTTTCTTATTGGAGACACAGAGAGAGAGAATTGGGAGGGTGCACAGAGGAAGAAGAAAACACCCCACTGCCTAGAAAGCCTGCTGGGGAGTTACATCCCAGGACCCTGAGATCATGACCCAAGCCAAAGGCAGTCACTCAATGGACTGAGCCACCGAGGTGCCCCTCTATTATTGGTTTATTTCACTATTATATTTCAAAAGAATGTAAGCTCTTTGTGGTCAGGTATTTTATATGTTTTATTAAATGAAGTATTCTCAGAAAGGTAGCTGGCAGATTGTAAGGGCTCACTAAACTGTATTTTGTTGTTATTATTGGGCTCCTTTATGGGCTTTACCTCTTACACTAGAACTCTATCCTTCAGATGTAAGCAATAAGAATAGAGCCCTGTTGCCTGTTCAAATGTGTAAAAAGCCTGTATTAAGTGGATATTTTAAAAGCTAAATGAATGGCTTAATAGTTGTATATAGGGGGAAAGGGAACATATTTTCCACAGTTTAGAAGTGGAGTTCTTTTATAGAGTTCTTGTACAAGCCTACACTATTGAACGATAATGGGCAGTTGTACATTACAATTATACAAACACTTTGGTAATTTATATCCTTTTTTTGTAATTCATGACTAGATCATTTAATTCCTTAGGAACATTATAGCATTTCAACTTTTCATGTTCAATAAACTTATTGGGGTTGCTACCTTTTTTATTCAAATGGACAAATAGTCATGATTTAATCTAAATAAAGTGTTATTGATTGTGTTGTTTTCTAGGAATGAGTCGCACATGCTAGTTTAAAAGTTTTGTTAAATTCCCAAGTCTGTCACTGATAAAAGCCTTTTGTATATTAGTAACTTAATCAAAACGGAAAAGTTATGTAACACCAATTGTTATACTATCTTTGTTTCCATCTTGCTTTGTAATAACACCCATCTTAACTCTATTTAAGACAAATCATTGCCAGATGGATTTCTGGCATTGATTGCATGATATGAAATCTAGTATAACTAAAAGTTTTTGGTTTTAGTAGCATATAAATCAATTTAGAAAAATACATGTATTTGAATATAAGATAAAGTTTTAAATTATTTGGCAATAGTAAACTAAACTTTTTTGGTAAATTTTTATTTTCTAAAATTTCATGAGTTCTTTTGCAATAAGAAACAAGTTACAAAAAATTAAGGTCTATTTACCCCAATTCAAAATTATTAGGAATATAATCATAGAGGTTGAAGTATTTAAAATATTGAACCCAAAATATTTTATTAGGTAAATTCATGAATGCTGAGCATTCACTGTTAAAATATACTAATATTATTGATAGACTGGTAGAAGCCTAAAAGCAAATATTTATTAAATATTTATATCCATATCTTTTTATGGCTTGGTAATTCATTTCTCTAGCATTAAATAATATTCCATTGTTTGCATGTACTACACTTTATTTGACCTTTCACCTATGGAAGGATATCTTGGTTGCTTCCAAGCTTTTGTCAGTTATGAATAAAACTACTATAGACATCTTTGTGGGTATAGATTTCATCTTCTTTATATAAATACCAAGAACTGCTACTGCTGAATCATTTGGCAAGAATATGTATAGTTTTGTAAGAAACTGCCAAGTTGTTTTCCATTCTTTATTCTCAATAGACATGGAAGAACATTCCTGTTGCTCCACATCCTCACCAACATTTCGTGTTCTGTTGTCAGGGCTCTGGATTCTGGGTATGTACTGGTGTCTCTTTTTTGTTTTAATTTGCATTTTCCTGATGACATATGATGTGAAGCATCTTTTTATATGCTTATTTGCCATCTGTAATATTTTCTTTTGTGAGGTATCTGCTAAGGTCTTTGGCTCATTTTTAATCAGGTTTTCCCCCGATTGTTGAGTTTTAAGGGGACTTTGTGTATTTTTGATTAACAGTCCTTTGCCAGATGTGTATTTTGCAAATTTTTTCTCATAATCTGTGCTTTGCCTTTTCATTCCCTTGGCATTGTGTTTCACAGAGTAGACATTTTTAAATTCAGTGCTTGTGCTTTTGTAGCTAAAGTTATTGCCAAAACCAAGGTCATTTAAATTTTCTTCTATATTACCTTCTACATGTTTCATGTTTAGGTTTATAATCCAATCTGAGTTAATTTTTGTGAAGAGTGTATGATATCTGCCTGGATTTATTTTATTTTATTATTTTATTTTATTTTATATTTTTACATTTAGCTTCACCATTACTCCAGAACCATTTGTTTAAAAGATTGTATTTTGCTCTCTTGTATTGCTTTTGCTTTTATATTAAATATAAAATATAATTGATAATATATATTCTGTTGCTTTAATCTAGTCTTTCTGTGGTATTACAATATCTTGCTTACAATTATCGTTATGGTAAACTTTTTTTTTAAGATTTTATTTATTTATTTGACAGAGAGAGAGATCACAAATAGGCAGAGAGAAAAATAGAGAGAGAGATGAGGAGAAGCAGGCTCGCTGCTGAGCAGAGAGCCCAATGCAGGACTCGATCCCAGGCCCCTGGGATCATGACCTGAGCCAAAGGTGGAGGCTTAACCCACTGAGCCACCCAGGTGCCCCATCATTATGGTAAACTTTGAAGTCAGTCCTCAGTCTTTGTTCTCCTTCAACACTACGTTGACTATTGTGAGTCTTTGCCTCTCCATATAAACTTTAAAATAAGTTTGTTAATATTAAAAAAAAACTTGCTGGATAGCATTAATTGTATAGATAAACTTGGAAACCAGTGACCTCTTGAGCTTAGCAGGAGATAGACCATAACATCAGTTGTCACAGTGGTGCCTCTGGCAGAACCTATTGCAAATCCCTAGGCAAAATGAGACCTCAAGGATCTCAGAGAATGTCTAAGAAGTACTTGATACATCCCTTGGGTATGGTTTATTGAAGTGTCCACCTGTCTGAAAGCGGGGTATCTAGTTAAGAGAGGGAAAATTAATTATGATAGAACATATCAACAAACATCAATAAATTTTGTAAAACTAATTGTCATGGCTCATATACAATATGACCAACAGAGGGACCATCAGAAGGAAAGCATCAGTTATGTTTATTGTGAAATTTTTTATTCAAAATAAAGCAATGTGAGGGGAAGACACAATGAAAAAATTACCATTTTTTAATTGCTTAAACTTCTTACAAAATGGAATAGGTTTTATATTCTAAGTAGTATATTGAAAAGTAAAACATTGGGGCACCTGGGTGGCTCAGTGGGTTGGGCTGCTGCCTTCGGCTCGGGTCATGATCTCAGGGTCCTGGGATTGAGCCCCACATCAGGCTCTCTGCTCCGCAGTGAGCCTGCCTCCCTCTCTCTCTCTCTCTCTGCCTGCCTCTCTGCCTACTTGTGATCTCTGTCTGTCAAATAAATAAATAAATCTTTTTAAAAAAAGAAAAGAAAAGTAAAACATTAAAAAATAAAATTTTAATTAACAAAATATGTAATTTTAAAAAAAGGTTAAAAATAGCAGAACCATTTTTCTTATAACTGGAAAATACATTGTATATATATCTATCAAAAATAACTTGACATGGGGGCGCCTGGGGGGCTCAGTGGGTTAAAGCCTCTGCCTTCGGCTCAGGTCATGATCCCAGGATCCTTGGATCGAGTCCCACATCGGGCTCTCAGCTCAGCAGGGAGCCTGCTTCCTCCTCTCTCTCTCTGCCTGACTCTGCCTACTTGTGATCTCTGTGAAATAAATAAATAAAATCTTTTATAAAAAAAATTTTAAAAAATAACTTGCCATGTCTGGAATCAGGAGCATATGGAAAAAAATAATATCTGAGGACAATACTTCTGCCATGTTTTGTGCCTTGTTAATATTTTTTAACAGTCAGGCAACTTTTAGCTTTATTGAAACACCTGCTAGAATACCAGCAGTGCCTTTTGGAGACCTATGACTATAAAAATTAATTTCAAATATTCAAAATGTTTACTATGGTGTCACTACTTAGGGCCACCACCAAGTATGTTTCAGAAGTAAGCATAACTGTTACTCTTCCATAAGGCAAAAGGGCATATTTTCAGGAGTTCCATCTGCTGTACCAGGAGGTGAATCAAGTAATGATTTTTGTCTATAAAATAATTCACTTTTCAATCTAACATTCCTCATTCCACATTATAATAATAAAAACTAGGAGGAGACTAAAACAAACAAACAACTACAACTACAACAACCAGCTTTTCCTTCAGTGGAAAAGTAAATATAACCTTATGAGTAGCCTGAAATTTATTTTTAAATATTTTTAAGATAAACGTTTTTGTTAGGAAACCATATATTTTATATTACTAAGAAATAACAGGCAAAGTTTTATTAACTTCTAAAAAGTCTAGTTACTTCTATTTATCTATTAACTCATCTCTTTATGATGTAGAACATGATCACACCTATTGTATCTACCCAAGTTTGTATGCTTTGGTTATTTTATGTTTGCTATTTCCTTGCTTAATTTTTACAATATTTGATACATAATAGTATCTTTAAGTCCATCTATGGTTTTACAGAATTTGTTTGAACTTCATAAAAATGTACCATACTTTTTGCACTGTCCTTGTTTTACTTCTCTATTAGCTTTCCAAGATTTATTCACTCTAGAGTGTGTAGCTATCATTTATTTTTATTCCTCCATAATGCTATGTTTACAAATTTGTATTTATCTGTACTTTTAAAAATATCTTAATTATATACCATTTCTCATCTCACGTAACACTCAGTTACTTCTACACTTATCAGATATTATGTAACTGAAAACCACAACTCAACAACAATAGAACACCATTTTTCAAAATTAAATGGCTTACCAGAATTCTTTAATTCTATCCTTTATTTGTATTAGATGACCCTTTATTCTGGTATTTGGCATTGTTCATATGGAGGAAAGCTTATAAGTTGATATTCCATAAATAGAAGGATTTATTATGATTGATTAATTATTTTCATTTAGAATGCATAGAATATGGTTGATTTAATATTTCTTTCTTACTCTCTGCCTGGAACATAGTGCTATCTATGTAATCGCCACTAAAATATTAAGTTATTTACCTAGACTTTAAACTGCATATTAATAGGAATAACATACAGAACTCTTCTCAGATTGGGACACCTGGGTGGCTCAGTCAGTTAAACGCCTGAGCCTTTAGCTCAGGTCATGATCTTAGGGTCCTGGGACTCAGTTCTGCAACAGATTCCCTGCTTAGCCAGGAGTTTGCTTCTCCCTCACCCTGCTGCTCCCCCTGCTTGTGCTCTCTCTCACTCACAAATAAATAAAATTAAAAAAATAAATTCTTCTCAGATAGCTAATATACAATATCATCTTTGTATTCATCAAAGGGAAAGTGCCATAGAATAATGAAATTCAGACTACTTCAAATTCATTTTTTAACCAGTAAGAAAGTACTGGAAACAAGCCAAAAATGTCTTCAATGAATTAAAGAAATAGATTGATTTTCAATATCTTAATGTTTCTAAAATAAATTGCAAGATTTTTATACTAGATCTCAGTGTAAATATTCATTATACAATGATATTCTAAAAATAAACCCGAGAAATCTACTTGACATATATGATGACAAAAACGAGTTTCACAAAAGTCAGTTTGGGTAAAACTTACAACACCTACCACCTGAAACTCTTGTTCTATAATTTAACTATTTTAATTTACAAAAATACAAAAATAATATATCAGAGTAAGTATATTGATAGCTTTGAAGGTATGCTCTGGTTGTGCACTGTTTACTATTTAAAGGGGAATCAAATATGTGATGCTTATGGTGTGACTATATTAAAATTCAACAAGTTCAGAAGCATATGAGGAATAGAATAAAGACAAAAGAGGACCCTTACTTATCCTAAAGATAGACAATGGTATATATGTGCTAGTTGGGGAGAGAATCCAGTCAGTAGATGGAGGATGTGGTAGTGGAAAAAAAAAGACACAACGTTTTGGTTGAAAGTTTAGCACTATATTTAACAAAGTGAAATTGTGTGTTAATAGCTTTGAATAAAATCCAAAAAATATTTTCAATTCATTGAAGTTTATTTAGGAAAAACTTGAAAAGTACAACTTGATAAGGATTCCAATCAAAGATTCATAAGCAATACAATTTTCAGAATTTTTAGTATATTTTCCCTAAAAAGCCATTTGATTTAAATTAAAAAGAATTCTATTTACCTGCCACTTAAATAAGAGGAAATTATTTGGTTTTGTAATAAGTCAATAAAATAAATTAACATATCTTTAGAAAACAGATATGCACACTAATTTAAAAAGAATAGTGCTTAAGTTGTTCAGCAAACATTTGTAAAATTCCTTGCCATCAGCTAGCTCTGGAGTTCTGCTAGGTGAGTAAGGCCATGTATGTTACTGCTCAGAGTACTGACGCAAAGCAATTGTCCCCTTCACATCCATTTTTTGCTGTTGATATGTCATGCTATGTTGTTTAGAGATCCATAGATGGCCCTACATGAAGGCCTTTTTTTGTGTGTATATGGGTGACTGTGATTTAACTTTCAAATAAGATGGCTCCTGATTTACAATGATTCAACTTATATGTGGCAATGATGTGAAAGTGAAAGTGATTCAGTAGAAACTGTACTTTGAATTTTGAATTTGGGTCTTTATAAAAAGGGCCAGTGACATGTGGTATGGTGCCATCTTGTGATGCTGGGCAGCGGCAGTGAGCCACAGCTCCCAGTCAGCTAGAAGATTACAGGGGTGAACACCTGATATTCTTACAAGCATTCTATATATAACCATTCTTCTTTTCTTTAGTGTAATATTTAATAAATTGCATGTGATATTTGATACTTTGTTATTAAATGGGCTTTGCTTAAGATGATTTTGCCCAAATGCAGGCAAATGTAAATGTTCTGAGTATGTTTAAATAAGCTTAAGGTAAGCTATGATATTTGATAGTTTAGGGGTATTAAATGCATTTTCAATTTTGTATGTGTTTCTCTGTACATAGCCCCCTTGTAAGCTGAGGAACATCTCTATATGTATATGTAGCCTTGGTATGGCTTACATATTATTGGCATGAAACATCTAGAACAGTACGTGTGCCATATAATTGTCTACAACATCAAACAAGTTTCTTGAAAACTTGTGCCAAAGGGGTTATGTCTTTAAGGATTCTTATTTCAGAAGGGTTCTCTCAAACGTAAGAAATTTCAGAAGTTAAGTGAAAATCTGACCAAACTAAACATTTTTCCATTTTCCCTAGTGAGCAAAGATAGCTAAAATCTATCTGCCATTTTCAACACTGTACTCAACGATTGTAATTCTAATTTAAGAACAGATTATTTATATCAAAACCACATGTTGGCCTAATCTTATACAATATTCATAAATCTCACTCAGAGCCTTGGACACTTTTATTTGTTGAGTCTATATGGTACTGTTGTACCATATAGACCTCATAGCTTAATGTATGTCTATACTTTTGAAAATACATGCATCATAGTTCCATTGTAAAATGTGTGGGTTATAAATTGTGCTATTCTATCAAAATGGTAATAAGAACATACAAATGAACTGGACCAGATTGCCAGATATCACATTTCATACCAGAAAGATTCAGTGGTAAGTTTTAAAATGGCCAGCTATACTTCGACTGAATTATAACTCATTTAACTTCTTTCTTTGTGTACAGTATTATACATTAGTCAGTATTATAGTAAATAAGTACTTTGGACAGATGTAAATATGCTGTAATAAAAAATGTTTTTCTTCTTTCTTTTAGTCCTTTTTACTTATAAGACTAGCCACAAATACCATGCCTCCCCCAAAATAATTTGCAATCCAAATTTATCTCTAAATGAATTTATTGCACAGAAAAATATATATATATACACTTACAGTAGACATGTTCAAAAATAGTTACACAACAGCAGGGCCCTAAATGTAAGCAGTATAGTTGTTTTGTTTTGTTTTGTTTTTTTTTCTTTAAAAAAAAAAAGAGGTTATGTGAAATATTGGAATTTTATTTCCAGGCCTAGTATTTCAAGACAGTTAACTACACTTATGGTGTCAACAGCCTCAAACATAAAAATTTCTACTTTTTGCTTTTGCCCCCTCCATTTAGAACTTATTTATAGCCTGATAATTCAAAGGTCCCTATGTTTATGAAAATCTGGACATGAATAGCTCTAAGATCCCATTCAGAACTTGACATTAATCTAAGTCTTTTGGCTCCATTTATCCTGAGAGCAAAGAGTAGGACAAAGGATTTGAGTACTGTTAGTTTATCTGGGGGATTATCCAAGGTAGAAAAGAATGGGAAAGTGATACAGTGAAGAAGCAACTTTGTCAAAGAGGTACATTGTTGATATAATTGTTGTGGATAGAAAATGAAGGCTTGCTTTTACTGAAAGGTCCTGAGAAACTTCTTTAAGTTGTCCTCATGAAGACCTGAAAACTGACAATTTTACCTATGGTTCTTATTTCCACTTCACTGAGAGCTGTCCTCAGAGGACATTAACTCTCCTACACTTTTGGGTTGTGTTGGAGACATTCTAAAATGAGAGAGAGAACACGAGATGCTATCAGTGTTAAGTAACTGCAATTTCCCATGGAACTATCCACCACAGGTTTGGCTAGAATCAGGTGTAGGGCCTTGATAGCAGAGGGAGTTGAGACAGTATCATTTTAGGTTAATCATTATATCTGAAATTTCCAAAAACTTCAACTGATGAAACTTTGATTATAAATCTATAAATATAACAACAAATCTACAGTATTCAAATTATTTTCATAGAAATACACAAACAAAGCATCAATTGATTAATATTTAAATGTTACAAAATACTGAACTGAAAGAATTTGGTCATATAACAACGTGTAAGAAGTAGAACGTAGGTTTAGGTTAGAACTCAGGATGCATTTGAGACTCAGTTAAGAAATTGAATGGAGGGACGCCTGGGTGGCTCAGTGGGTTAAGCCACTGTCTTCGGCTCAGGTCATGATGCCAGGGTCCTGGGACCGAGCCCCAAATCAGGCTCTCTGCTCAGCAGGGAGCCTGCTTCCTCCTCTCTCTCTGCCTGCCTCTCTGCCTGCTTGTCATCTCTCTCTGTCAAATAAATAAATAAAATCTTAACACAAAAAAGAAATTGAATGGATGTCTGACTATCTTATAGGTTTGCTAAAATTCAGTGACTTTGTGTTCACGTGTGGCTATGCAGGAACTTTTAACTTCTCTAAGAATTTATTAGATTTGGTTATATAATGGCAGTAAAGGATGGGGAAAAGCAAAGTACAAACCCCATAAAGAAAAAGACACTGAGTATGAGAGAAGAGTAATAGATAAGAAGAATCAATGCATTTGTGGAAAATGGAAATTGAAATACACAATGATTGTTGATTTTTTTAGATGGAGAAAACAAAACTAGCTTGCAAGAAGGAAATAACAGAAGACATGTTGTGATGTGATACAGAATCCTGGAAAAGGCAGTAACGTGGAATAAAGGAGTAGGGAGAGCATATCAGGTAATTTGGATAGGAAGGAGTTAGGAGATAATTGCTTGATATATTTTATATGGCCCACTTAAATGCACAGATTTCTCTTCTTTAATTTATATGGAGAACAGGGCGTTTTTTCTCTTCCCTTTCAGAGCGCCAGAGGTGTACTCTTTCAGACTGAAAACCTGAAAAGCTGAGGACTCAGTTGCTTAAGCACAGCTGAGAGGACATATTTCAATTAAGATATACATTTTGATGTAGGTAGTAGACTGTCAAAAGTGGTTTAACCATATTTTTTCATTTAACAAGTAGACTACAGAGAGTGTTTTCTGGTGTTGGTTCAGAGTCTTAAGAAAGTCAAGTGAAGTATCTTAGAGGTTTTCATGGCTTTTTTTATTCACAGTTGCAAAAATTGCTGTTGGAGTTCTCACTATTAAGCCCACATTTCTGGCAGAAAGATAGAGGTAAAAGAGAATGATATCTTGTACGACTGATACTTTGTCATATGGTTACAATGTAACTAGAAAAGAGACAATAAAATATTTGATGTTGTTTTAAGTTTCCTTGTTGTCAATCCCTCAGTGCTTTCTGATATGAAAGGAAAAAGTAGATGGATATTGACCTGGCAACTATCAACACCTGTCAGTCTCTCTTGGATAACCAATATCTCTATAATCTCTTCTTCCCAGTAAAAAAAAAATAAAATATATTCATAACCCACACTGTGCCATCTCAAGTTACTGCACCAAGATAAAATTACAATGATTTTCAGTTGTTCCAAATGGACAGAATACCCTTCCTTATGATATCATGTCTTATAAGATAGATAATTGGCTTGCTACCAATATACCCAGATGTGACTGTGGAAGAGACAGGAAAAAAATAATAATATTTACTTATTCCTTGGGTTGACCCTGTTTACACAGATGCATTACTATTAGAAAAGGTTGGTTTGGGACATTGGAATGAATTTACTTAATGGGTCAGTATGTAATTGGGTTGGAGGAAATTTTTAATTTCTACAAAAATTATTAGAATTCTATCTTATTCTCTTTTGTTAATTTTCACATGTTAACAAAGCCAACGTTTTTGTCTAGCAGACAAGATCTGAAATCCTAACAAAACTCAATTTTTTCCTTTTTTTTTTTAAGTTTGAGAGCCTCATGTTCTCTCATGCTGCTTTAAATACAACTCAAAAAAAAAGGACCTAAATGGGGCAGTAAGACAAGACTTTATGTTTTATTTTATTTATCTTATTTTTAATTAAAAAATTAAAGATTGTATTTATTTATTTATTTGAGAGAGAGAGAGAGAGCATGAGTGGGGCAGGGGGATGTAGCTGCAGAGAGAGACTGAGAAGTATACCCCCTAACGAGCAGGAAGCCCGATATGGGGCTCGATCCCAGGATCCTGACTGAGATCATGACCAGAGACAAAGGCAGATACATGTGCAAAATCCCTTTTTTTCTGGGAAACAATACTTTACAAGAGATGTTTGAAAAAGTACTGGGGAATCAACTTTAATCGGAGATACAAAAATTTAATTGACTTTTGTAAAGCTACAGGGATCCAAATGATGGGAATCTCAGCCCGTTTAGGTTGTGGACCACAGAGTATTCTTCTCTGTAATATTTTATTTTCTTCCATGTCTACTAAGTCCAGTCCAAGTTCACTGATCTCTTTTTAGATAGTGCAAAACATGGCAAAGAATACCGAACAAGTGCCCAATATTCTACATTTATTACATCATTTCTAACATATAGAAGTGTGTTATCAAGGCTGGTTCTGTGAACGAACCTAGTTATGCTAAAGTGTGTTTTGTTCTCCAAGAAATTAAATGCATGATTATCACACAATTATAAAATACTTGTGTCAAGAATTTTTATTCAAAAATTAATAAGAGAAGCAGATATGAAAACTAGTTCACATGGTTATTTGGGATATAAGCAGAGTTGTGCAGCAGAAGTGCTCTGGGCCCATAATTTGGGTTACAGAATTTATGTTTTCTAATGAAAAGTCACTAACTTGCATTATTGTTAACAAGAATCTTGTGCATTACCATCAGTTTTCTACATTATAACCTCTTGCTCTACAGTTTGTAAATAACTTTGTCAATAGCAAGCTAATAAACGGGGTGACTCCAATGGATTGAGATAATCTCCAGAGTTTCTGCTACATAATGCCCAGGACTCCATTGAAAGGACACCTAGGAATTTATTTTGCCCAAAAATTATCATTTTTTTCACTGTCCTTACCTATTTTCCAAACCTAGTCCTTTTGCTTCACCTTTCAGTCTACGGACAACCGTGTATCTGACTGACTTGTTAATTCTGGGAATGTCTTGCAGATTAATTTGCTTGCCAGAGGTGGTTCCTCTAATTGATGTCTAAGAACCCCAATTAGTTAAGAAAACTTTTTTTTAACATTTTCATTGCTATTTATTATTATTCTTCTTATTATTGCTAATATCTCTATTATAAATAATTCACAAGGGCATCTTTCTGACAAAAGACAAAGAGCTGGCTACTAGTAGAAAAAGTACATTGGACTCAGTGAAAGTGGTAAAGGGACTTGAGAAAATAAGGCAAAGCACTGGAATTTTGTGTTAAAACTTTAAATATTATAGACACATTTACTTAATTTCTAATACTGTTGTTGCTTATAATTAAATAAGATGTTTTCCATGAACCATGCATTACAGCAAATATATTGTTTATACAGATTAAATTTTCATCAAAAGGGACGCCTGGGTGGCTCAGTTGGTCAAGCAGCTGCCTTTGGCTCAGGTCATGATCCCAGCGTCCTGGGATCGAGTCCCGCATCGGGCTCCTTGCTCAGCCGGGAGCCTGCTTCTCCCTCTGCCTCTGCCTGCCATTCTGTCTGCCTGTGCTTGCTCTCTTGCCCACTCTCTCTGATAAAGGAATAAAATCTTAAAATAAATAAATAAATTTTCATCAAAAAATTGTAAGTGTATTTTATTGTAGGATCATGATAAGCATTTTGCAGATGAGAAAAGTGAAATTTAGAAAAGTATGTCTCTTCAAATCCCTCATACAATATCTGGCCTCGATAGAAGGATATACTATCACAATTGAGGAAGATAATTGAGATTACTTAAAATGATAAACTTTACTGTGTAGGGTTTTTTAAAAGTTTGCCACAGATTCAGATTCTTTTAAAATATATATCTATTTTGTGTAAAGAGAATGCACTGAGAAGTAAAAAGAAAGTGATATATCAGTGCTACCAACTAATGGCTATAATAGCATCACCTTATTTATGAACAATGAAACAGTGTGCAATATTTAAATAAATTTAAATAATTTCCTATTTATTTTATATATTTATAAATTTAAATAAATTCCTATTTATTTATTATTAAAGAAATTCCTCTAACAAACAGTATGTTTTGAAGGTTCCTAGCAGGAAAGTGTTGTACTACATGGAAGTAATCAGAAAATGTGATCTAAAATTCTGCTTTCAAGGGCGCCTGGGTGGCTCAGTGGGTTAAAATTCTGCTTTCAAGAAGCTATAACAGTAAGTACTGAGCATTAGCTATTATACGCTAAGGATGAATAACTGAAATCTACATTTGAAACTAATGGTACACTATATGTTAACTAATTGAATCTTAAAAAGTTAATTTAAAAAAACACTATTTTATAAAACAATATTCCCAACAGGCTCTTTTGCTTTAAAATACTCACTTTGTAATGAGAGTCATTACTTTTGTCTGGCCAATTCTTACATCACTGTTTATCCCTTCCCTGTTTTATCCCTTCCCAATATCAATAAAGGCTCACTTGGGTTACCTAGAAGCCATGAGAAAGCTTGTAATAGATCTGGCTGGTTTTCAACAGCAATTTGACCACCATGTGCACAGGGAAGTCTATTGATAAAGGCTTTATTGCAATAAGTTGCAAATACATGGATGATTTTGAATTCTCTTTCTTGAGGTCTTGTTTCATGATAATAAATTTAGGGTGGCTTATTGGAATGGATGTTATTAACATATCTTCATAGTTATAAGTACATGGAATTGTAAAATAGATGAATAAATGTGGCATCACTGACAACTGTCCTCATTTTGAAATCAAATTACAGTGTACTAAGATGAGGAAGCAAAGCATATTTGGGATTATGAGTGAAATAATTTAAAAAAGTCTTAGGGGTATGATCAGACTATTGGGTAATTCAGTAGAAAAATGTCAACTGATTGAGATTCTGTGTTCCCTGATTTCAGAGAGAAGTTAAGATAAATAAGTAACACGTGGAGACTAGGAAGCCAAACATAAGTGATAATTTTGTGCCAGGGTGTGTATACATCTGTTTATCTTCTTGCTTTACCACTAAGGCTGCTCCTAGAGGAGAGTTTAAATATGTGTTGGAGCTAATCTCTGTGGATTACACAAGAAACCACATCCTACAGCTCTCCCTGAAACACCCCTTATGAATTCAATGTAATTTGGTTTTTGCATTTTTAGAAATAACAAAATACTTTGCAAACACATCTACTTTATTACCACCACAAGTGAGTCAGCTGACTCCACATTTTAACACAGTGACAGTCACCGAGGAATGGAGGAATGAGTAGAGTTATCAATATATGTGCTTTTAAGAAGTATGACAGGGTAGCAGCTATTTCCAGGAACCAAAACATGGGTCAGCAGCTCTGCAGGAAATGGGATGGAATAAATGACTCATTTCAGAGGAGTTCTATAAAATATTAGTTCTATAATGTATCTTCAGTACCCAATTACCCGCTTTGATCTAAAGATAAGGATTTACAGTTAAGGTCCCATTCATGATTTGACTGGTAGGGTCTGAATCATTTTTACTATTGTTTTGACTATTACTTGAAACCTATAGTAGTACTTGGGATATGTGTTGTGTATTCTGTGAACATGTGCTATTTTTAGATTAGATAATTTCTGTCTCGAACCCTTGTTAATTTGTTTGTTTTTGTTTATTTGATAGTGGTTTCAGTAAATGGATATATCTGAAAAATTGCAAAGCCACTATTAAAATAAGTTATTATTATATATAGCATGGAATTGCACATTCCTCCTTTGAATCTGACAGAGCTTCACCATATCCTTAACAATTTGGGAAAAACATGCTATTATTTTTCTTTATAAAATTTCTCCTGTTAGGCTGTGGTGGTTGTCATCAGCAGTAACTCCTCTGAAGGCTTTGTCAAAAGAGTTGAAAAAAATGGAAAGGTGTGAATGAAGCTGTTTGCTGAATATAAAGAAAAGAGCATTGAAGTACAATTCACACTCTTACTTCTCCTTCTATGCTTTCAGATGTTTGACATTTGAAGATTTTGCTTCTAGAAGAGATGCCCTATATAATTCTTACTTTAAGGAGCAAGTTGCTTTTATAATTTTTTTATTATTCTACCATTCAAGTACTTCCATTTAAATTAAATTCAATACCATTTAAAAAAATCAAAAGTGCAGCCAGTATTCAATTTCTGGGCTAAATAATTTTAGAAAGCTTTGTGTTATTGAACCTACAGGGTTTTTCTGTAGTTTTAACTCTTTCTTTCTGTGATTTGCCCCATTAGTCATGTAAGTGACTGCAATGTAACAGACATTGAGGATAAAGAAGGACTGAATAGAACAATCCTTGGCCTCATGAAGTTGAGAATCTAGCAAGGGAGTCAAACAATTCAATCATTCAGAGACAATTTATTGAGTGCCTGGCCTAAGATGAACACAACAAAACCCCAGCCCAGAGGAATCATTTTAATGGGAGAGATAGATAATAGGTAAGCCAACTTTAAAAAAAATTGTACTGGTTTTTCTTTAATAGTGATGCATATTTGAACTAAATAAGCACATTTTAAAAAGAGCAGTGATTGAGAAGAGGTTTTTTAACTGAGTGGTCCGAAAGGGCCTCCCTGAAAAAGTCTGTTTTGAACAGATTTCTGAATAATATCAGCTAGGAAGCTGAGTAAAAATCTCAGGGATGGGTGATTTTTCCAGTCAAAAAACTGTAAAGGCTCCAAAGTCACAATAGAGCTATAAGTTTCTCTAATAAAGTAAATTCTGACAAAGAATGAGAAGAAATAACTAACCCAGGTTTGAAAGAAAAGGGACAGACTTTCTATGGAATTCATATTTAATTAAAGCTCTAAAGGACAAAAATACAATAGAGCAAAATTCTGGTCATGCTGATATACCTAATGAAAGTTCATAAACAGGGTGTGGGTAGCAAAGAGTGTGTGAGAATGTTGGTAAGAACAGTGGGGAAGAGTCATCCCTGAACATGTTCTTAAATGAAGCAATTCTTGTGTTGTTTTAAAGGGTAAATTGGAGTCTGCCTAAGTGATTAGAGAAGGATGCCTCAGCTTATGGAAGTTCAAAGCCATAAAGACGTGATAAACTACTGCAGATATTTTCATGTATGTTTGTTGTTGCTTCTAGTAATGGTGATCTAAAAACTCCTACTTAAGACAACTAAAAATCCAGACAAAATAGCTTTTAAAGTTAAAAATATCAGAATGATTTTAAAAATAAGTGAGGGATTACTGGGCCAAAATACGAAATACAATGAGAGCCTAGAGATATATGCCCTGAAGCCATTTTAGCTATGAGAGCATTCGAAACTGCTAAAACACACTGAGCTGTGTTGTTAATAGACTCTTGATACTAGAGAAACAAAATTCAAAATCCAGGAGCAATCAAATTTGAGGAATTTGGTACAACCCAAATTTAAGTTGAGATCCCCAAAGCACAAGGAGAAGCAGAAATAAGACTATAGCCTACCTTGCCTTCTGTGTAAACTGAGAAAGTCAATCACTGAATTTGGAGTATGATTGTCTTGTAGAGTCTCAGATATAAGAGAAAATCCCGCCAAGGAGGACCATACCATTATTATAGCTCTTAATTATCCCTACTCAATAAGAGTTTCAAATATAATGTCTTGAACGTAGCAAAATGGAACAAAGCACACAAAGAAAAACCATTAACAAGATTTGATAGACAAAATGGGATTAAGTATGATGTTAAAATGATTAATAAAGATTGTAAAATGGCTTGATTACTCTGCTCAAAGAAATGAGAGGGGAAGCAAATTGAACAAAAAACTGAAACTAAAAATGATATTGAGAAAGGTTTTATAAATGAGCCAAATGGATACTCTAGAACTTTAAAATATGACAGCTAATTTAAGATACCACAGGGGTGCCTGGGTGGCTCACTTAATTAAACCTCCAATTCTTTCTCCTTTTTTTTTTAACACCTTAATTTTATTTTATTTCTTTCATTTTGGCTTAGGTCATGATGTCAGGGTTGTGAAATAGAGCCCAGAGTTGGGCTCTGTGCTGAGCCTGGAGCCTGCTTAAGATTCTTTTCCCTTCTTTTTCTATCCCTCCTTGCACTCTCACTTGCTCGCTCTCTCTTGCTTGCAAATAAATAGATAGATAGATAGATAGATAATAGACAAAGCAAAATAAAAGCAGATTATGAAAATAAATATAAAGATTTTGAAATGAAAACAAGTTCAAAATAAAATAGAGAAGACCTACACAGCTAAAAGTTCATTCAGAATATCTACTATTAAAGAAGTCAATATGACACAATGTTAAGATATCAAAAGATTTGAGCATGTACTTTACAGAAAGGGTAATCCAAATGGCCACTCATATATCAAAACTGTTTATCTTTCTTATGAATCTGGAATTAAATTAAATTAAATTAAAAATAAATTAAAACCTAAAATGACATACTATTACACACTTACCATATTGGGCAACAGTAAAATTGTCTTGCAAGAATGTGAAAGAATGAAAGTGCCCATAATAAAAACATTTGAGGTATGTTGGACAATATTTAGAAAACTTAAAAATAAAAATAAAAAATTGGTCCATTCCTAGAAATACAACATGGAACTAAATGAATATTTTCACCAGGATATGCAAACAGCTGATATAGCTATTTCATTCATAACAGCAGATCAGTAGTGGTCTATTTGCACAATGTTACATTAAATAAGAGAGAATATTAACAAACTGGGAGGAGGGGCTAGGTTGTTATCATAAACAGATCTTCTATGGTGCTGATTATGTTCTATTTCTCAAAATCTTTAAGTTAAAAAAGTTTTCAAATTTATATCTAGATAGATAGATGATAGATAGACAGAAATCCCTGAAGCTGCAATGCTAGGCTAAGACCAGGCTTTCAAGGGCTTTTCTATACTCTACTAAATACTTGAAACCATTCATTATATCATAGCTCAGTGTTCAAATCTCCATTTGTTTCCTCAGTTTCCTAATATTTATCTTAAGGTGACCTGATCCAGACTTTTGATCACCTTTGTCTAAATATTTCTATTTTAACAAAGTCCTTTTGAACACTGAGCGACTAAAACTTAGAAAAATACTCTGATTGTTATCTCACTAGAGTGGAAAATATATAGTTACCCATTAACTAATGATATCCATGTCTACATTAGATCCATGACATTTTTAATTCTTGGGAGCTTTTGGCTAAATGAATTTTTTAAGCTTCCTTTAAATGAAGCTTTAAGCCATCACCACATGAATAAAATTAAAGAACTAAATGAAAACAAGCAAAGTATTTACGGAGTAATAGAATGTGCAGTGGAAAGAGTACAATTCTGAAATCATAAAGCCTAAATTAGTGTGATGCATCTTTACTAGCCATGTAATCATAAACCAGTTATCTAAATGTGTTAGCCTCAGTTTTTTCACCCATGAAATGGTGATGATAATACTTATTATGCAGAGTTGTTGTGTGGATGTGATGAAGCATGGAGCATGAGATTCTCATATTCCATGCTAAAACGATAGCTATTTTTATACTTATAATAATTCTAATAATAGTAATTAAATTGTTTAAAATGGTAATATTCATTTGTATTGTGGCATTGTATTGACTATTCATAGACACATTTACCAAAATAAATTTCATTTACTTTACCCCCTCTGAGGATATGTATTCCCTAATTCAATATGAATCTCATTATTTTCAGGGAGGTATCCTTTACTGTTGAACATGAAGAAACTTAAGCAAGTCTGTCTTATTCAAAATTTGCATGCTGCTTTCTTATGAAACTAGATTATAGAGTTGTATGAAATAAATTCATGCAGTTAAGACATTTATGTTTGGAAACCTGGGTGGTCAGTTTAGTATTTCAAAAGAAGATTTTAAATTTAAACCTTAAAACTGAGCTCTTTCAGCCTTATTTATAGACCATCCTTCATGCTTCATAAGTACTCCTTCTTTGTAAACTAAGTAATAGTTTTTGTCACAGTGTATATAACGAAAATGGATTTTATATTCTATTATTTCAGAGTTAGTTGCAGTTTCTACTTCCTTACTTCCTTTTTTGAAAAATAGATTAATTCTACAAAAAGTTTTTTCCAGCTTCATTGAAAAAAAAATCGACATATTATAATTTGTAAATTTAAGAAATGATTTCTTATAACATTGCAAAATTTTAACATTGTGTAAATTTTGTACAATTTGATAAATTGATATACATCTTTAATGCAATATAATCTACATAAAAATGTTAATACATCTACTATCTCCTATAGTTGCCACTGTTTTTTATGTATGTATCGTAAGGAATTTTAAGATCTACTCTCTTAGCAACTTTTATGTATATAGTATAGAAGAGATAAACTTAAGAGGTCTTGTGGGTTTGGTTCCAGACTGCCTCAATAAAGTGATTATCTCAATAAACTAAGTCAAATTATTATTTTTTTGGTTTCCCAGTGCATATAAAAAATTATGTTTCCCAGTGCATATAAAAAATAAACACTATACTGTACTGTTCAAAAGCATTATGTTTTTAAAAAAAAACAATGTATATACCTTAAGTAAACTAGTTCTGAGTTTTCAGTGGGTGATAATTACTGATCACAGATCACCATAAAAAATACAATAATAATGAAAAAACTTGAAATATTGCAAGAATTACCAACATGTGACAGAGAGACACAAAATGAACAAATGTTAGAAAAATGGTGGCAGCAGACCTCTTTTATACAAGATTGCTATAAACTTTCAACTTGTAAGAATGTGATATATGCAAAGTTTAATAAAGGGAAGCACAATAAAAAAGTATGTATATTTTATTAACTATGATCATCATGCTGTACATTAGATCCCCAGAATTTTTTCATATTATAGTTGCAAGTTTGCAACCTTTGACCACCTTACTCCACCCCAGGTTCACCCCTTGTCAACTCAACTCTAAGTTTCCATTAGTTTGCCTTTTCCTCAGATTCTGTATGTAAGGGATATCATAATACATAAATTAAAAATATATAAAATCTTTGAAATATTTCACTTAGTATAATACCTTCAATTTCCATCCATGCTGTTGTAAATGGCAGTATTTCTTAATTTTTCATGGTTAAGTAGTATTCCATAGTATATATTTACCATACTTCTTTTATTCATTCATCCATTAATGGATACTGAAGTTATTTCCATCTCTTGCTTAGAGTTAATAATTTTATAATAAACATAAGAGTGCAGATATGTCTTTGAACAGTGACTTCGTTTCCTTTAGATATATACCTAGAAGTGGGATTACTGAATCATATGGAAATTTTACTTTTAATAATATGAATAATCTCCATACTGTTTTCCATACAAATTTATATCCCTATCACAGTGCATAAGTTCCCCATTTTCCCCAATATTTACCAAAATTTGTTAGTTTCAATTTTTTGATAGTATATATTCTAATAGGTAGTAATATCTTGCTGTGTTTTTCAGAGGTAAACAACAACAACAACAACATAATGACTTTGCCCTGAGTTTTTTTTTAAGATTTTATTTATTTATTTGACAGAGATCACAAGCAGGCAGAGAGGCAGGCAGAGAGAGAGGAGGAAGCAGGCTCCCTGCTGAGCAGAGAGCCCGATGCAGGGCTCGATCCCAGGACCCTGGGATCATGACCTGAGCCGAAGGCAGCGGCTTAACCCACTGAGCCACCCAGGAGCCCCTGCCCTGAGTTTTTTACGTTGAGCACTTTTTAATGCTCCTGTTGGTCATTTATATAACTTTTTTGAAAAAGAAAAGTCTATTGAGATCTTTTGCTATTTTTTAAATTATATATTTTTTCCTATTTGTATCTGTTGGTTATTAACCTCTTTTCAGATATAAGATTTGTAAGTATTTTCTTCCATTCTGTGGATTGTGTTTTCATTCTCTCTCTCTCTTTTTTTTTTTTTGGCTATGTAGTATAGTTTCAAATCAAGAAGTGTAATTACTCTTCTTCATTCTTTCTCAGAACTGCTTTGATTATTTGTTGTCTTTTATGGTCTCATAAAAGGATTCTTTACTTACTTCTGTAAAAAAATAATATTTGATTTTTTAAAGATTTTTAATTTATTTATTTGACAGAGAGAGATGACAAGCAGGCAGAGAGGCAGGCAGAGAGAGAAGAGGAAGCAGGCTTCCTGCTCAGCAGAGAGCCTGATGCGGGGCTCGATCCCAGGACTCTGGGATCATGACCTGAGCCGAAGGCAGCAGCTTAACCACTGAGCCACCCAGGAGCCCCTACCATTGGATTTTTGATAAGAAATGGATTTACAGATGGTTTTCGGTAGTATGGACATTTTAACAATGTTAATTCTTACCATTCATAAATATGAGCTATCTTTCCATTTGTGTCTTCTTCAATTTCTTTATCAATGTCATAGTTTATGGAGTACAGATCTTTCATCTTCTTAGTTAAATCTATTCTGAAGTATTTTATTATTTCTGATGCTACTTTGAATTATATTGTTTTCATTATTTTTTCAGATAGTTCATGATTAGAGTGTTAAAATACTCCTATCTTGTGCTTACATTGGCAGCACATAACTAAAATTGGAATGATGCAGAGAAGATTAGCGTGATCACTGAACAAGGATGACATGAAAAACTGGGAAGCATTCCATATTAAAAAAAAATGAAACAAAACAAAATTCTTGTCTTTTATATATTGATCTTGTATTTGGCAGCTTTACTAAATTTGTTTATTCAAAATTTTGTGAAGTTTTTAGGATTTTTTAACATGTAACTTCATGTTATCCAAAAAAAGAAAATTTTACTTCTTCCTTTTTTTTTTTCTTTTTTGGAGTCTCTTATTTCTTTGTGTTCCTTGTTTCTCTGGCTAGGACATCCAGTACTATGTCAAATGAGAGTAGTGAAAGTGGACACACTTGTCTTTTTTCTGATTTTTAAGGGGAAAACTTTCAAACGTTTTTGATTGAATATGAGATTAGCTTTGGGTTTGCAATATGTGTTTTTTCTTTAATGGATTTTTTAAATTATTCTTTTAAACTTTTTATAAACATATAATGTGTCGTTATCCCTAGGGGTACAGGTCTGTGAATCACCAGGCTTACACATTTCACAGCACTCACCATCACCCACCATAGCACCTGCCCTCCCTAATGTCCATACCCCCACCATCCTCTCCCAACACACCTCCCCCCAGCAACCCTCAGTCTGTTTTGTGAGACTCAGTCTTTTATGGTTTGTCTCCCTCCCAATCCCATCTTCTTTTATTTTTCTTTTCGTACGCCCGAAACCGCCTATGTTGCATCTCCACTTCATCATATCAGGGAGATCATATGATAGTAGTCTTTCTCAGATTGATTTAGTTCGCCAAGCATAATACCCTCTAGTTCCATCCACGTCATCACAAATGGCAGGATTTCGTTTCTTTTGATGGCTGCATAGTATTCCATTGTACATATATACAACATCTTATTTATTGATTCATCTATTCAAGGACATTTAGGTTCTTTCCATAGTTTAACTATTGTGGACATTGCTGCTATAAACATTTGGGTGCATGTGCCCCTTCAGAATGCCACGTTTGTATCTGTCGGGTATGTACCCAGTACTACAAGCACTGGGTCATAGGGTAGTTCTATTTTCAGCTTTTTGAGGCACCTCCACGCTGTTTTCCAGAGTGGTTGCACCAGCTTGCATTCCCACGTACAGTGTAGGAGTGTTGCCCTTTCTCCACATCCTCGCCAGCATCTGTCATTGACTGACTTGTTCCTTTTAGCCATTCTGAAAGGTGTGAGGTGGTATCTCATTCTGGTTTTGATTTGTATTTCCCTGATGCCGAGTGATGTGGAGCATTTTTTCACGTGTCTGTTGGCCATTTGGATGTATTCTTTGCAGAAATGTCTCTTCATGTCCTCTGCCCATTTCTTCATTGGATTATTTGTTCTTAGGGTGTTGAGTTTGATAAGCTCTTTAGAGATTTTGGACACTGGCACTTTATCTGGTATGTCATTTGCAAATATCTTCTCCCAGATAACTTCTGACAGTCATCTTTTGGCTTTGTTAACTGTTTCCTTT
This sequence comes from Mustela putorius furo, assembly GCF_011764305.1. NCBI lineage: Eukaryota > Metazoa > Chordata > Mammalia > Carnivora > Mustelidae > Mustela > Mustela putorius. The sequence goes on from NW_025421436.1 coordinate 25,939, forward strand.
GCTGTGCAAAAGCTTTTAGATCTGATGAAATCCCAGTAGTTAATTCCTGCCCTTGCTTCCCTTGCCTTTGGCGATGTTCCTAGGAGGAAGTTGCTGCTGCTGAGGAGACACGGGGTTTAAGGGGAAGGAGTGGGGACAGTCCCCCAAAGCTCCCTATTCAGTGCAGGGGCGGTGTGCAGGGATCCTGTCACCTCTCCTTTCCTGTGGGGAAAGCACTGGCCTAGTTCGTGAGTCCGCCTGAGCGCCAGAGTAAAAGGCCAAGCGATGCCTACACCGGGAGAGGGTAGTGTGCATAGAGTGCCATCCTAGGCTATACACGCTACTGCATGGTTGTGGCTATGTCTGTTTAGTTCAGCCTGGCACAGTGAACCCAGGACTCGAACAGGGAGCCCGGGAAAGCAAGGCCCAAGAGGCACCAGCTCTCCCGCAGCTCTTCTTCCCTGAAGCGACTGAAGCCTTGCTGAGGAAGCAGCGGCGAAGTGCTGTTCGCTCCAAGCCAAAGCTTCTGCGAAAGCACAGCATTCTTGAGAAATGTTCTGCGGGCTGCTGCTGCTTGCCTGAGCCCAGTCTCACGGTGGGAGAAACCCGCATACAGCGAAAACCTCTTAGCCTGGGCATCTCCCCTGGGAAAGCACAGCATTCGTTGGGAAATCAGAGTTGGGTTTGGGGATGCTGCTGCTGCTTGCCTGAGCTAGTCTCCACAGCACGGTGGAAGATACCCGCATGGAGCGAACTACTCTTTGCCCTAGCATCCCCTCTGCCTGAGAGAGAAGCATGGTCACACAGGTCTGTCACCGCACTCCCCAGAAGCAAGTGTGGGGAAGCAGAGCACCCCGCCCCCAGGGAAGAGAAGGAGCCATTGGCCTTGGGGTTGGAAAACGCTCGGGAAGCAGGATAGCCTGCCATGGCACGAACAGCAGGCCTGTGGCAAGACAAGTGTCACCCGCTCCCTGTGCGGAGAGATGGAAGCCTGGCTGCTAAGGAGTCATGAGGGGACGACTAGGGCAGGGACGTGTACTCCACTCTGAGGAAGGAGTCTGGGCAGAAGGCAGGCCTGTCCTGTGCCTCTGGTCCCAAGGGGACAGCAACTCCTTGGCCACCTGTCCCAAGGGCAGACGGGCTTGCCACCAGGTGCCACGGTGGAAGATACCCGCATGGAGCGAAATAATCTTTGCCCTGCATCCCCTCTGCCTGAAAGAGAAGAGTGGTTGCACAGGTCTGTCGCCGTGCTCCCCAGGAGCAAGTGTGGGGAAGGCACAGCACTCGTCCCCGGGAGTAGAGAAGGAGCCGCTGGCCTTGGGGTCAGGAAAATAGAACAGCCACATGCAGATAAATGAAATTGGACCATTTCCTTACACCATACATGAAAATAGACTGGAAATGGATGAAGAAGGATAATGTGAGAAAGGAATCCACCAAAATCCTTGAGGAGAGAACAGGTAGCAACCTCTTTGACCTCACCGAAAGAAAGAGTTAAAACTACAGAAAAACCCTGTAGGTTCAATAACACAAAGCTTTCTAAAATGATTTAGCCCAGGAATTGAATACTGGCTGCACTTTTGATTTTTTTAAATGGTATTGAATATAATTTAAATGGAAGTACTTGAATGGTAGAATAATAAAAAAATTATAAAAGCAACTTGCTCCTTAAAGTAAGAATTATATAGGGCATCTCTTCTAGAAGCAAAATCTTCAAATGTCAAACATCTGAAAGCATAGAAGGAGAAGTAAGAGTGTGAATTGTACTTCAATGCTCTTTTCTTTATATTCAGCAAACAGCTTCATTCACACCTTTCCATTTTTTTCAACTCTTTTGACAAAGCCTTCAGAGGAGTTACTGCTGATGACAACCACCACAGCCTAACAGGAGAAATTTTATAAAGAAAAATAATAGCATGTTTTTCCCAAATTGTTAAGGATATGGTGAAGCTCTGTCAGATTCAAAGGAGGAATGTGCAATTCCATGCTATATATAATAATAACTTATTTTAATAGTGGCTTTGCAATTTTTCAGATATATCCATTTACTGAAACCACTATCAAATAAACAAAAACAAACAAATTAACAAGGGTTCGAGACAGAAATTATCTAATCTAAAAATAGCACATGTTCACAGAATACACAACACATATCCCAAGTACTACTATAGGTTTCAAGTAATAGTCAAAACAATAGTAAAAATGATTCAGACCCTACCAGTCAAATCATACTGTAAATCCTTATCTTTAGATCAAAGCGGGTAATTGGGTGCTGAAGATACATTATAGAACTAATATGTTATAGAACTCCTCTGAAATGAGTCATTTATTCCATCCCTTTTCCTGCAGAGCTGCTGACCCATGTTTTGGTTCCTGGAAATAGCTGCTACCCTGTCATACTTCTTAAAAGCACATATATTGATAACTCTACTCATTCCTCCATTCCTCGGTGACTGTCACTGTGTTAAAATGTGGAGTCAGCTGACTCACTTGTGGTGGTAATAAAGTAGATGTGTTTGCAAAGTATTTTGTTATTTCTAAAAATGCAAAAACCAAATTACATTGAATTCATAAGGGGTGTTTCAGGGAGAGCTGTAGGATGTGGTTTCTTGTGTAATCCACAGAGATTAGCTCCAACACATATTTAAACTCTCCTCTAGGAGCAGCCTTAGTGGTAAAGCAAGAAGATAAACAGATGTATACACACCCTGGCACAAAATTATCACTTATGTTTGGCTTCCTAGTCTCCTCGTGTTACTTATTTATCTTAACTTCTCTCTGAAATCAGGGAACACAGAATCTCAATCAGTTGACATTTTTTCTACTGAATTACCCAATAGTCTGATCATACCCCTAAGACTTTTTTAAATTATTTCACTCATAATCCCAAATATGCTTTGCTTCCTCATCTTAGTACACTGTAATTTGATTTCAAAATGAGGACAGTTGTCAGTAATGCCACATTCATTCATCTATTTTACAATTTCATGTACTTATAACTATGAAGATATGTTAATAACATCCATTCCAATAAGCCACCCTAAATTTATTATCATGAAACAAGACCTCAAGAAAGAGAATTCAAAATCATCCATGTATTTGCAACTTATTGCAATAAAGCCTTTATCAATAGACTTCCCTTTGCACATGGTGGTCAAATTGCTGTTGAAAACCAGCCAGATCTATTACAAGCTTTCTTATGGTTTCTAGGTAACCCAAGTGAGCCTTTATTGATACTGAGAAGGGATAAAGCAGGGAAGGGATAAACAGTGATGTAAGAATTGGCTAGACAAAAGTAATGTGAGTATTTTTTTTAAGATTTTATTTATTTATTTGACAGAGAGAAATTACAAGTACACTGAGAGGCAGGCAGAGAGAGAGAGAGAGAAGGAAGCAGGCTCCCTGCTGAGCAGAGAGCCCAATGCGGGACTCGATCCCAGGACCCTGAGATCATGACCCGAGCCGAAGGCAGCGGCTTAACCCACTGAGCCACCCAGGCGCCCCCAAAGTGAGTATTTTAAAGCAAAAGAGCCTGTTGGGAAAATTGTTTTATAAAATAGTGGTTTTTTAAATTAACTTTTTAAAATTCAATTAGTTAACATATAGTGTACCATTAGTTTCAAATGTAGATTTCAGTTATTCATCCTTAGCTTATAATAGCTAATGCTCAGTACTTACTGTTATAGCTTCTTGAAAGCAGAATTTTAACCCACTGAGCCACCCAGGCGCCCTTGAAAGCAGAATTTTAGATCACATTTTCTGATTACTTCCATGTAGTACAACACTTTCCTGCTAGCAACCTTCAAAGCATACTGTTTGTTAGAGGAATTTCTTTAATAATAAATAAATAGGAATTTATTTAAATTTATAAATATATAAAATAAATAGGAAATTATTTAAATTTATTTAAATATTGCACACTGTTTCATTGTTCATAAATAAGGTGATGCTATTATAGCCATTAGTTGGTAGCACTGATATATCACTTTCTTTTTACTTCTCAGTGCATTCTCTTTACACAAAATAGATATATATTTTAAAAGAATCTGAATCCGTGGCAAACTTTTAAAAAACCCTATACAGTAAAGTTTATCATTTTAAGTAATCTCAATTATCTTCCTCAATTGTGATAGTATATCCTTCTATCGAGGCCAGATATTGTATGAGGGATTTGAAGAGACATACTTTTCTAAATTTCACTTTCCTCATCTGCAAAATGCTTATCATGATCCTACCATAAAATACACTTAATTTTTTGATGAAAATTTATTTATTTATTTTAAGATTTTATTTCTTTATCAGAGAGAGTGGGCGAGAGAGCAAGCACAGGCAGACAGAATGGCAGGCAGAGGCAGAGGGAGAAGCAGGCTCCCGGCTGAGCAAGGAGCCCGATGCAGGACTCGTTCCCAGGACGCTGGGATCATGACCTGAGCCAAAGGCAGCTGCTTGACCAACTGAGCCACCCAGGCGTCCCTTTTGATGAAAATTTAATCTGTATAAACAATATATTTGCTGTAATGCATGGTTCATGGAAAACATCTTATTTAATTATAAGCAACAACAGTATTAGAAATTAAGTAAATGTGTCTATAATATTTAAAGTTTTAACACAAAATTCCAGTGCTTTGCCTTATTTTCTCAAGTCCCTTTACCACTTTCACTGAGTCCAATGTACTTTTTCTACTAGTAGCCAGCTCTTTGTCTTTTGTCAGAAAGATGCCCTTGTGAATTATTTATAATAGAGATATTAGCAATAATAAGAAGAATAATAATAAATAGCAATGAAAATGTTAAAAAAAAGTTTTCTTAACTAATTGGGGTTCTTAGACATCAATTAGAGGAACCACCTCTGGCAAGCAAATTAATCTGCAAGACATTCCCAGAATTAACAAGTCAGTCAGATACACGGTTGTCCGTAGACTGAAAGGTGAAGCAAAAGGACTAGGTTTGGAAAATAGGTAAGGACAGTGAAAAAAATGATCAAATTTTTGGGCAAAATAAATTCCTAGGTGTCCTTTCAATGGAGTCCTGGGCATTATGTAGCAGAAACTCTGGAGATTATCTCAATCCATTGGAGTCACCCCGTTTATTAGCTTGCTATTGACAAAGTTATTTACAAACTGTAGAACAAGAGGTTATAATGTAGAAAACTGATGGTAATGCACAAGATTCTTGTAAACAATAATGCAAGTTAGTGATTTTTCATTAGAAAACATAAATTCTGTAACCCAAATTATGGGCCCAGAGCACTTCTGCTGCACAACTCTGCTTATATCCCAAATAACCATGTGAACTAGTTTTCATATCTGCTTCTCTTATTAATTTTTGAATAAAAATTCTTGACACAAGTATTTTATAATTGTGTGATAATCATGCATTTAATTTCTTGGAGAACAAAACACACTTTAGCATAACTAGGTTCGTTCACAGAACCAGCCTTGATAACACACTTCTATATGTTAGAAATGATGTAATAAATGTAGAATATTGGGCACTTGTTCGGTATTCTTTGCCATGTTTTGCACTATCTAAAAAGAGATCAGTGAACTTGGACTGGACTTAGTAGACATGGAAGAAAATAAAATATTACAGAGAAGAATACTCTGTGGTCCACAACCTAAACGGGCTGGGATTCCCATCATTTGGATCCCTGTAGCTTTACAAAAGTCAATTAAATTTTTGTATCTCCGATTAAAGTTGATTCCCCAGTACTTTTTCAAACATCTCTTGTAAAGTATTGTTTCCCAGAAAAAAAGGGATTTTGCACATGTATCTGCCTTTGTCTCTGGTCATGATCTCAGTCAGGATCCTGGGATCGAGCCCCATGTTGGGCTTCCTGCTCATTAGGGAGTATACTTCTCAGTCTCTCTCTGCTGCTACATCCCCCTGCCCCACTCATGCTCTCTCTCTCTCTCTCAAATAAATAAATAAATACAATCTTTAATTTTTTAATTAAAAATAAGATAAATAAAATAAAATAAAATGTCTTGTCTTACTGCCCCATTTAGCTCCTTTTTTTTGAGTTGTATTTAAAGCAGCATGAGAGAACATGAGGCTCTCAAACTTAAAAAAAAAACGAAAAAATTCAGTTTTGTTAGGATTTCAGATCTTGTCTGCTAGACAAAAACGTTGGCTTTGTTAACATGTGAAAATTAACAAAAGAGAATAAGATAGAATTCTAAAATTTTTGTAGAAATTAAAAATTTCCTTCAACCCAATTACATACAGACCCATTAAGTAAATTCATTCCAATGTCCCAAAGCAACCTTTTCCATTAGTAATGCATCTGTGTAAACAGAGTCAACCCAAGGAATAAATAAATATTATTATTTTTTTCCTGTCTCTTCCACAGTCACATCTGGGTATATTGGGAGCAAGCCAATTATCTATCTTATAAGACATGATATCATAAGGAAGGGTATTCTGTCCATTTGGAACAACTGAAAATCATTGTAATTTTATCTTGGTGCAGTAACTTGAGATGGCACAGTGTGGGTTATGAATATATTTTATTTTTTTTTTACTGGGAAGAAGAGATTATAGAGATATTGGTTATCCATGAGAGACTGACAGGTGTTGATAGTTACCAGGTCAATATCCATCTACTTTTTCCTTTCATATCAGAAAGCACTGAGGGATTGACAACAAGGAAACTTAAAACAACATCAAATATTTTATTGTCTCTTTTCTAGTTACATTGTAACCATATGACAAAGTATCAGTCGTACAAGATATCATTCTCTTTTACCTCTATCTTTCTGCCAGAAATGTGGGCTTAATAGTGAGAACTCCAACAGCAATTTTTGCAACTGTGAATAAAAAGCCATGAAAACCTCTAAGATACTTCACTTGACTTTCTTAAGACTCTGAACCAACACCAGAAAACACTCTCTGTAGTCTACTTGTTAAATGAAAAAATATGGTTAAACCACTTTTGACAGTCTACTACCTACATCAAAATGTATATCTTAATTGAAATATGTCCTCTCAGCTGTGCTTAAGCAACTGAGTCCTCAGCTTTTCAGGTTTTCAGTCTGAAAGAGTACACCTCTGGCGCTCTGAAAGGGAAGAGAAAAAACGCCCTGTTCTCCATATAAATTAAAGAAGAGAAATCTGTGCATTTAAGTGGGCCATATAAAATATATCAAGCAATTATCTCCTAACTCCTTCCTATCCAAATTACCTGATATGCTCTCCCTACTCCTTTATTCCACGTTACTGCCTTTTCCAGGATTCTGTATCACATCACAACATGTCTTCTGTTATTTCCTTCTTGCAAGCTAGTTTTGTTTTCTCCATCTAAAAAAATCAACAATCATTGTGTATTTCAATTTCCATTTTCCACAAATGCATTGATTCTTCTTATCTATTACTCTTCTCTCATACTCAGTGTCTTTTTCTTTATGGGGTTTGTACTTTGCTTTTCCCCATCCTTTACTGCCATTATATAACCAAATCTAATAAATTCTTAGAGAAAGTTAAAAGTTCCTGCATAGCCACACGTGAACACAAAGTCACTGAATTTTAGCAAACCTATAAGATAGTCAGACATCCATTCAATTTCTTTTTTGTTAAGATTTTATTTATTTATTTGACAGAGAGAGATGACAAGCAGGCAGAGAGGCAGGCAGAGAGAGAGGAGGAAGCAGGCTCCCTGCTGAGCAGAGAGCCTGATTTGGGGCTCGGTCCCAGGACCCTGGCATCATGACCTGAGCCGAAGACAGTGGCTTAACCCACTGAGCCACCCAGGCGTCCCTCCATTCAATTTCTTAACTGAGTCTCAAATGCATCCTGAGTTCTAACCTAAACCTACGTTCTACTTCTTACACGTTGTTATATGACCAAATTCTTTCAGTTCAGTATTTTGTAACATTTAAATATTAATCAATTGATGCTTTGTTTGTGTATTTCTATGAAAATAATTTGAATACTGTAGATTTGTTGTTATATTTATAGATTTATAATCAAAGTTTCATCAGTTGAAGTTTTTGGAAATTTCAGATATAATGATTAACCTAAAATGATACTGTCTCAACTCCCTCTGCTATCAAGGCCCTACACCTGATTCTAGCCAAACCTGTGGTGGATAGTTCCATGGGAAATTGCAGTTACTTAACACTGATAGCATCTCGTGTTCTCTCTCTCATTTTAGAATGTCTCCAACACAACCCAAAAGTGTAGGAGAGTTAATGTCCTCTGAGGACAGCTCTCAGTGAAGTGGAAATAAGAACCATAGGTAAAATTGTCAGTTTTCAGGTCTTCATGAGGACAACTTAAAGAAGTTTCTCAGGACCTTTCAGTAAAAGCAAGCCTTCATTTTCTATCCACAACAATTATATCAACAATGTACCTCTTTGACAAAGTTGCTTCTTCACTGTATCACTTTCCCATTCTTTTCTACCTTGGATAATCCCCCAGATAAACTAACAGTACTCAAATCCTTTGTCCTACTCTTTGCTCTCAGGATAAATGGAGCCAAAAGACTTAGATTAATGTCAAGTTCTGAATGGGATCTTAGAGCTATTTCTGTCCAGATTTTCATAAACATAGGGACCTTTGAATTATCAGGCTATAAATAAGTCTAAATGGAGGGGGCAAAAGCAAAAAGTAGAAATTTTTATGTTTGATTTTTAATCATGATTAATTGACTTTATTGATTATTAAAAATACTAACATTATAAAAGTGTGGATCTTTGTAAAACAATGTCATAATGTAAGGAATAAGTTGCATAGTCCTTTTGAGAATATTAAACCAAGTGTTCAGGTGCCATCTAATTTCTTGTTTAATCCAGAAATTTGGTGTGCATTATCTTGAGGAATAGGATTTTGAGGTCCAGACAGACTAATAGAAAACTGATCCAAATGTGTGTGTTTATATTTCTGCTTTTGTTGTAAAAATCAAAGTGTGATTGCTGGTTTAAAATGGTAAAACTAATAATGTTCATGGACTCTATTATAAATTTTCTAATTGTATGAGAGGAATCCAATAAACATATAATTAAATTAGTTGCAAATCCTCAAAGAGCTATAGGATCAGGTAGTGGTATGTTCTGATTCAACAGCATCATAATGCTGCATTTTATATGTGTGGCTAATGGATATTTTCATGAATGTTTGCTAGCTAGTCAGCCAATACAGAGAAATATTAGGTAGGGTAATTACTCACAGTTGTGTTTAATAAAATGAGAGAAAATTATCAAATGACACTAATAATAATAATCCTATAGCAGGCTAAATAATTCAATGATAATTACAAGTATTAATCTAGCTTTCTTCCCTGATTATGACTCTTCTCCCCTTTATCATAATGGGAGTAGCAGATTGTCTGCAATGAATTGTGAAAACCCAGCAGTGACTTTGGCAGTGAAGACCTCCCATCAATTTTGATAGGTTAAAATGATTCTGGTTGGTCTTGAGCAAATGTGTCAATTTTTTTTCTGTGTGTGTCATAAAAGAAAGAAGCAATAGTAAATTCTTGCTGTTATTCCATGGAGCCAATAAAATCATACTGCCAACAAGAGGCTGTTGACACCGTAAGTGTAGTTAACTGTCTTGAAATACTAGGCCTGGAAATAAAATTCCAATATTTCACATAATCTCTTTTTTTTTAAGAAAAAAACAAAACAAAACAAAACAACTATACTGCTTACATTAACTATTTTTATAGTTATATTTATAGTTTATAAATATTTTTATAGTTCCTCAAAGCAGGGCCCTAATGTAAGTGTATATATATATTTTTTTCTGTGCAATAAATTCATTTAGAGATAAATTTGGATTGCAAATTATTTTGGGGGAGGCATGGTATTTGTGGCTAGTCTTACAAGTAAAAAGGACTAAAAGAAAGAAGAAAAACATTTTTTATTACAGCATATTTACATCTGTCCAAAGTACTTATTTGCTATAATACTGACTAATGTATAATACTGTACACAAAGAAAGAAGTTAAATGAGTTATAATTCAGTTGAAGTATAGCTGGCCATTTTAAAACTTACCACTGAATCTTTCTGGTATGAAATGTGATATCTGGCAATCTGGTCCAGTTCATTACATCAGGTCATTTGTATGTTCTTATTACCATTTTGATAGCATAGCACATTTTATAACCCAGACATTTTACAATGGAACTATGATGCATGTATTTTCAAAACTTACCAAGTACAGGTTTGTAGATTTTGTTAACATGGTAAATGATGGAAATAAATGAGAAAGACAATATTTTCAAAACAATGTAAAAAGAACTTTAAAACAAGTATCTTGATTCTCCTTATTCTTCTACTCTAATTTGTAGCCTTTGGATATATATGGGAAAGAACAAGCTATAAATGTCTAAAAAAAATGCTATCTTATTAAAATTCCTATCCGAAATTTAAAAAAAAAGTCATGGTGACAAATAATGTTGACAATCATGTAATGTAATCCTATCTTAAAACTCAAATGATGATAAGAATAAATACTTAAAAACTAAAAAAAAAAAAAAAAAAAAAAAAAATATGTATGAAGCTATGAGGCAAAAAGATGTGTCCGTAGTACCATATGACTCAACAAATAAAAGTGTCCAAGGCTCTGAGTGAGATTTATGAATATTGTATAAGATTAGGCCAACTGTGGTTTTGATATAAATAATCTGTTCTTAAATTAGAATTACAATCGTTGAGTACAGTGTTGAAAATGGCAGATAGATTTTAGCTATCTTTGCTCACTAGGGAAAATGGAAAAATGTTTAGTTTGGTCAGATTTTCACTTAACTTCTGAAAAATCTTACGTTTGAGAGAACCCTTCTGAAATAAGAATCCTTAAAGACATAACCCCTTTGGCACAAGTTTTCAAGAAACTTGTTTGATGTTGTAGACAATTATATGGCACACGTACTGTTCTAGATGTTTCATGCCAATAATATGTAAGCCATACCAAGGCTACATATACATATAGAGATGTTCCTCAGCTTACAAGGGGGCTATGTACAGAGAAACACATACAAAATTGAAAATGCATTTAATACCCCTAAACTATCAAATATCATAGCTTACCTTAAGCTTATTTAAACATACTCAGAACACTTACATTTGCCTGCATTTGGGCAAAATCATCTTAAGCAAAGCCCATTTAATAACAAAGTATCAAATATCACATGCAATTTATTAAATATTACACTAAAGAAAAGAAGAATGGTTATATATAGAATGCTTGTAAGAATATCAGGTGTTCACCCCTGTAATCTTCTAGCTGACTGGGAGCTGTGGCTCACTGCCGCTGCCCAGCATCACAAGATGGCACCATACCACATGTCACTGGCCCTTTTTATAAAGACCCAAATTCAAAATTCAAAGTACAGTTTCTACTGAATCACTTTCACTTTCACATCATTGCCACATATAAGTTGAATCATTGTAAATCAGGAGCCATCTTATTTGAAAGTTAAATCACAGTCACCCATATACACACAAAAAAAGGCCTTCATGTAGGGCCATCTATGGATCTCTAAACAACATAGCATGACATATCAACAGCAAAAAATGGATGTGAAGGGGACAATTGCTTTGCGTCAGTACTCTGAGCAGTAACATACATGGCCTTACTCACCTAGCAGAACTCCAGAGCTAGCTGATGGCAAGGAATTTTACAAATGTTTGCTGAACAACTTAAGCACTATTCTTTTTTTTTTTTTTTTAATTTTTTATTTTTTATAAACATATATTTTTATCCCCAGGGGTACAGGTCTGTGAATCACCAGGTTTACACACTTCACAGCACTCACCAAATCACATACCCTCCCCAATGTCCATAATCCCACCCCCTTCTCCCAAACCCCCTCCCCCCGGCAACCCTCAGTTTGTTTTGTGAGATTAAGAGTCACTTATGGTTTGTCTCCCTCCCAATCCCATCTTGTTTCATTTATTCTTCTCATACCCACTTAAGCCTCCATGTTGCATCACCACTTCCTCATATCAGGGAGATCATATGATAGTTGTCTTTCTCTGCTTGACTTATTTCGCTAAGCATGATACGCTCTAGTTCCATCCATGTTGTTGCAAATGGCAAGATTTCATTTCTTTTGATGGCTGCATAGTATTCCATTGTGTATATATACCACATCTTCTTGATCCATTCATCTGTTGATGGACATCTAGGTTCTTTCCATAGTTTGGCTATTGTGGACATTGCTGCTATAAACATTCGGGTGCATGTGTCCCTTTGGATCACTACATTTGTATCTTTAGGGTAAATACCCAATAGTGCAATTGCTGGGTCATAGCGCAGTTCTATTTTCAACATTTTGAGGAACCTCCATGCTGTTTTCCAGAGTGGCTGCACCAGCTTGCATTCCCACCAACAGTGTAGGAGGGTTCCCCTTTCTCTGCATCCTCGCCAGCATCTGTCATTTCCTGACTTGTTGATTTTAGCCATTCTGACTGGTGTGAGGTGATATCTCATTGTGGTTTTGATTTGTATTTCCCTGAGGCCCAGTGATACGGAGCACTTTTTCATGTGTCTGTTGGCCATCTGGATGTCTTCTTTGCAGAAATGTGTGTTCATGTCCTCTGCCCATTTCTTGATTAAATTATTAGTTCTTTGGGTGTTGAGTTTGCTAAGCTCTTTATAGATTCTGGACACTACTCCTTTATCTGATATGTCGTTTGCAAATATCTTCTCCCATTCTGTCAGTTGTCTTTTGATTTTGTTAACTGTTTCCTTTGCTGTGCAAAAGCTTTTGATCTTGATGAAATCCCAGTAGTTCATTTTTTCCCTTGCTTCCCTTGCCTTTTGCGTTGTTCCTAGGAAGATGTTGCTGCGGCAGAGGTCGAAGAGGTTGCTGCCCGTGTTCTTCTCAAGGATTTTGATGGATTCCTTTCGTACATTGAGGTCCTTCATCCATTTTGAGTCTATTTTTGTGTGTGGTGTAAGGAAATGGTCCAATTTCATTTTTCTGCATGTGGCTGTCCAATTTTCCCAGCACCATTTATTGAAAAGGCTGTCTTTTTTCCATTGGACATTCTTTCCTGCTTTGTCGAAGATTAGTTGACCATAGAGTTGAGGGTCTATTTCTGGGCTCTCTATTCTGTTCCATTGATCTATGTGTCTGTTTTTTGTGCCAGTACCATGCTGTCTTGATGATGACAGCTTTGTAATAGAGCTTGAAGTCCGGAATTGTGATGCCACCAACGTTGGCTTTCTTTTTTCAATATCCCTTTGGCTATTCGAGGTCTTTTCTGGTTCCATATAAATTTTAGAATTATTTGTTCCATTTCTTTGAAAAAGATGGATGGTACTTTGATAGGAATTGCATTAAATGTGTAGATTGCTTTAGGTAGCATAGACATTTTCACAATATTTATTCTTCCAATCCAGGAGCATGGAACATTTTTCCATTTCTTTGTGTCTTCCTCGATTTCTTTCATGAGTACTTTATAGTTTTCTGAGTATAGATTCTGTGTCTCTTTGGTTAGGTTTATTCCTAGGTATCTTATGGTTTTGGATGCAATTGTAAATGGGATTGACTCCTTAATATCTCTTTCTTCTGTCTTGCTGTTGGTGTAGAGAAATGCAACTGATTTCTGTGCATTGATTTTATATCCTGACACTTTACTGAATTCCTGTATAAGTTCTAGCAGTTTTGGAGTGGAGTCTTTTGGGTTTTCCACATATAGTATCATATCATCTGCGAAGAGTGATAATTTGACTTCTTCTTTGCCGATTTGGATGCTTAAGCACTATTCTTTTTAAATTAGTGTGCATATCTGTTTTCTAAAGATATGTTAATTTATTTTATTGACTTATTACAAAACCAAATAATTTCCTCTTATTTAAGTGGCAGGTAAATAGAATTCTTTTTAATTTAAATCAAATGGCTTTTTAGGGAAAATATACTAAAAATTCTGAAACTTGTATTGCTTATGAATCTTTGATTGGAATCCTTATCAAGTTGTATTTTTCAAGGTTTTCCTAAATAATCTTCAATGAATTGAAAATATTTTTTGGATTTTATTCAAGGCTATTAACACACAATTTCACTTTGTTAAATATAGTGCTAAACTTTCAACCAAAACGTTGTGTCTTTTTTTTTTCCACTACCACATCCTCCATCTACTGACTGGATTCTCTCCCCAACTAGCACATATATACCATTGTCTATCTTTAGGATACGTAAGGGTCATCTTTTGTCTTTATTCTATTCCTCGTATGCTTCTGAACTTGTTGAATTTTAATATAGTCACACCATAAGCATCACATATTTGATTCCCCTTTAAATAGTAAACAGTGCACAACCAGAGCACACCTTCAAAGCTATCAATATACTTACTCTGATATATTATTTTTGTATTTTTGTAAATTAAAATAATTAAATTATAGAACAAGTGTTTCAGGTGGTACGTGTTGTAAGTTTTACCCAAACTGACTTTTGTCAAACTCGTTTTTGTCATCATATATGTCAAGTAGTTTTCTCGGGGTTATTTTTAGAATATCCTTGTATAATGAATATTTACACTGATATCAAGTATAAAAATCTTGCAATTTATTTTAGAAACATTAAGATATTGAAAATCAATCTATTTCTTTAATTCATTGAAGACATTTTTGGCTTGTTTCCAGTACTTTCTTACTGGTTAAAAAATGAATTTGAAGTAGTCTGAATTTCATTATTCTATGGCACTTTCCCTTTGATGAATACAAAGACGATATTCTATATTAGCTATCTGAGAAGAATTTATTTTTTTAATTTTATTTATTTGTAAGAGAGAGAGTGAGAGAGAGCACAAGCAGGGGGAGCAGCAGGGTGAGAGAGAAGCAAACTCCCAGCTAAGCAGGGAATCTGTTGTAGAACTGAGTCCCAGGACCCTAAGATCATGACCTGAGCTAAAGGCTCAGGCGTTTAACTGACTGAGCCACCCAGGTGTCCCAATCTGAGAAGAGTTCTGTATGTTAATCCTAATAATATGCAGTTTAAAGTCTAGGTATTTAACTTAATATTTTAGTGGCTATTACATAGATAGCACTATGTTCCAGGCAGAGAGTAAGAAAGAAATATTAAATCAACCATATTCTATGCATTCTAAATGAGAATAATTAATCAATCATAATAAATCCTTCTATTTATGGAATATCAACTTATAAGCTTTCCTCCATAAGAACAATGCCAAATACCAGAATAAAGGGTCATCTAATACAAATAAAGGATAGAATTAAAGAATTCTGGTGGCCATTTAATTTTGAAAAATGGTGTTCTATTGTTGCTGCGTTGTGGTTTTCAGTTACATAATATCTGATAAGTATAGAAGTAACATGAGTGTTACGTGAGATGAGAAATGGAATATAATTAAGATATTTTTAAAGTCAGATAAATACAAATTTGTAAACATAGCATTATGGAGGAATAAAAATAAATGATAGCTACACAATCTAAAGTGAATAAATCTTGGAAAGGTAATAGAGAAGTAAAACAAGAACAGTGCAAAAAGTATGGTACATTTTTATGAAGTTCAAACAAATTCTGTAAAACCATAGATGGACTTAAAGATACTATTATGTATCAAATATTGTAAAAATTAAGCAAGGAAAGAGCAAACATAAAACAACCAAAGCATACAATTTGGGTAGATACGATAGGTGTGATCATGTTCTACTTCATAAAGAGATGAGTTAACAGATAAATAGAAGTAACTAGACTTTTTAGAAGTTAATAAAACTTTGCCTGTTATTTCTTAGTAATATAAAATATATGGTTTTCTACCAAAAACGTTTATCTTTAAAATATTTAAAAATAAATTTCAGGCTACTCATAAGGTTATATTTACTTTTCCACTGAAGGAAAGGCTGGTTGTTGTCCTAGGCCACGCACGATGCTGCAGGGTGGAGGCTGTGTCTGCTTATTTCGGCTTAGCAAGGTGAACCCCGTGTGCAAACTTGGAGCCCAGAGAGGCAAGGCCCAAGAGGCACCAGCTCGCCACTGTCTCTTCTTCCCTGCCGCGACAGAGGGAACGACCAAAGCCTTGCTGAGGAAGCAGCAGCGAAGTGCGGTTCGCGCCAAGCTGAAATCCTCTGCGAAAGCATAGCAGTCACTGGGAAATCAGAGTCGGTTCTGAGGGCTGCTTTTGTTGTTTGCCTTAGCCTAGTATTCGCAGCACGATTCGAGAAACCCACATAGAGCGAAAGCCTCTTTGCTGTGGCATCTCCTCTGGGAAAGCACAGCATTCGTTGTGAAATCAGAATCGGATGTGTGGGATGCTGCAGCTGGATGCCTGAGCTAGTCTCCGCAGCATGGTGGAAGATACCCGCATGGAGCGAAATCTCTTTGCCCTAGCACCCCTTTGCCTAAGAGAAGCATGTTTGCACATCTGAAAGGGCCTTCAGGAAAGGGAAACGGCTGTCACCGCGCTCCCCAGAAACAAGTCTGGGGAAGGCGCAGCACGCCGCCCCCAGAGAAGAGAAGGAGCCATTGGCCTTGGGGTCGGGAAACGGTCGGGAAGCAGGAGAGCCTGCCCTGGCAGGAACAGCAGGCCTGTGGCAAGACAAATGTCCCCCGCTCCCTGTGCGGAGAGACAAAGCCTGGCTAATAAGGAGTCATGAAGGGACGACTAGGGCAGGGACGCGTGCTTCACTCTGAGGAAGGAGTCTGGGCAGAAGGCAGGCCTGTCCTGTGCCTCTGGTCCCAAGGGGACAGCATCTCCTTGGACAACTGTCCGTAGGGCAGACTTGGGCTAGCTACCTGGCGCCATACCCGGAACTCGCAGAAACAGCTCCCTCGAGAAACGCGCAGTCAGATGCCATCTTCCTCCAAGATGTGACAGCGTTGTCGGTGGCAGGGGGTCTGCCTGGAAAAGAGTGGGGACAATCCCCGAAGTTCCCCATTCCAGTTACGGGCAGTGTTCAGGGATCCTGTCGCCTCTCCTCTCCTATGAGGAAGGCACTGACCTAGTCCGCATGTCCGCCTGAGGGCAATTGCCAAAGGCCTATGGTTGCCTACACCGGGAGATGGTAGTGTCCATAGAGTGCCATCCTAGGCCACGCATGCTGCTGCAGGGTTGTGGCTGTGTCTGCTTAGTTCGACCTGGCAGGGTGAACCCAGGGCATCAACATGGAGCCAGGCAAAGCAAGACGTAAGAGGCACCAGCTCTCCCGCAGCTCTTGTTCCCTGCCGCGACAGAGCGAATGACCAAAGCCTTGCTGAGGAAGAAGCAGCGAAGTGCGGTTCGCGCCAAGCTGAAAACCTCTGCGAAGGTATAGCAGTCTCTGGGAAATCAGAGTCTGTTCTGTGGGCTTCTTTTGCTTCTGGCCTTAGCCTAGTTTTCGCAGCATGGCGGGAGAAACCCGCATAAAGCGAAAGCCTCTTTGCACGGGCAACCCCTCTGGGAACGCACAGCATTCATTGGGAAATCAGAGTCGGGTCTGTGGGATGCTGCCTGTTGCTTGCCAGAGCTAGTCTCCACAGCACTGTGTAAAAACCCAATTGGAGCGAATTCCTCTTTGCCTGGGCATCCCCTCTGCCTGAGAGAGAAGCATGGTTGCATATGTCTGTCAACGCGCATCCTAGGAGCAAGTGTGGGGAAGGCGCAGCATGCGGTCCCTGGGGAAGAGAAGGAGCCCTTGGCCTTGGGGTCCAGTATCGCTCGGAAGCAGGATAGTCTGCCATGGCACGAACAGCAGGCCGTTGGCAAGACACTTGACACCCGCTCCCTGTGCGGAGAGATGGAAGCCTGGCTACTAAGGAGACATGAGGGGATGACTAGGCCAGGGACGCGTGCTCAATTCTGAGGAAGGAGTCCGGGCAGAAGGCAGGCCTGTCCTGTGCCTCTGGTCCTAAGGGGAAAGCATCTCCTTGGCCACCTGTCCCAAGGACAGACTTGGGCTTGCCACCAGGTGCCATACCCGGAACTCGCAGAAACAACCCCATGGAGAAACGGGCAGTCAGATGCCGTCGACCACCAAGATGTGGCAGCGTTGCGGGTGGCAGGTGGTGTGCCCGGGAAGGAGTGGAGACATTCCCCCACAGTACCCATCTGAGTGCACGGGCCTTGTGCTGGGAACCTGTCGCTTCCTCTCTCCTGTGGTGAGGGCACTGGCCTAGACCCCGAGTCTGCCTGAGCGCCAGTGCTAAAGGCATAGCCTTACCTATAGCAGGAGATGGTTACAGGCATAGAGTGTCATGCTAGGCCACGCACGCTGCTGCTGTGTTGTGACTGTGTCTGCTTAGTTTGGCTTAGCTTTTCCTTGGAGCCCAGGAAAGCAAGGCCCTAGAGGCACCAGCTCTCCCGCTGCTCATCTTCCCTGCCTTGACAGAGCGAACGACAAAGGACTTGCTGAGATGAGGTAGCAGCAGCGAAGTGCGGTTCGTGCCAAGATGAAAACATCTGCAAATATATAGCAGTCGCTGGGAAATCAGAGACGGTTCTGTCGTCTGCTGTTGCTGCTTGCCTTAGCCTAGTATTCGCAGCACGGGAGGAGTAGCCCTCATAGAGCGAAGGCCTCTTTGCCCAGGCATCCGCTTTCGGAAAATACAGCATTCTTTGGGAAATCAGAGTCGTGTCTGTGCGATGCTGCTGCTGCTTGCGTGAGCAAGACTCTGCGGCATGGTGTAATAAGCCCGCATGGAGCGAAATCCTCATTGCCTGGGCATCCCCTCTGCGTGAGAGAGAACCGTGGTTGCGCCTGTGGAAAGAACCTTAAGGAAAGGGACATGTCTGTCACTGGGCTCCACAGGAGCCTGTCTTGGGAAAGTGAAGCACGCTGCCCCAGGAGAAGAGAAGGAGCCCTTGGCCTTGTGGTCGGGAAACGGTCGCGAAGCTGGAGAGCCGGCCCTGGCAGGAACAGCGGGCCGCTGGTAAGACAAATGTCACCCGCTCCCTGTGCAGAGAGATGAAGCCTGGCTGCTCAGGAGACATGAGGGGACGAATGGGCAAGGGAGCGTGCGCCAATCTGAGGAAGGAGTCTGAGAAGGAAGGCCTTTCCTGTGCCTCTGGTCCAAAGGGGGACAGCATCTCCTTGGCCACCTGTCCAGAGGGCAGACGTGGGCTTGCCACCAAGCTCCCGGCCCTGAACTCGCAGAAACACCTCCTGGAGGTATGGGCAATCAGATGCCGTCTTCCTCCAGGATGTGGCAGCATTGGCGGAGGCAGGGGGTTTCCCGGAGAAACAGGGAAAGTTACCCATTACTCCCCATCCGAGGGCACGGGCGGTGTGCAGTGATCCTCTCGTCTCCTCAAGGATGCGGAAGGCACTGGCCTAGTCCCCTGTCCATCTGAACGCCAGAGCGAAAGGGCAGGCCTTGCCTATGCCGAGAGATGGCATTGTGAGCAGAGTGCCATCCTAGGCCACGCACGCTGCTGCAGGGTCGAGGCTGTGTCTGCTTATTTCGGCTTAGCAAGGTGAACCCCGGGTGCGAACTTGGAACCCAGGAAAGCAAGGCCCAAGAGGCACCAGCTCTCCCGTGTCTCTTCTTCCCTGTGGCGACAGAGGGAACGACCAAAGCCTTGCTGAGGAAGCAGCAGCATAGTGTGGTTCGCGCCAAGCTGAAAACCTCTGCGAAAGCAGAGCAGTCGCTGGGAAATCAGAGTCGGTTCTGTGGTCTGCTGTTGCTGCTTGCCTTTGCCTAGTATTCGCAGCACGGCGGGAGTAGGCCTCTTAGAGTGAAAGCCTCTTTGCCCGGGCATCCGCTTTGGGAAAATACAGCATTCTTTGGGAAATCAGAGTCGGGTCTATGCGATGCTGCTGCCTCTTGCGTGAGCAAGACTCTGCAGCATGGTGTAATAAACCCGCATGGAGCGAAATCTTCATTGCCTGGGCATCCCCTCTGCGTGAGAGAACACCGTGGTTGCGCCTGTGGAAAGAACCTTAAGGAAAGGGACATGTCTGTCACTGGGCTCCACAGGAGCCTGTCTTGGGAAAGTGAAGCACGCTGCCCCAGGAGAAGAGAAGGAGCCCTTGGCCTTGTGGGTCGGGAAACGTCGCGAAGCTGGATAGCCGGCCCTGGCAGGAACAGCGGGCCGCTGGTAAGACAAATGTCACCCGCTCCCTGAGCGGAGAGAGAGAAGCCTGGCTGCTCAGGAAACATGAGGGGACGATTGGGCAAGGGAGCGTGCGCCAATCTGAGATAGGAGTCTGAGAAGGAAGGCCTTTCCTGTGCCTCTGGTCCAAAGGGGACATCATCTCCTTGCCCACCTGTCCAGAGGGCAGACATGGGCTTGCCACCAGGTGCCATACCCGGACCTCGCAGAAGCAACCCCATGGAGAAACGGGCAGTCAGAGGCCGTCTTCCACCAAGATGTGGCAGCGTTGCGGGTGGCAGGTGGTGTGCCCGGGAAGGAGTGGAGACAGTCCCCCACAGTTCCCCATCTGAGTGCACGGGCCTTGTGCAGAGATCCTGTCGCCTCCCCTCTCCTGTGGTGAAGGCACTGGCCTAGACCCCGAGTCTGCCTGAGCGCCAGAGCTAAAGGCAAACAAAGCCTTACCTACGGCAGGAGATGGTAACAGGCATAGAGTGCCATGCTAGGCCACGCACGCTGTTGCTGGGTTGTGATTGTGTGTGCTTCGTTCGGCTTAGCAAGGTGAACCCCGGGTGCGAACTTGGAGCCCAGGAAAGCAAGGCCCAAGAAGCACCAGCTCTCTCCCGCGGCTCTTCTTCCCTGACGCGACAGAGCGAACGACAAAAGCCTTGCTGAGAAAGCAGCAGCGAAGTGCGGTTCGCGCCTAGCTGAAAACCTCTGCAAAACTATAGCAGTCGCTGGGAAATCAGAGACGGTTCTGTGGTCTGCTGTTGCTGCTTGCCTTAGCCTAGTATTCGCAGCACGGCGGGAGTAGCCCTCATAGAGTGAAAGCCTCTTTGCCCGGGCATCCGCTTTGGGAAAATACAGCATTCTTTGGGAAATCAGAGTCGGGTCTGTGCGATGCTGCTGCTGCTTGCGTGAGCAAGACTCTGCGGCATGGTGTAATAAACCCGCATGGAGCGAAATCCTCATTGCCTGGGCATCCCCTCTGCGTGAGAGAGAACCGTGGTTGCGCCTGTGGAAAGAACCTTAAGGAAAGGGACATGTCTGTCACTGGGCTCCACAGGAGCCTGTCTTGGAAAAGTGAAGCACGCTGCCCCAGGAGAAGAGAAGGAGCCCTTGGCCTTGTGGGTCGGGAAACGGTCGCGAAGCTGGAGAGCCGGCCCTGGCAGGAACAGCGGGCCGCTGGTAAGACAAATGTCACCCGCTCCCTGTGCAGAGAGATGAAGCCTGGCTGCTCAGGAGACATGAGGGGACGATTGGGCAAGGGAGCGTGCGCCAATCTGAGGAAGGAGTCTGAGAAGGAAGGCCTTTCCTGTGCCTCTGGTCCAAAGGGGACAGCATCTCCTTGGCCACCTGTCCAGAGGGCAGACGTGGGCTTGCCACCAAGCTCCCGGCCCTGAACTCGCAGAAACACCTCCTGGAGGTATGGGCAATCAGATGCCGTCTTCCTCCAGGATGTGGCAGCATTGGCGGAGGCAGGGGGTTCCCCGGGGAAACAGGGAAAGTTACCCATTACTCCCCATCCGAGGGCACGGGCGGTGTGCAGTGATCCTCTCGTCTCCTCAAGGATGCGGAAGGCACTGGCCTAGTCCCCTGTCCATCTGAACGCCAGAGCGAAAGGGCAGGCCTTGCCTATGCCGAGAGATGGCATTGTGAGCAGAGTGCCATCCTAGGCCACGCACGCTGCTGCAGGGTCGAGGCTGTGTCTGCTTATTTCGGCTTAGCAAGGTGAACCCCGGGTGCGAACTTGGAACCCAGGAAAGCAAGGCCCAAGAGGCACCAGCTCTCCCGTGTCTCTTCTTCCCTGTGGCGACAGAGGGAACGACCAAAGCCTTGCTGAGGAAGCAGCAGCATAGTGTGGTTCGCGCCAAGCTGAAAACCTCTGCGAAAGCAGAGCAGTCGCTGGGAAATCAGAGTCGGTTCTGTGGTCTGCTGTTGCTGCTTGCCTTAGCCTAGTATTCTCAGCATGGCGGTAGAAACCCGCATTAAGGGAAAGCCTCTTTGCTGTGGCATCCCCCTCTGGAACGCACAGCATTCGTTGGGAAATCAGAGTCGGGTCTGTGGGATGCTGCCTGTTCCTTGCCAGAGCTTGTCTCCACAGCTCGGTGTAATAAACCCGCATGGAAAGAAATCCTCTTTGCCTGGGCATCCCCTCTGCCTTGAGAGAGATGCATGGTTGCATATGTCTGTCACCGCGCTCCCTAGGAGCAAGTGTGGGGAAGGCGCAGCACGCCGTCCCTGGGGAAGAGAAGGAGCCCTTGGCCTTGTGGTTCGGACACAGTCGGGAAGCAGGATAGCCTGCCATGGCACGAACAGCAGGCCGGTGGCAAGACACGTGTCACCCTCTCCCTGTGCGGAGAGATGGAAGCCTGGCTACTAAGGAGACACATGAGGGGATGACTAGGGCAGGGACGCGAGCTCCATTCTGAGGCAGGAGTCCGGGCAGAAGAAGGCAGGCCTGTCCTGTGCCTCTGGTCCCAAGGGGAAAGCATCTCCTTGGCCACCTGTCCCAAGGGCAGACTTGGGCTTGCCACCAGGTGCCATACCCGGAACTCGCAGAAGCAACCCCATGGAGAAACGGGCAGTCAGAGGCCGTCTTCCACCAAGATGTGGCAGCGTTGCGGGTGGGCAGGTGGTGTGCCCGGGAAGGAGTGGAGACAGTCCCCCACAGTTCCCCATCTGAGTGCACGGGCCTTGTGCGGGGATCCTGTCGCCTCCTCTCTCCTGTGGTGAAGGCACTGGCCTAGACCCCGAGTCTGCCTGAGCGCCAGAGCTAAAGGCAAAGCCTTACCTACGGCAGGAGATGGTAACAGGCATAGAGTGCCATGCTAGGCCACGCACGCTGTTGCTGGGTTGTGATTGTGTGTGCTTCGTTCGGCTTAGCAAGGTGAACCCCGGGTGCGAACTTGGAGCCCAGGAAAGCAAGGCCCAAGAAGCACCAGCTCTCCCGCGGCTCTACTTCCCTGACGCGACAGAGCGAACGACAAAAGCCTTGCTGAGAAAGCAGCAGCGAAGTGCGGTTCGCGCCTAGCTGAAAACCTCTGCAAAACTATAGCAGTCGCTGGGAAATCAGAGACGGTTCTGTGGTCTGCTGTTGCTGCTTG
This sequence comes from Mustela putorius furo, assembly GCF_011764305.1. Classification (NCBI taxonomy): domain Eukaryota; kingdom Metazoa; phylum Chordata; class Mammalia; order Carnivora; family Mustelidae; genus Mustela; species Mustela putorius. The sequence goes on from NW_025421436.1 coordinate 49,005, forward strand.
CCTTAGCCTAGTATTCGCAGCACGGCGGGAGTAGCCCTCATAGAGTGAAAGCCTCTTTGCCCGGGCATCCGCTTTGGGAAAATACAGCATTCTTTGGGAAATCAGAGTCGGGTCTGTGCGATGCTGCTGCCTCTTGCGTGAGCAAGACTCTGCAGCATGGTGTAATAAACCCGCATGGAGCGAAATCTTCATTGCCTGGGCATCCCCTCTGCGTGAGAGAACACCGTGGTTGCGCCTGTGGAAAGAACCTTAAGGAAAGGGACATGTCTGTCACTGGGCTCCACAGGAGCCTGTCTTGGGAAAGTGAAGCACGCTGCCCCAGGAGAAGAGAAGGAGCCCTTGGCCTTGTGGTCGGGAAACGGTCGCGAAGCTGGAGAGCCGGCCCTGGCAGGAACAGCGGGCCGCTGGTAAGACAAATGTCACCCGCTCCCTGTGCAGAGAGATGAAGCCTGGCTGCTCAGGAGACATGAGGGGACGATTGGGCAAGGGAGCGTGCGCCAATCTGAGGAAGGAGTCTGAGAAGGAAGGCCTTTCCTGTGCCTCTGGTCCAAAGGGGACAGCATCTCCTTGCCCACCTGTCCAGAGGGCAGACATGGGCTTGCCACCAGGTGCCATACCCGGACCTCGCAGAAGCAACCCCATGGAGAAACGGGCAGTCAGAGGCCGTCTTCCACCAAGATGTGGCAGCGTTGCGGGTGGCAGGTGGTGTGCCCGGGAAGGAGTGGAGACAGTCCCCCACAGTTCCCCATCTGAGTGCACGGGCCTTGTGCAGAGATCCTGTCGCCTCCCCTCTCCTGTGGTGAAGGCACTGGCCTAGACCCCGAGTCTGCCTGAGCGCCAGAGCTAAAGGCAAACAAAGCCTTACCTACGGCAGGAGATGGTAACAGGCATAGAGTGCCATGCTAGGCCACGCACGCTGTTGCTGGGTTGTGATTGTGTGTGCTTCGTTCGGCTTAGCAAGGTGAACCCCGGGTGCGAACTTGGAGCCCAGGAAAGCAAGGCCCAAGAAGCACCAGCTCTCCCGCGGCTCTTCTTCCCTGACGCGACAGAGCGAACGACAAAAGCCTTGCTGAGAAAAGCAGCAGCGAAGTGCGGTTCGCGCCTAGCTGAAAACCTCTGCAAAACTATAGCAGTCGCTGGGAAATCAGAGACGGTTCTGTGGTCTGCTGTTGCTGCTTGCCTTAGCCTAGTATTCGCAGCACGGCGGGAGTAGCCCTCATAGAGTGAAAGCCTCTTTGCCCGGGCATCCGCTTTGGGAAAATACAGCATTCTTTGGGAAATCAGAGTCGGGTCTGTGCGATGCTGCTGCTGCTTGCGTGAGCAAGACTCTGCAGCATGGTGTAATAAACCCGCATGGAGCGAAATCCTCATTGCCTGGGCATCCCCTCTGCGTGAGAGAGAACCGTGGTTGCGCCTGTGGAAAGAACCTTAAGGAAAGGGACATGTCTGTCACTGGGCTCCACAGGAGCCTGTCTTGGGAAAGTGAAGCACGCTGCCCCAGGAGAAGAGAAGGAGCCCTTGGCCTTGTGGTCGGGAAACGGTCGCGAAGCTGGAGAGCCGGCCCTGGCAGGAACAGCGGGCCGCTGGTAAGACAAATGTCACCCGCTCCCTGTGCAGAGAGATGAAGCCTGGCTGCTCAGGAGACATGAGGGGACGATTGGGCAAGGGAGCGTGCGCCAATCTGAGGAAGGAGTCTGAGAAGGAAGGCCTTTCCTGTGCCTCTGGTCCAAAGGGGACAGCATCTCCTTGGCCACCTGTCCAGAGGGCAGACGTGGGCTTGCCACCAAGCTCCCGGCCCTGAACTCGCAGAAACACCTCCAGGAGGTATGGGCAATCAGATGCCGTCTTCCTCCAGGATGTGGCAGCATTGGCGGAGGCAGGGGGTTCCCGGGGAAACAGGGAAAAGTTACCCATTACTCCCCATCCGAGGGCACGGGCGGTGTGCAGTGATCCTCTCGTCTCCTCAAGGATGCGGAAGGCACTGGCCTAGTCCCCTGTCCATCTGAACGCCAGAGCGAAAGGGCAGGCCTTGCCTATGCCGAGAGATGGCATTGTGAGCAGAGTGCCATCCTAGGCCACGCACGCTGCTGCAGGGTCGAGGCTGTGTCTGCTTATTTCGGCTTAGCAAGGTGAACCCCGGGTGCGAACTTGGAACCCAGGAAAGCAAGGCCCAAGAGGCACCAGCTCTCCCGTGTCTCTTCTTCCCTGTGGCGACAGAGGGAACGACCAAAGCCTTGCTGAGGAAGCAGCAGCATAGTGTGGTTCGCGCCAAGCTGAAAACCTCTGCGAAAGCAGAGCAGTCGCTGGGAAATCAGAGTCGGTTCTGTGGTCTGCTGTTGCTGCTGCTTGCCTTAGCCTAGTATTCTCAGCATGGCGGGTAGAAACCCGCATTAAGGGAAAGCCTCTTTGCTGTGGCATCCCCTCTGGGAACGCACAGCATTCGTTGGGAAATCAGAGTCGGGTCTGTGGGATGCTGCCTGTTCCTTGCCAGAGCTTGTCTCCACAGCTCGGTGTAATAAACCCGCATGGAAAGAAATCCTCTTTGCCTGGGCATCCCCTCTGCCTTGAGAGAGATGCATGGTTGCATATGTCTGTCACCGCGCTCCCTAGGAGCAAGTGTGGGGAAGGCGCAGCACGCCGTCCCTGGGGAAGAGAAGGAGCCCTTGGCCTTGTGGTTCGGACACAGTCGGGAAGCAGGATAGCCTGCCGTGGCACGAACAGCAGGCCGGTGGCAAGACACGTGTCACCCTCTCCCTGTGCGGAGAGATGGAAGCCTGGCTACTAAGGAGACACATGAGGGGATGACTAGGGCAGGGACGCGAGCTCCATTCTGAGGCAGGAGTCCGGGCAGAAGGCAGGCCTGTCCTGTGCCTCTGGTCCCAAGGGGAAAGCATCTCCTTGGCCACCTGTCCCAAGGGCAGACTTGGGCTTGCCACCAGGTGCCATACCCGGAACTCGCAGAAGCAACCCCATGGAGAAACGGGCAGTCAGAGGCCGTCTTCCACCAAGATGTGGCAGCGTTTGCGGGTGGCAGGTGGTGTGCCCGGGAAGGAGTGGAGACAGTCCCCCACAGTTCCCCATCTGAGTGCACGGGCCTTGTGCAGGGGATCCTGTCGCCTCCTCTCTCCTGTGGTGAAGGCACTGGCCTAGACCCCGAGTCTGCCTGAGCGCCAGAGCTAAAGGCAACAAGCCTTACCTACGGCAGGAGATGGTAACAGGCATAGAGTGCCATGCTAGGCCACGCACGCTGTTGCTGGGTTGTGATTGTGTGTGCTTCGTTCGGCTTAGCAAGGTGAACCCCGGGTGCGAACTTGGAGCCCAGGAAAGCAAGGCCCAAGAAGCACCAGCTCTCCCGCGGCTCTACTTCCCTGACGCGACAGAGAGCGAACGACAAAAGCCTTGCTGAGAAAGCAGCAGCGAAGTGCGGTTCGCGCCTAGCTGAAAACCTCTGCAAAAAACTATAGCAGTCGCTGGGAAATCAGAGACGGTTCTGTGGTCTGCTGTTGCTGCTTGCCTTAGCCTAGTATTCGCAGCACGGCGGGAGTAGGCCTCATAGAGTGAAAGCCTCTTTGCCCGGGCATCCGCTTTGGGAAAATACAGCATTCTTTGGGAAATCAGAGTCGGGTCTGTGCGATGCTGCTGCTGCTGCTTGCGTGAGCAAGACTCTGCAGCATGGTGTAATAAACCCGCATGGAGCGAAATCCTCATTGCCTGGGCATCCCCTCTGCGTGAGAGAACACCGTGGTTGCGCCTGTGGAAAGAACCTTAAGGAAAGGGACATGTCTGTCACTGGGCTCCACAGGAGCCTGTCTTGGGAAAGTGAAGCACGCTGCCCCAGGAGAAGAGAAGGAGCCCTTGGCCTTGTGGTCGGGAAACGGTCGCGAAGCTGGAGAGCCGGCCCTGGCAGGAACAGCGGGCCGCTGGTAAGACAAATGTCACCCGCTCCCTGTGCAGAGAGATGAAGCCTGGCTGCTCAGGAGACATGAGGGGACGATTGGGCAAGGGAGCGTGCGCCAATCTGAGGAAGGAGTCTGAGAAGGAAGGCCTTTCCTGTGCCTCTGGTCCAAAGGGGACAGCATCTCCTTGCCCACCTGTCCAGAGGGCAGACATGGGCTTGCCACCAGGTGCCATACCCGGACCTCGCACTCGCAGAAGCACCTCCATGGAGGTATGGGCAATCAGAGGCCGTCTTCCACCCAGATGTGGCAGCGTTGCGCGGTGGCAGGTGGTGTGCCCGGGAAGGAGTGGAGACAGTCCCCCCACAGTTCCCCATCTGAGTGCACGGGCGGTGTGCAGAGATGATCGCCTCCCCTCTCCTGTGGTGAAGGCACTGGCCTAGACCCCGAGTCTGCCTGAGCGCCAGAGCTAAAGGGCAAACAAAGCCTTACCTACGGCAGGAGATGGTAACAGGCATAGCAGAGTGCCATGCTAGGCCACGCACGCTGTTGCTGGGTTGTGATTGTGTGCTGCTTCGTTCGGCTTAGCAAGGTGAACCCCGGGTGCGAACTTGGAGCCCAGGAAAGCAAGGCCCAAGAGGCACCAGCTCTCCCGTGTCTCTTCTTCCCTGACGCGACAGAGCGAACGACCAAAGCCTTGCTGAGAAAGCAGCAGCGAAGTGCGGTTCGCGCCTAGCTGAAAACCTCTGCAAATCTATAGCAGTCGCTGGGAAATCAGAGACGGTTCTGTGGTCTGCTGTTGCTGCTTGCCTTAGCCTAGTATTCGCAGCACGGCGGGAGTAGCCCTCATAGAGTGAAAGCCTCTTTGCCCGGGCATCCGCTTTGGGAAAATACAGCATTCTTTGGGAAATCAGAGTCGGGTCTATGCGATGCTGCTGCCTCTTGCGTGAGCAAGACTCTGCAGCATGGTGTAATAAACCCGCATGGAGCGAAATCTTCATTGCCTGGGCATCCCCTCTGCGTGAGAGAACACCGTGGTTGCGCCTGTGGAAAGAACCTTAAGGAAAGGGACATGTCTGTCACTGGGCTCCACAGGAGCCTGTCTTGGGAAAGTGAAGCACGCTGCCCCAGGAGAAGAGAAGGAGCCCTTGGCCTTGTGGTCGGGAAACGGTCGCGAAGCTGGAGAGCCGGCCCTGGCAGGAACAGCGGGCCGCTGGTAAGACAAATGTCACCCGCTCCCTGAGCAGAGAGAAAGAAGCCTGGCTGCTCAGGAAACATGAGGGGACGATTGGGCAGGGAGCGTGCGCCAATCTGAGGAAGGAGTCTGAGAAGGAAGGCCTTTCCTGTGCCTCTGGTCCAAAGGGGACAGCATCTCCTTGCCCACCTGTCCAGAGGGCAGACATGGGCTTGCCACCAGGTGCCATACCCGGACCTCGCAGAAAGCAACCCCATGGAGAAACGGGCAGTCAGAGGCCGTCTTCCACCAAGATGTGGCAGCGTTGCGGGTGGCAGGTGGTGTGCCCGGGAAGGAGTGGAGACAGTCCCCCACAGTTCCCCATCTGAGTGCACGGGCCTTGTGCAGAGATCCTGTCGCCTCCCCTCTCCTGTGGTGAAGGCACTGGCCTAGACCCCGAGTCTGCCTGAGCGCCAGAGCTAAAGGCAAACAAAGCCTTACCTACGGCAGGAGATGGTAACAGGCATAGAGTGCCATGCTAGGCCACGCACGCTGTTGCTGGGTTGTGATTGTGTGTGCTTCGTTCGGCTTAGCAAGGTGAACCCCGGGTGCGAACTTGGAGCCCAGGAAAGCAAGGCCCAAGAAGCACCAGCTCTCCCGCGGCTCTTCTTCCCTGACGCGACAGAGCGAACGACAAAAGCCTTGCTGAGAAAGCAGCAGCGAAGTGCGGTTCGCGCCTAGCTGAAAACCTCTGCAAAACTATAGCAGTCGCTGGGAAATCAGAGACGGTTCTGTGGTCTGCTGTTGCTGCTTGCCTTAGCCTAGTATTCGCAGCACGGCGGGAGTAGCCCTCATAGAGTGAAAGCCTCTTTGCCCGGGCATCCGCTTTGGGAAAATACAGCATTCTTTGGGAAATCAGAGTCGGGTCTGTGCGATGCTGCTGCTGCTTGCGTGAGCAAGACTCTGCGGCATGGGTGTAATAAACCCGCATGGAGCGAAATCCTCATTGCCTGGGCATCCCCTCTGCGTGAGAGAGAGAACCGTGGTTGCGCCTGTGGAAAGAACCTTAAGGAAAGGGACATGTCTGTCACTGGGCTCCACAGGAGCCTGTCTTGGGAAAGTGAAGCACGCTGCCCCAGGAGAAGAGAAGGAGCCCTTGGCCTTGTGGTCGGGAAACGGTCGCGAAGCTGGAGAGCCGGCCCTGGCAGGAACAGCGGGCCGCTGGTAAGACAAATGTCACCCGCTCCCTGTGCAGAGAGATGAAGCCTGGCTGCTCAGGAGACATGAGGGGACGATTGGGCAAGGGAGCGTGCGCCAATCTGAGGAAGGAGTCTGAGAAGGAAGGCCTTTCCTGTGCCTCTGGTCCAAAGGGGACAGCATCTCCTTGGCCACCTGTCCAGAGGGCAGACGTGGGCTTGCCACCAAGCTCCCGGCCCTGAACTCGCAGAAACACCTCCTGGAGGTATGGGCAATCAGATGCCGTCTTCCTCCAGGATGTGGCAGCATTGGCGGAGGCAGGGGGTTTCCCGGGGAAACAGGGAAAGTTACCCATTACTCCCCATCCGAGGGCACGGGCGGTGTGCAGTGATCCTCTCGTCTCCTCAAGGATGCGGAAGGCACTGGCCTAGTCCCCTGTCCATCTGAACGCCAGAGCGAAAGGGCAGGCCTTGCCTATGCCGAGAGATGGCATGGTGAGCAGAGTGCCATCCTAGGCCACGCACGCTGCTGCAGGGTCGAGGCTGTGTCTGCTTATTTCGGCTTAGCAAGGTGAACCCCGGGTGCGAACTTGGAACCCAGGAAAGCAAGGCCCAAGAGGCACCAGCTCTCCCGTGTCTCTTCTTCCCTGTGGCGACAGAGGGAACGACCAAAGCCTTGCTGAGGAAGCAGCAGCATAGTGTGGTTCGCGCCAAGCTGAAAACCTCTGCGAAAGCAGAGCAGTCGCTGGGAAATCAGAGTCGGTTCTGTGGTCTGCTGTTGCTGCTTGCCTTAGCCTAGTATTCTCAGCATGGCGGTAGAAACCCGCATTAAGGGAAAGCCTCTTTGCTGTGGCATCCCCTCTGGGGAACGCACAGCATTCGTTGGGAAATCAGAGTCGGGTCTGTGGGATGCTGCCTGTTCCTTGCCAGAGCTTGTCTCCACAGCTCGGTGTAATAAACCCGCATGGAAAGAAATCCTCTTTGCCTGGGCATCCCCTCTGCCTTGAGAGAGATGCATGGTTGCATATGTCTGTCACCGCGCTCCCTAGGAGCAAGTGTGGGGAAGGCGCAGCACGCCGTCCCTGGGGAAGAGAAGGAGCCCTTGGCCTTGTGGTTCGGGACACAGTCGGGAAGCAGGATAGCCTGCCATGGCACGAACAGCAGGCCGGTGGCAAGACACGTGTCACCCTCTCCCTGTGCGGAGAGATGGAAGCCTGGCTACTAAGGAGACACATGAGGGGATGACTAGGGCAGGGACGCGAGCTCCATTCTGAGGCAGGAGTCCGGGCAGAAGGCAGGCCTGTCCTGTGCCTCTGGTCCCAAGGGGAAAGCATCTCCTTGGCCACCTGTCCCAAGGGCAGACTTGGGCTTGCCACCAGGTGCCATACCCGGAACTCGCAGAAGCAAACCCCATGGAGAAACGGGCAGTCAGAGGCCGTCTTCCACCAAGATGTGGCAGCGTTTGCGGGTGGCAGGTGGGTGTGCCCGGGAAGGAGTGGAGACAGTCCCCCACAGTTCCCCATCTGAGTGCACGGGCCTTGTGCAGGGATCCTGTCGCCTCCCTCTCTCCTGTGGTGAAGGCACTGGCCTAGACCCCGAGTCTGCCTGAGCGCCAGAGCTAAAGGCAAAGCCTTACCTACGGCAGGAGATGGTAACAGGCATAGAGTGCCATGCTAGGCCACGCACGCTGTTGCTGGGTTGTGATTGTGTGTGTGTGTGCTTCGTTCGGCTTAGCAAGGTGAACCCCGGGTGCGAACTTGGAGCCCAGGAAAGCAAGGCCCAAGAAGCACCAGCTCTCCCGCGGCTCTACTTCCCTGACGCGACAGAGCGAACGACAAAAGCCTTGCTGAGAAAGCAGCAGCGAAGTGCGGTTCGCGCCTAGCTGAAAACCTCTGCAAAACTATAGCAGTCGCTGGGAAATCAGAGACGGTTCTGTGGTCTGCTGTTGCTGCTTGCCTTAGCCTAGTATTCGCAGCACGGCGGGAGTAGCCCTCATAGAGTGAAAGCCTCTTTGCCCGGGCATCCGCTTTGGGAAAAAATACAGCATTCTTTGGGAAATCAGAGTCGGGTCTGTGCGATGCTGCTGCCGCTTGCGTGAGCAAGACTCTGCGGCATGGTGTAATAAACCCGCATGGAGCGAAATCCTCATTGCCTGGGCATCCCCTCTGCGTGAGAGAACACCGTGGTTGCGCCTGTGGAAAGAACCTTAAGGAAAGGGACATGTCTGTCACTGGGCTCCACAGGAGCCTGTCTTGGGAAAGTGAAGCACGCTGCCCCAGGAGAAGAGAAGGAGCCCTTGGCCTTGTGGTCGGGAAACGGTCGCGAAGCTGGAGAGCCGGCCCTGGCAGGAACAGCGGGCCGCTGGTAAGACAAATGTCACCCGCTCCCTGTGCAGAGAGATGAAGCCTGGCTGCTCAGGAGACATGAGGGGACGATTGGGCAAGGGAGCGTGCGCCAATCTGAGGAAGGAGTCTGAGAAGGAAGGCCTTTCCTGTGCCTCTGGTCCAAAGGGGACAGCATCTCCTTGGCCACCTGTCCAGAGGGCAGACGTGGGCTTGCCACCAAGCTCCCGGCCCTGAACTCGCAGAAACACCTCCTGGAGGTATGGGCAATCAGATGCCGTCTTCCTCCAGGATGTGGCAGCATTGGCGGAGGCAGGGGGTTTCCCGGGGAAAAAGGGAAAGTTACCCATTACTCCCCATCCGAGGGCACGGGCGGTGTGCAGTGTGATCCTCTCGTCTCCTCAAGGATGGGGAAGGCACTGGCCTAGTCCCCTGTCCATCTGAACGCCAGAGCGAAAGGGCAGGCCTTGCCTATGCCGAGAGATGGCATTGTGAGCAGAGTGCCATCCTAGGCCACGCACGCTGCTGCAGGGTCGAGGCTGTGTCTGCTTATTTCGGCTTAGCAAGGTGAACCCCGGGTGCGAACTTGGAACCCAGGAAAGCAAGGCCCAAGAGGCACCAGCTCTCCCGTGTCTCTTCTTCCCTGTGGCGACAGAGGGAACGACCAAAGCCTTGCTGAGGAAGCAGCAGCATAGTGTGGTTCGCGCCAAGCTGAAAACCTCTGCGAAAGCAGAGCAGTCGCTGGGAAATCAGAGTCGGTTCTGTGGTCTGCTGTTGCTGCTTGCCTTAGCCTAGTATTCTCAGCATGGCGGTAGAAACCCGCATTAAGGGAAAGCCTCTTTGCTGTGGCATCCCCTCTGGGAACGCACAGCATTCGTTGGGAAATCAGAGTCGGGTCTGTGGGATGCTGCCTGTTCCTTGCCAGAGCTTGTCTCCACAGCTCGGTGTAATAAACCCGCATGGAAAGAAATCCTCTTTGCCTGGGCATCCCCTCTGCCTTGAGAGAGATGCATGGTTGCATATGTCTGTCACCGCGCTCCCTAGGAGCAAGTGTGGGGAAGGCGCAGCACGCCGTCCCTGGGGAAGAGAAGGAGCCCTTGGCCTTGTGGTTCGGACACAGTCGGGAAGCAGGATAGCCTGCCATGGCACGAACAGCAGGCCGGTGGCAAGACAAGTGTGTCACCCTCTCCCTGTGCGGAGAGATGGAAGCCTGGCTACTAAGGAGACACATGAGGGGATGACTAGGGCAGGGACGCGTGCTCCATTTCTGAGGCAGGAGTCCGGGCAGAAGGCAGGGCCTGTCCTGTGCCTCTGGTCCCAAGGGGGGAAAGCATCTCCTTGGCCACCTGTCCCAAGGGCAGACTGGGCTTGCCACCAGGTGCCATACCCGGAACTCGCAGAAGCAACCCCATGGAGAAAACGGGCAGTCAGAGGGCCGTCTTCCACCAAGATGTGGCAGCGTTGCGGGTGGCAGGTGGTGTGCCCGGGAAGGAGTGGAGACAGTCCCCCACAGTTTTTCCCATCTGAGTGCACGGGCCTTGTGCGGGGATCCTGTCGCCTCCTCTCTCCTGTGGTGAAGGCACTGGCCTAGACCCCGAGTCTGCCTGAGCGCCAGAGCTAAAGGCAAAGCCTTACCTACGGCAGGAGATGGTAACAGGCATAGAGTGCCATGCTAGGGCCACGCACGCTGTTGCTGGGTTGTGATTGTGTGTGCTTCGTTCGGCTTAGCAAGGTGAACCCCCGGGTGCGAACTTGGAGCCCAGGAAAGCAAGGCCCAAGAAGCACCAGCTCTCCCGCGGCTCTCTTCTTCCCTGACGCGACAGAGCGAACGACAAAAGCCTTGCTGAGAAAGCAGCAGCGAAGTGCGGTTCGCGCCTAGCTGAAAACCTCTGCAAAAAACTATAGCAGTCGCTGGGAAATCAGAGACGGTTCTGTGGTCTGCTGTTGCTGCTTGCCTTAGCCTAGTATTCGCAGCACGGCGGGAGTAGCCTTCATAGAGTGAAAGCCTCTTTTTGCCCGGGGCATCCGCTTTCGGGGAAAATACAGCATTCTTTGGGAAATCAGAGTCGGGTCTGTGCGATGCTGCTGCTGCTGCTTGCGTGAGCAAGACCTCTGCGGCATGGTGTAATAAACCCGCATGGAGCGAAATCCCTCATTGCCTGGGCATCCCCTCTGCGTGAGAGAGAACCGTGGTTGTGTGCGCCTGTGGAAAGAACCTTAAGGAAAGGGACATGTCTGTCACTGGGCTCCACAGGAGCCTGTCTTGGGAAAGTGAAGCACGCTGCCCCAGGAGAAGAGAAGGAGCCCTTGGCCTTGTGGTCGGGAAACGGTCGCGAAGCTGGAGAGCCGGCCCTGGCAGGAACAGCGGGCCGCTGGTAAGACAAATGTCACCCGCTCCCTGAGCAGAGAGAAAGAAGCCTGGCTGCTCAGGAGACATGAGGGGACGATTGGGCAAGGGAGCGTGCGCCAATCTGAGGAAGGAGTCTGAGAAGGAAGGCCTTTCCTGTGCCTCTGGTCCAAAGGGGACAGCATCTCCTTGGCCACCTGTCCAGAGGGCAGACGTGGGCTTGCCACCAAGCTCCCGGCCCTGAACTCGCAGAAACACCTCCAGGAGGTATGGGCAATCAGATGCCGTCTTCCTCCAGGATGTGGCAGCATTGGCGGAGGCAGGGGGTTTCCCGGGGAAACGGGGAAAGTTACCCATTACTCCCCATCCGAGGGCACGGGCGGTGTGCAGTGATCCTCTCGTCTCCTCAAGGATGCGGAAGGCACTGGCCTAGTCCCCTGTCCATCTGAACGCCAGAGCGAAAGGGCAGGCCATGCCTATGCCGAGAGATGGCATTGTGAGCAGAGTGCCATCCTAGGCCACGCACGCTGCTGCAGGGTCGAGGCTGTGTCTGCTTATTTCGGCTTAGCAAGGTGAACCCCGGGTGCGAACTTGGAACCCAGGAAAGCAAGGCCCAAGAGGGCACCAGCTCTCCCGTGTCTCTTCTTCCCTGTGGCGACAGAGGGAACGACCAAAGCCTTGCTGAGGAAGCAGCAGCATAGTGTGTGTTCGCGCCAAGCTGCCAGGAAACGAATGAAGTGCCAGTGCGCGCGCCAAGCTGAAAACCCTCTGCGAAAGCAGAGCAGTCGCTGGGAAATCAGAGTCGGTTCTGTGTCTGCTGTTGTTGCTGCTGCCTTAGCCTAGTATTCTCAGCATGGCGGTAGAAAGAAACCCGCATTAGAGGAAAGCCTCTTTGCTGTGGCATCCCCTCTGGGAACGCACAGCATTCGTTGGGAAATCAGAGTCGGGTCTGTGGGATGCTGCCTGTTCCTTGCCAGAGCTTGTCTCCACAGCTCGGTGTAATAAACCCGCATGGAAAGAAATCCTCTTTGCCTGGGCATCCCCTCTGCCTTGAGAGAGATGCATGGTTGCATATGTCTGTCACCGCGCCTCATGCCCCTAGGAGCAAGTGTGGGGAAGGCGCAGCACGCCGTCCCTGGGGAAGAGAAGGAGCCCTTGGCCTTGTGGTTCGGACACAGTCGGGAAGCAGGATAGCCTGCCATGGCACGAACAGCAGGCCGGTGGCAAGACACGTGTCACCCTCTCCCTGTGCGGAGAGATGGAAGCCTGGCTACTAAGGAGACACATGAGGGGATGACTAGGGCAGGGACGCGAGCTCCATTCTGAGGCAGAGGTCCGGGCAGAAGGCAGGCCTGTCCTGTGCCTCTGGTCCCAAGGGGAAAGCATCTCCTTGGCCACCTGTCCCAAGGGTAGACTTGGCTTGCCACCAGGTGCCATACCCGGAACTCGCAGAAGCAACCCCATGGAGAAACGGGCAGTCAGAGGCCGTCTTCCACCAAGATGTGGCAGCGTTGCGGGTGGCAGGTGGTGTGCCCGGGAAGGAGTGGAGACAGTCCCCCACAGTTCCCCATCTGAGTGCACGGGCCTTGTGCAGGGATCCTGTCGCCTCCTCTCTCCTGTGGTGAAGGCACTGGCCTAGACCCTGAGTCTCCCTGAGCGCCAGAGCTAAAGGCAAACAAAGCCTTACCTACGGCAGAAGATGGTAACAGGCATAGAGTGCCATGCTAGGCCACGCACGCTGTTGCTGGGTTGTGATTGTGTGTGCTTCGTTCGGCTTAGCAAGGTGAACCCCGGGGTGCGAACTTGGAGCCCAGGAAAGCAAGGCCCAAGAAGCACCAGCTCTCCCCGGGCTCTTCTTCCCTGACGCGACAGAGCGAACGACAAAAGCCTTGCTGAGAAAGCAGCAGCGAAGTGCGGTTCGCGCCTAGCTGAAAACCTCTGCAAAAACTATAGCAGTCGCTGGGAAATCAGAGACGGTTCTGTGGTCTGCTGTTGCTGCTTGCCTTGCCCTAGCCTAGTATTCGCAGCACGGCGGGAGTAACCCTCATAGAGGGGAAAGCCTCTTTGCCCGGGCATCCGCTTGGGAAAATACAGCATTCTTTGGGAAATCAGAGTCGGGTCTGTGCGATGCTGCTGTTGCTCTTGCGTGAGCAAGACTCCTGCAGCATGGTGTAATAAACCCGCATGGAGCGAAATCCTTCTTTGCCTGGGCATCCCCTCTGCGTGAGAGAAGACCGTGGTTGCGCCTGTGGAAAGAACCTTAAGGAAAGGACATGTCTGTCACTCACTGGGCTCCACAGGAGCCTGTCTTGGGGAAGTGCAGCACGCTGTCCCTGGGGAGAAGAGAAGGAGCCCTTGGCCTTGTGGGTCGGGAAACGGTCGCGAAGCTGGATAGCCGGCCCTGGCAGGAACAGCGGGCCGCTGGTAAGACACGTGTCACCCGCTCCCTCCCTGCAGGAGAGATGGAAGCCTGGCTGCTCAGGGAGACATGAGGGGGACGATTGGGCAAGGGAGCGTGCTGCTCCAATCTGAGAAAGGAGTCTGAGAAGGAAGGCCTTTCCTGTGCCTCTGGTCCCAAGGGGAAGCATCTCTCCTTGCCCACCTGTCCCAAGGGCAGACATGGGCTTGCCACCAGGTGCCATACCCGGAACTCGCAGAAGAAGCAACCCCCATGGAGAAAACGGGCAGTCAGAGGCCGTCTTCCACCAAGATGTGGCAGCGTTTGCGGTGGCAGGTGGTGTGCCCGGGAAGGAGTGGAGACAGTCCCCCACAGTTCCCCATCTGAGTGCACGGGCCTTGTGCAGAGATCCTGTCGCCTCCCCTCTCCTGTGGTGAAGGCACTGGCCTAGACCCCGAGTCTGCCTGAGCGCCAGAGCTAAAAGGCAAACAAAGCCTTACCTACGGCAGGAGATGGTAACAGGCATAGAGTGCCATGCTAGGCCACGCACGCTGTTGCTGGGTTGTGATTGTGTGTGCTTCGTTCGGCTTAGCAAGGTGAACCCCCGGGTGCGAACTTGGAGCCCAGGAAAGCAAGGCCCAAGAAGCACCAGCTCTCCCGCGGCTCTTCTTCCCTGACGCGACAGAGCGAACGACAAAAGCCTTGCTGAGGAAAGCAGCAGCAGCGAAGTGCGGTTCGCGCCTAGCTGAAAACCTCTGCAAAACTATAGCAGTCGCTGGGAAATCAGAGACGGTTCTGTGGTCTGCTGTTGCTGCTTGCCTTAGCCTAGTATTCGCAGCACGGCGGGAGTAGCCCTCATAGAGTGAAAGCCTCTTTGCCCGGGCATCCGCTTTGGGAAAATACAGCATTCTTTGGGAAATCAGAGTCGGGTCTGTGCGATGCTGCTGCTGCTTGCGTGAGCAAGACTCTGCGGCATGGTGTAATAAACCCGCATGGAGCGAAATCCTCATTGCCTGGGCATCCCCTCTGCGTGAGAGAGAACCGTGGTTGCGCCTGTGGAAAGAACCTTAAGGAAAGGGACATGTCTGTCACTGGGCTCCACAGGAGCCTGTCTTGGGAAAGTGAAGCACGCTGCCCCAGGAGAAGAGAAGGAGCCCTTGGCCTTGTGGTCGGGGGAAACGGTCGCGAAGCTGGAGAGCCGGCCCTGGCAGGAACAGCGGGCCGCTGGTAAGACAAATGTCACCCGCTCCCTGTGCAGAGAGATGAAGCCTGGCTGCTCAGGAGACATGAGGGGACGATTGGGCAAGGGAGCGTGCGCCAATCTGAGGAAGGAGTCTGAGAAGGAAGGCCTTTCCTGTGCCTCTGGTCCAAAGGGGACAGCATCTCCTTGGCCACCTGTCCAGAGGGCAGACGTGGGCTTGCCACCAAGCTCCCGGCCCTGAACTCGCAGAAAACACCTCCAGGAGGTATGGGCAATCAGATGCCGTCTTCCTCCAGGATGTGGCAGCATTGGCGGAGGCAGGGGGTTTCCCGGGGAAACAGGGAAAGTTACCCATTACTCCCCATCCGAGGGCACGGGCGGTGTGCAGTGATCCTCTCGTCTCCTCAAGGATGCGGAAGGCACTGGCCTAGTCCCCTGTCCATCTGAACGCCAGAGCGAAAGGGCAGGCCTTGCCTATGCCGAGAGATGGCATTGTGAGCAGAGTGCCATCCTAGGCCACGCACGCTGCTGCAGGGTCGAGGCTGTGTCTGCTTATTTCGGCTTAGCAAGGTGAACCCCGGGTGCGAACTTGGAACCCAGGAAAGCAAGGCCCAAGAGGCACCAGCTCTCCCGTGTCTCTTCTTCCCTGTGGCGACAGAGGGAACGACCAAAGCCTTGCTGAGGAAGCAGCAGCATAGTGTGGTTCGCGCCAAGCTGAAAACCTCTGCGAAAGCAGAGCAGTCGCTGGGAAATCAGAGTCGGTTCTGTGGTCTGCTGTTGCTGCTTGCCTTAGCCTAGTATTCTCAGCATGGCGGTAGAAACCCGCATTAAGGGAAAGCCTCTTTGCTGTGGCATCCCCTCTGGGAACGCACAGCATTCGTTGGAAAATCAGAGTCGGGTCTGTGGGATGCTGCCTGTTCCTTGCCAGAGCTTGTCTCCACAGCTCGGTGTAATAAACCCGCATGGAAAGAAATCCTCTTTGCCTGGGCATCCCCTCTGCCTTGAGAGAGATGCATGGTTGCATATGTCTGTCACCGCGCTCCCTAGGAGCAAGTGTGGGGAAGGCGCAGCACGCCGTCCCTGGGGAAGAGAAGGAGCCCTTGGCCTTGTGGTTCGGACACAGTCGGGAAGCAGGATAGCCTGCCGTGGCACGAACAGCAGGCCGGTGGCAAGACACGTGTCACCCTCTCCCTGTGCGGAGAGATGGAAGCCTGGCTACTAAGGAGACACATGAGGGGATGACTAGGGCAGGGACGCGAGCTCCATTCTGAGGCAGGAGTCCGGGCAGAAGGCAGGCCTGTCCTGTGCCTCTGGTCCCAAGGGGAAAGCATCTCCTTGGCCACCTGTCCCAAGGGCAGACTTGGGCTTGCCACCAGGTGCCATAACCCGGAACTCGCAGAAGCAACCCCATGGAGAAACGGGCAGTCAGAGGCCGTCTTCCACCAAGATGTGGCAGCGTTGCGGGTGGCAGGTGGTGTGCCCGGGAAGGAGTGGAGACAGTCCCCCACAGTTCCCCATCTGAGTGCACGGGCCTTGTGCAGGGATCCTGTCGCCTCCTCTCTCCTGTGGTGAAGGCACTGGCCTAGACCCCGAGTCTGCCTGAGCGCCAGAGCTAAAGGCAAACAAAGCCTTACCTACGGCAGGAGATGGTAACAGGCATAGAGTGCCATGCTAGGCCACGCACGCGCTGTTGCTGGGTTGTGATTGTGTGTGCTTCGTTCGGCTTAGCAAGGTGAACCCCGGGTGCGAACTTGGAGCCCAGGAAAGCAAGGCCCAAGAAGCACCAGCTCTCTCCCGCGGCTCTTCTTCCCTGACGCGACAGAGCGAACGACAAAAGCCTTGCTGAGAAAGCAGCAGCGAAGTGCGGTTCGCGCCTAGCTGAAAACCTCTGCAAAACTATAGCAGTCGCTGGGAAATCAGAGACGGTTCTGTGGTCTGCTGTTGCTGCTTGCCTTAGCCTAGTATTCGCAGCACGGCGGGAGTAGCCCTCATAGAGTGAAAGCCTCTTTGCCCGGGCATCCGCTTTGGGAAAATACAGCATTCTTTGGGAAATCAGAGTCGGGTCTGTGCGATGCTGCTGCTGCTTGCGTGAGCAAGACTCTGCGGCATGGTGTAATAAACCCGCATGGAGCGAAATCCTCATTGCCTGGGCATCCCCTCTGCGTGAGAGAGAACCGTGGTTGCGCCTGTGGAAAGAACCTTAAGGAAAGGGACATGTCTGTCACTGGGCTCCACAGGAGCCTGTCTTGGGAAAGTGAAGCACGCTGCCCCAGGAGAAGAGAAGGAGCCCTTGGCCTTGTGGTCGGGAAACGGTCGCGAAGCTGGAGAGCCGGCCCTGGCAGGAACAGCGGGCCGCTGGTAAGACAAATGTCACCCGCTCCCTGTGCAGAGAGATGAAGCCTGGCTGCTCAGGAGACATGAGGGGACGATTGGGCAAGGGAGCGTGCGCCAATCTGAGGAAGGAGTCTGAGAAGGAAGGCCTTTCCTGTGCCTCTGGTCCAAAGGGGGACAGCATCTCCTTGGCCACCTGTCCAGAGGGCAGACGTGGGCTTGCCACCAAGCTCCCGGCCCTGAACTCGCAGAAACACCTCCTGGAGGTATGGGCAATCAGATGCCGTCTTCCTCCAGGATGTGGCAGCATTGGCGGAGGCAGGGGGTTTCCCGGGGAAACAGGGAAAGTTACCCATTACTCCCCATCCGAGGGCACGGGCGGTGTGCAGTGATCCTCTCGTCTCCTCAAGGATGCGGAAGGCACTGGCCTAGTCCCCTGTCCATCTGAACGCCAGAGCGAAAGGGCAGGCCTTGCCTATGCCGAGAGATGGCATTGTGAGCAGAGTGCCATCCTAGGCCACGCACGCTGCTGCAGGGTCGAGGCTGTGTCTGCTTATTTCGGCTTAGCTTAGCAAGGTGAACCCCGGGTGCGAACTTGGAACCCAGGAAAGCAAGGCCCAAGAGGCACCAGCTCTCCCGTGTCTCTTCTTCCCTGTGGCGACAGAGGGAACGACCAAAGCCTTGCTGAGGAAGCAGCAGCATAGTGTGGTTCGCGCCAAGCTGAAAACCTCTGCGAAAGCAGAGCAGTCGCTGGGAAATCAGAGTCGGTTCTGTGGTCTGCTGTTGCTGCTTGCCTTAGCCTAGTATTCTCAGCATGGCGGTAGAAACCCGCATTAAGGGAAAGCCTCTTTGCTGTGGCATCCCCTCTGGGAACGCACAGCATTCGTTGGGAAATCAGAGTCGGGTCTGTGGGATGCTGCCTGTTCCTTGCCAGAGCTTGTCTCCACAGCTCGGTGTAATAAACCCGCATGGAAAGAAATCCTCTTTGCCTGGGCATCCCCTCTGCCTTGAGAGAGATGCATGGTTGCATATGTCTGTCACCGCGCTCCCTAGGAGCAAGTGTGGGGAAGGCGCAGCACGCCGTCCCTGGGGAAGAGAAGGAGCCCTTGGCCTTGTGGTTCGGACACAGTCGGGAAGCAGGATAGCCTGCCGTGGCACGAACAGCAGGCCGGTGGCAAGACACGTGTCACCCTCTCCCTGTGCGGAGAGATGGAAGCCTGGCTACTAAGGAGACACATGAGGGGATGACTAGGGCAGGGACGCGAGCTCCATTCTGAGGCAGGAGTCCGGGCAGAAGGCAGGCCTGTCCTGTGCCTCTGGTCCCAAGGGGAAAGCATCTCCTTGCCCACCTGTCCCAAGGGCAGACTTGGGCTTGCCACCAGGTGCCATACCCGGAACTCGCAGAAGCAACCCCATGGAGAAACGGGCAGTCAGAGGCCGTCTTCCACCAAGATGTGGCAGCGTTGCGGGTGGCAGGTGGTGTGCCCGGGAAGGAGTGGAGACAGTCCCCCACAGTTCCCCATCTGAGTGCACGGGCCTTGTGCAGGGATCCTGTCGCCTCTCCCTCTCTCCTGTGGTGAAGGCACTGGCCTAGACCCCGAGTCTGCCTGAGCGCCAGAGCTAAAGGGCAAAGCCTTACCTACGGCAGGAGATGGTAACAGGCATAGAGTGCCATGCTAGGCCACGCACGCTGTTGCTGGGTTGTGATTGTGTGTGCTTCGTTCGGCTTAGCAAGGTGAACCCCGGGTGCGAACTTGGAGCCCAGGAAAGCAAGGCCCAAGAAGCACCAGCTCTCCCCGCGGCTCTTCTTCCCTGACGCGACAGAGCGAACGACAAAAGCCTTGCTGAGAAAGCAGCAGCGAAGTGCGGTTCGCGCCTAGCTGAAAACCTCTGCAAAACTATAGCAGTCGCTGGGAAATCAGAGACGGTTCTGTGGTCTGCTGTTGCTGCTTGCCTTAGCCTAGTATTCGCAGCACGGCGGGAGTAGCCCTCATAGAGTGAAAGCCTCTTTTGCCCGGGCATCCGCTTTTGGGAAAATACAGCATTCTTTGGGAAATCAGAGTCGGGTCTGTGCGATGCTGCTGCTGCTTGCGTGAGCAAGACTCTGCGGCATGGTGTAATAAACCCGCATGGAGCGAAATCCTCATTGCCTGGGCATCCCCTCTGCGTGAGAGAGAACCGTGGTTGCGCCTGTGGAAAGAACCTTAAGGAAAGGGACATGTCTGTCACTGGGCTCCACAGGAGCCTGTCTTGGGAAAGTGAAGCACGCTGCCCCAGGAGAAGAGAAGGAGCCCTTGGCCTTGTGGTCGGGAAACGGTCGCGAAGCTGGAGAGCCGGCCCTGGCAGGAACAGCGGGCCGCTGGTAAGACAAATGTCACCCGCTCCCTGTGCAGAGAGATGAAGCCTGGCTGCTCAGGAGACATGAGGGGACGATTGGGCAAGGGAGCGTGCGCCAATCTGAGGAAGGAGTCTGAGAAGGAAGGCCTTTCCTGTGCCTCTGGTCCAAAGGGGACAGCATCTCCTTGGCCACCTGTCCAGAGGGCAGACGTGGGCTTGCCACCAAGCTCCCGGCCCTGAACTCGCAGAAACACCTCCAGGAGGTATGGGCAATCAGATGCCGTCTTCCTCCAGGATGTGGCAGCATTGGCGGAGGCAGGGGGTTTCCCGGGGAAACAGGGAAAGTTACCCATTACTCCCCATCCGAGGGCACGGGCGGTGTGCAGTGATCCTCTCGTCTCCTCAAGGATGCGGAAGGCACTGGCCTAGTCCCCTGTCCATCTGAACGCCAGAGCGAAAGGGCAGGCCTTGCCTATGCCGAGAGATGGCATTGTGAGCAGAGTGCCATCCTAGGCCACGCACGCTGCTGCAGGGTCGAGGCTGTGTCTGCTTATTTCGGCTTAGCAAGGTGAACCCCGGGTGCGAACTTGGAACCCAGGAAAGCAAGGCCCAAGAGGCACCAGCTCTCCCGTGTCTCTTCTTCCCTGTGGCGACAGAGGGAACGACCAAAGCCTTGCTGAGGAAGCAGCAGCATAGTGTGGTTCGCGCCAAGCTGAAAACCTCTGCGAAAGCAGAGCAGTCGCTGGGAAATCAGAGTCGGTTCTGTGGTCTGCTGTTGCTGCTTGCCTTAGCCTAGTATTCTCAGCATGGCGGTAGAAACCCGCATTAAGGGAAAGCCTCTTTGCTGTGGCATCCCCTCTGGGAACGCACAGCATTCGTTGGGAAATCAGAGTCGGGTCTGTGGGATGCTGCCTGTTCCTTGCCAGAGCTTGTCTCCACAGCTCGGTGTAATAAACCCGCATGGAAAGAAATCCTCTTTGCCTGGGCATCCCCTCTGCCTTGAGAGAGATGCATGGTTGCATATGTCTGTCACCGCGCTCCCTAGGAGCAAGTGTGGGGAAGGCGCAGCACGCCGTCCCTGGGGAAGAGAAGGAGCCCTTGGCCTTGTGGTTCGGACACAGTCGGGAAGCAGGATAGCCTGCCGTGGCACGAACAGCAGGCCGGTGGCAAGACACGTGTCACCCTCTCCCTGTGCGGAGAGATGGAAGCCTGGCTACTAAGGAGACACATGAGGGGATGACTAGGGCAGGGACGCGAGCTCCATTCTGAGGCAGGAGTCCGGGCAGAAGGCAGGCCTGTCCTGTGCCTCTGGTCCCAAGGGGAAAGCATCTCCTTGGCCACCTGTCCCAAGGGCAGACTTGGGCTTGCCACCAGGTGCCATACCCGGAACTCGCAGAAGCAACCCCATGGAGAAACGGGCAGTCAGAGGCCGTCTTCCACCAAGATGTGGCAGCGTTGCGGGTGGCAGGTGGTGTGCCCGGGAAGGAGTGGAGACAGTCCCCCACAGTTCCCCATCTGAGTGCACGGGCCTTGTGCAGGGATCCTGTCGCCTCCTCTCTCCTGTGGTGAAGGCACTGGCCTAGACCCCGAGTCTGCCTGAGCGCCAGAGCTAAAGGCAAACAAAGCCTTACCTACGGCAGGAGATGGTAACAGGCATAGAGTGCCATGCTAGGCCACGCACGCTGTTGCTGGGTTGTGATTGTGTGTGCTTCGTTCGGCTTAGCAAGGTGAACCCCGGGTGCGAACTTGGAGCCCAGGAAAGCAAGGCCCAAGAAGCACCAGCTCTCCCGCGGGCTCTTCTTCCCTGACGCGACAGAGCGAACGACAAAAGCCTTGCTGAGAAAGCAGCAGCGAAGTGCGGTTCGCGCCTAGCTGAAAACCTCTGCAAAACTATAGCAGTCGCTGGGAAATCAGAGACGGTTCTGTGGTCTGCTGTTGCTGCTTGCCTTAGCCTAGTATTCGCAGCACGGCGGGAGTAGCCCTCATAGAGTGAAAGCCTCTTTGCCCGGGCATCCGCTTTTGGGAAAATACAGCATTCTTTGGGAAATCAGAGTCGGGTCTGTGCGATGCTGCTGCTGCTTGCGTGAGCAAGACTCTGCGGCATGGTGTAATAAACCCGCATGGAGCGAAATCCTCATTGCCTGGGCATCCCCTCTGCGTGAGAGAGAACCGTGGTTGCGCCTGTGGAAAGAACCTTAAGGAAAGGGACATGTCTGTCACTGGGCTCCACAGGAGCCTGTCTTGGGAAAGTGAAGCACGCTGCCCCAGGAGAAGAGAAGGAGCCCTTGGCCTTGTGGTCGGGAAACGGTCGCGAAGCTGGAGAGCCGGCCCTGGCAGGAACAGCGGGCCGCTGGTAAGACAAATGTCACCCGCTCCCTGTGCAGAGAGATGAAGCCTGGCTGCTCAGGAGACATGAGGGGACGATTGGGCAAGGGAGCGTGCGCCAATCTGAGGAAGGAGTCTGAGAAGGAAGGCCTTTCCTGTGCCTCTGGTCCAAAGGGGACAGCATCTCCTTGGCCACCTGTCCAGAGGGCAGACGTGGGCTTGCCACCAAGCTCCCGGCCCTGAACTCGCAGAAGAAACACCTCCAGGAGGTATGGGCAATCAGATGCCGTCTTCCTCCAGGATGTGGCAGCATTGGCGGAGGCAGGGGGTTTCCCGGGGAAACAGGGAAAGTTACCCATTACTCCCCATCCGAGGGCACGGGCGGTGTGCAGTGATCCTCTCGTCTCCTCAAGGATGCGGAAGGCACTGGCCTAGTCCCCTGTCCATCTGAACGCCAGAGCGAAAGGGCAGGCCTTGCCTATGCCGAGAGATGGCATTGTGAGCAGAGTGCCATCCTAGGCCACGCACGCTGCTGCAGGGTCGAGGCTGTGTCTGCTTATTTCGGCTTAGCAAGGTGAACCCCGGGTGCGAACTTGGAACCCAGGAAAGCAAGGCCCAAGAGGCACCAGCTCTCCCGTGTCTCTTCTTCCCTGTGGCGACAGAGGGAACGACCAAAGCCTTGCTGAGGAAGCAGCAGCATAGTGTGGTTCGCGCCAAGCTGAAAACCTCTGCGAAAGCAGAGCAGTCGCTGGGAAATCAGAGTCGGTTCTGTGGTCTGCTGTTGCTGCTTGCCTTAGCCTAGTATTCTCAGCATGGCGGTAGAAACCCGCATTAAGGGAAAGCCTCTTTGCTGTGGCATCCCCTCTGGGAACGCACAGCATTCGTTGGGAAATCAGAGTCGGGTCTGTGGGATGCTGCCTGTTCCTTGCCAGAGCTTGTCTCCACAGCTCGGTGTAATAAACCCGCATGGAAAGAAATCCTCTTTGCCTGGGCATCCCCTCTGCCTTGAGAGAGATGCATGGTTGCATATGTCTGTCACCGCGCTCCCTAGGAGCAAGTGTGGGGAAGGCGCAGCACGCCGTCCCTGGGGAAGAGAAGGAGCCCTTGGCCTTGTGGTTCGGACACAGTCGGGAAGCAGGATAGCCTGCCGTGGCACGAACAGCAGGCCGGTGGCAAGACACGTGTCACCCTCTCCCTGTGCGGAGAGATGGAAGCCTGGCTACTAAGGAGACACATGAGGGGATGACTAGGGCAGGGACGCGAGCTCCATTCTGAGGCAGGAGTCCGGGCAGAAGGCAGGCCTGTCCTGTGCCTCTGGTCCCAAGGGGAAAGCATCTCCTTGCCCACCTGTCCCAAGGGCAGACTTGGGCTTGCCACCAGGTGCCATACCCGGAAACTCGCAGAAGCAACCCCATGGAGAAACGGGCAGTCAGAGGCCGTCTTCCACCAAGATGTGGCAGCGTTGCGGGTGGCAGGTGGTGTGCCCGGGAAGGAGTGGAGACAGTCCCCCACAGTTCCCCATCTGAGTGCACGGGCCTTGTGCAGGGATCCTGTCGCCTCCTCTCTCCTGTGGTGAAGGCACTGGCCTAGACCCCGAGTCTGCCTGAGCGCCAGAGCTAAAGGCAAACAAAGCCTTACCTACGGCAGGAGATGGTAACAGGCATAGAGTGCCATGCTAGGCCACGCACGCTGTTGCTGGGTTGTGATTGTGTGTGCTTCGTTCGGCTTAGCAAGGTGAACCCCGGGTGCGAACTTGGAGCCCAGGAAAGCAAGGCCCAAGAAGCACCAGCTCTCCCGCGGCTCTTCTTCCCTGACGCGACAGAGCGAACGACAAAAGCCTTGCTGAGAAAGCAGCAGCGAAGTGCGGTTCGCGCCTAGCTGAAAACCTCTGCAAAAATACTATAGCAGTCGCTGGGAAATCAGAGACGGTTCTGTGGTCTGCTGTTGCTGCTTGCCTTAGCCTAGTATTCGCAGCACGGCGGGAGTAGCCCTCATAGAGTGAAAGCCTCTTTGCCCGGGCATCCGCTTTGGGAAAAATACAGCATTCTTTGGGAAATCAGAGTCGGGTCTGTGCGATGCTGCTGCTGCTTGCGTGAGCAAGACTCTGCGGCATGGTGTAATAAACCCGCATGGAGCGAAATCCTCATTGCCTGGGCATCCCCTCTGCGTGAGAGAGAACCGTGGTTGCGCCTGTGGAAAGAACCTTAAGGAAAGGGACATGTCTGTCACTGGGCTCCACAGGAGCCTGTCTTGGGAAAGTGAAGCACGCTGCCCCAGGAGAAGAGAAGGAGCCCTTGGCCTTGTGGTCGGGAAACGGTCGCGAAGCTGGAGAGCCGGCCCTGGCAGGAACAGCGGGCCGCTGGTAAGACAAATGTCACCCGCTCCCTGTGCAGAGAGATGAAGCCTGGCTGCTCAGGAGACATGAGGGGACGATTGGGCAAGGGAGCGTGCGCCAATCTGAGGAAGGAGTCTGAGAAGGAAGGCCTTTCCTGTGCCTCTGGTCCAAAGGGGACAGCATCTCCTTGGCCACCTGTCCAGAGGGCAGACGTGGGCTTGCCACCAAGCTCCCGGCCCTGAACTCGCAGAAACACCTCCTGGAGGTATGGGCAATCAGATGCCGTCTTCCTCCAGGATGTGGCAGCATTGGCGGAGGCAGGGGGTTTTTCCCGGGGAAACAGGGAAAGTTACCCATTACTCCCCATCCGAGGGCACGGGCGGTGTGCAGTGATCCTCTCGTCTCCTCAAGGATGCGGAAGGCACTGGCCTAGTCCCCTGTCCATCTGAACGCCAGAGCGAAAGGGCAGGCCTTGCCTATGCCGAGAGAGAGATGGCATTGTGAGCAGAGTGCCATCCTAGGCCACGCACGCTGCTGCAGGGTCGAGGCTGTGTCTGCTTATTTTCGGCTTAGCAAGGTGAACCCCGGGTGCGAACTTGGAACCCAGGAAAGCAAGGCCCAAGAGGCACCAGCTCTCCCGTGTCTCTTCTTCCCTGTGGCGACAGAGGGAACGACCAAAGCCTTGCTGAGGAGCAGCAGCAGCATAGTGTGGTTCGCGCCAAGCTGAAAACCTCTGCGAAAGCAGAGCAGTCGCTGGGAAATCAGAGTCGGTTCTGTGGTCTGCTGTTGCTGCTTGCCTTAGCCTAGTATTCTCAGCATGGCGGTAGAAACCCGCATTAAGGGAAAGCCTCTTTGCTGTGGCATCCCCTCTGGGAACGCACAGCATTCGTTGGGAAATCAGAGTCGGGTCTGTGGGATGCTGCCTGTTCCTTGCCAGAGCTTGTCTCCACAGCTCGGTGTAATAAACCCGCATGGAAAGAAATCCTCTTTGCCTGGGCATCCCCTCTGCCTTGAGAGAGATGCATGGTTGCATATGTCTGTCACCGCGCTCCCTAGGAGCAAGTGTGGGGAAGGCGCAGCACGCCGTCCCTGGGGAAGAGAAGGAGCCCTTGGCCTTGTGGTTCGGACACAGTCGGGAAGCAGGATAGCCTGCCATGGCACGAACAGCAGGCCGGTGGCAAGACACGTGTCACCCTCTCCCTGTGCGGAGAGATGGAAGCCTGGCTACTAAGGAGACACATGAGGGGATGACTAGGGCAGGGACGCGAGCTCCATTCTGAGGCAGGAGTCCGGGCAGAAGGCAGGCCTGTCCTGTGCCTCTGGTCCCAAGGGGAAAGCATCTCCTTGGCCCACCTGTCCCAAGGGCAGACTTGGGCTTGCCACCAGGTGCCATACCCGGAACTCGCAGAAGCAACCCCATGGAGAAACGGGCAGTCAGAGGCCGTCTTCCACCAAGATGTGGCAGCGTTGCGGGTGGCAGGTGGTGTGCCCGGGAAGGAGTGGAGACAGTCCCCCACAGTTCCCCATCTGAGTGCACGGGCCTTGTGCAGGGATCCCTGTCGCCTCTCCTCTCTCCTGTGGTGAAGGCACTGGCCTAGACCCCGAGTCTGCCTGAGCGCCAGAGCTAAAGGCAAACAAAGCCTTACCTACGGCAGGAGATGGTAACAGGCATAGAGTGCCATGCTAGGCCACGCACGCTGTTGCTGGGTTGTGATTGTGTGTGCTTCGTTCGGCTTAGCAAGGTGAACCCCGGGTGCGAACTTGGAGCCCAGGAAAGCAAGGCCCAAGAAGCACCAGCTCTCCCGCGCTCTTCTTCCCTGACGCGACAGAGCGAACGACAAAAGCCTTGCTGAGAAAGCAGCAGCGAAGTGCGGTTCGCGCCTAGCTGAAAACCTCTGCAAAACTATAGCAGTCGCTGGGAAATCAGAGACGGTTCTGTGGTCTGCTGTTGCTGCTTGCCTTAGCCTAGTATTCGCAGCACGGCGGGAGTAGCCCTCATAGAGTGAAAGCCTCTTTGCCCGGGCATCCGCTTTGGGAAAATACAGCATTCTTTGGGGAAATCAGAGTCGGGTCTGTGCGATGCTGCTGCTGCTTGCGTGAGCAAGACTCTGCGGCATGGTGTAATAAACCCGCATGGAGCGAAATCCTCATTGCCTGGGCATCCCCTCTGCGTGAGAGAGAACCGTGGTTGCGCCTGTGGAAAGAACCTTAAGGAAAGGGACATGTCTGTCACTGGGCTCCACAGGAGCCTGTCTTGGGAAAGTGAAGCACGCTGCCCCAGGAGAAGAGAAGGAGCCCTTGGCCTTGTGGTCGGGAAACGGTCGCGAAGCTGGAGAGCCGGCCCTGGCAGGAACAGCGGGCCGCTGGTAAGACAAATGTCACCCGCTCCCTGTGCAGAGAGATGAAGCCTGGCTGCTCAGGAGACATGAGGGGACGATTGGGCAAGGGAGCGTGCGCCAATCTGAGGAAGGAGTCTGAGAAGGAAGGCCTTTCCTGTGCCTCTGGTCCAAAGGGGACAGCATCTCCTTGGCCACCTGTCCAGAGGGCAGACGTGGGGCCACCAACCAAGCTCCCGGCCCTGAACTCGCAGAAACACCTCCTGGAGGTATGGGCAATCAGATGCCGTCTTCCTCCAGGATGTGGCAGCATTGGCGGAGGCAGGGGGTTTTCCCGGGGAAACAGGGAAAGTTACCCATTACTCCCCATCCGAGGGCACGGGCGGTGTGCAGTGATCCTCTCGTCTCCTCAAGGATGCGGAAGGCACTGGCCTAGTCCCCTGTCCATCTGAACGCCAGAGCGAAAGGGCAGGCCTTGCCTATGCCGAGAGATGGCATTGTGAGCAGAGTGCCATCCTAGGCCACGCACGCTGCTGCAGGGTCGAGGCTGTGTCTGCTTATTTCGGCTTAGCAAGGTGAACCCCGGGTGCGAACTTGGAACCCAGGAAAGCAAGGCCCAAGAGGCACCAGCTCTCCCGTGTCTCTTCTTCCCTGTGGCGACAGAGGGAACGACCAAAGCCTTGCTGAGGAAGCAGCAGCATAGTGTGGTTCGCGCCAAGCTGAAAACCTCTGCGAAAGCAGAGCAGTCGCTGGGAAATCAGAGTCGGTTCTGTGGTCTGCTGTTGCTGCTTGCCTTAGCCTAGTATTCTCAGCATGGCGGTAGAAACCCGCATTAAGGGAAAGCCTCTTTGCTGTGGCATCCCCTCTGGGAACGCACAGCATTCGTTGGGAAATCAGAGTCGGGTCTGTGGGATGCTGCCTGTTCCTTGCCAGAGCTTGTCTCCACAGCTCGGTGTAATAAACCCGCATGGAAAGAAATCCTCTTTGCCTGGGCATCCCCTCTGCCTTGAGAGAGATGCATGGTTGCATATGTCTGTCACCGCGCTCCCTAGGAGCAAGTGTGGGGAAGGCGCAGCACGCCGCCGTCCCTGGGGAAGAGAAGGAGCCCTTGGCCTTGTGGTTCGGACACAGTCGGGAAGCAGGATAGCCTGCCGTGGCACGAACAGCAGGCCGGTGGCAAGACACGTGTCACCCTCTCCCTGTGCGGAGAGATGAGCCTGGCTACTAAGAGAGACACATGAGGGGATGACTAGGGCAGGGACGCGAGCTCCATTCTGAGGCAGGAGTCCGGGCAGAAGGCAGGCCTGTCCTGTGCCTCTGGTCCCAAGGGGAAAGCATCTCCTTGGCCACCTGTCCCAAGGGCAGACTTGGGCTTGCCACCAGGTGCCATACCCGGAACTCGCAGAAGCAACCCCATGGAGAAACGGGCAGTCAGAGGCCGTCTTCCACCAAGATGTGGCAGCGTTGCGGGTGGCAGGTGGTGTGCCCGGGAAGGAGTGGAGACAGTCCCCCACAGTTCCCCATCTGAGTGCACGGGCCTTGTGCAGGGATCCTGTCGCCTCCTCTCTCCTGTGGTGAAGGCACTGGCCTAGACCCCGAGTCTGCCTGAGCGCCAGAGCTAAAGGCAAACAAAGCCTTACCTACGGCAGGAGATGGTAACAGGCATAGAGTGCCATGCTAGGCCACGCACGCTGTTGCTGGGTTGTGATTGTGTGTGCTTCGTTCGGCTTAGCAAGGTGAACCCCGGGTGCGAACTTGGAGCCCAGGAAAGCAAGGCCCAAGAAGCACCAGCTCTCCCGCGGCTCTTCTTCCCTGACGCGACAGAGCGAACGACAAAAGCCTTGCTGAGAAAGCAGCAGCGAAGTGCGGTTCGCGCCTAGCTGAAAACCTCTGCAAAACTATAGCAGTCGCTGGGAAATCAGAGACGGTTCTGTGGTCTGCTGTTGCTGCTTGCCTTAGCCTAGTATTCGCAGCACGGCGGGAGTAGCCCTCATAGAGTGAAAGCCTCTTTGCCCGGGCATCCGCTTTGGGAAAATACAGCATTCTTTGGGAAATCAGAGTCGGGTCTGTGCGATGCTGCTGCTGCTTGCGTGAGCAAGACTCTGCGGCATGGTGTAATAAACCCGCATGGAGCGAAATCCTCATTGCCCTGGGCATCCCCTCTGCGTGAGAGAGAACCGTGGTTGCGCCTGTGGAAAGAACCTTAAGGAAAGGGACATGTCTGTCACTGGGCTCCACAGGAGCCTGTCTTGGGAAAGTGAAGCACGCTGCCCCAGGAGAAGAGAAGGAGCCCTTGGCCTTGTGGTCGGGAAACGGTCGCGAAGCTGGAGAGCCGGCCCTGGCAGGAACAGCGGGCCGCTGGTAAGACAAATGTCACCCGCTCCCTGTGCAGAGAGATGAAGCCTGGCTGCTCAGGAGACATGAGGGGACGATTGGGCAAGGGAGCGTGCGCCAATCTGAGGAAGGAGTCTGAGAAGGAAGGCCTTTCCTGTGCCTCTGGTCCAAAGGGGACAGCATCTCCTTGGCCACCTGTCCAGAGGGCAGACGTGGGCTTGCCACCAAGCTCCCGGCCCTGAACTCGCAGAAACACCTCCTGGAGGTATGGGCAATCAGATGCCGTCTTCCTCCAGGATGTGGCAGCATTGGCGGAGGCAGGGGGTTTCCCGGGGGGGAAACAGGGAAAGTTACCCATTACTCCCCATCCGAGGGCACGGGCGGTGTGCAGTGATCCTCTCGTCTCCTCAAGGATGCGGAAGGCACTGGCCTAGTCCCCTGTCCATCTGAACGCCAGAGCGAAAGGGCAGGCCTTGCCTATGCCGAGAGATGGCATTGTGAGCAGAGTGCCATCCTAGGCCACGCACGCTGCTGCAGGGTCGAGGCTGTGTCTGCTTATTTCGGCTTAGCAAGGTGAACCCCGGGTGCGAACTTGGAACCCAGGAAAGCAAGGCCCAAGAGGCACCAGCTCTCCCGTGTCTCTTCTTCCCTGTGGCGACAGAGGGAACGACCAAAGCCTTGCTGAGGAAGCAGCAGCATAGTGTGGTTCGCGCCAAGCTGAAAACCTCTGCGAAAGCAGAGCAGTCGCTGGGACATCAGAGTCGGTTCTGTGGTCTGCTGTTGCTGCTTGCCTTAGCCTAGTATTCTCAGCATGGCGGTAGAAACCCGCATTAAGGGAAAGCCTCTTTGCTGTGGCATCCCCTCTGGGAACGCACAGCATTCGTTGGGAAATCAGAGTCGGGTCTGTGGGATGCTGCCTGTTCCTTGCCAGAGCTTGTCTCCACAGCTCGGTGTAATAAACCCGCATGGAAAGAAATCCTCTTTGCCTGGGCATCCCCTCTGCCTTGAGAGAGATGCATGGTTGCATATGTCTGTCACCGCGCTCCCTAGGAGCAAGTGTGGGGAAGGCGCAGCACGCCGTCCCTGGGGAAGAGAAGGAGCCCTTGGCCTTGTGGTTCGGACACAGTCGGGAAGCAGGATAGCCTGCCGCCGTGGCACGAACAGCAGGCCGGTGGCAAGACACGTGTCACCCTCTCCCTGTGCGGAGAGATGGAAGCCTGGCTACTAAGGAGACACATGAGGGGATGACTAGGGCAGGGACGCGAGCTCCATTCTGAGGCAGGAGTCCGGGCAGAAGGCAGGCCTGTCCTGTGCCTCTGGTCCCAAGGGGAAAGCATCTCCTTGCCCACCTGTCCCAAGGGCAGACTTGGGCTTGCCACCAGGTGCCATACCCGGAACTCGCAGAAGCAACCCCATGGAGAAACGGGCAGTCAGAGGCCGTCTTCCACCAAGATGTGGCAGCGTTGCGGGTGGCAGGTGGTGTGCCCGGGAAGGAGTGGAGACAGTCCCCCACAGTTCCCCATCTGAGTGCACGGGCCTTGTGCAGGGATCCTGTCGCCTCCTCTCTCCTGTGGTGAAGGCACTGGCCTAGACCCCGAGTCTGCCTGAGCGCCAGAGCTAAAGGCAAAGCCTTACCTACGGCAGGAGATGGTAACAGGCATAGAGTGCCATGCTAGGCCACGCACGCTGTTGCTGGGTTGTGATTGTGTGTGCTTCGTTCGGCTTAGCAAGGTGAACCCCGGGTGCGAACTTGGAGCCCAGGAAAGCAAGGCCCAAGAAGCACCAGCTCTCCCGCGGCTCTTCTTCCCTGACGCGACAGAGCGAACGACAAAAGCCTTGCTGAGAAAGCAGCAGCGAAGTGCGGTTCGCGCCTAGCTGAAAACCTCTGCAAAACTATAGCAGTCGCTGGGAAATCAGAGACGGTTCTGTGGTCTGCTGTTGCTGCTTGCCTTAGCCTAGTATTCGCAGCACGGCGGGAGTAGCCTTCATAGAGTGAAAGCCTTTTTGCCCGGGCATCCGCTTTCGGAAAATACAGCATTCTTTGGGAAAACAGAGTCGGGTCTGTGCGATGCTGCTGCTGCTTGCGTGAGCAAGACTCTGCGGCATGGTGTAATAAACCCGCATGGAGCGAAATCCTCATTGCCTGGGCATCCCCTCTGCGTGTGAGAGAGAGAACCGTGGTTGCGCCTGTGGAAAGAACCTTAAGGAAAGGGACATGTCTGTCACTGGGCTCCACAGGAGCCTGTCTTGGGAAAGTGAAGCACGCTGCCCCAGGAGAAGAGAAGGAGCCCTTGGCCTTGTGGTCGGGAAACGGTCGCGAAGCTGGAGAGCCGGCCCTGGCAGGAACAGCGGGCCGCTGGTAAGACAAATGTCACCCGCTCCCTGTGCAGAGAGATGAAGCCTGGCTGCTCAGGAGACATGAGGGGACGATTGGGCAAGGGAGCGTGCGCCAATCTGAGGAAGGAGTCTGAGAAGGAAGGCCTTTCCTGTGCCTCTGGTCCAAAGGGGACAGCATCTCCTTGGCCACCTGTCCAGAGGGCAGACGTGGGCTTGCCACCAAGCTCCCGGCCCTGAACTCGCAGAAACACCTCCTGGAGGTATGGGCAATCAGATGCCGTCTTCCTCCAGGATGTGGCAGCATTGGCGGAGGCAGGGGGTTTCCCGGGGAAACAGGGAAAGTTACCCATTACTCCCCATCCGAGGGCACGGGCGGTGTGCAGTGATCCTCTCGTCTCCTCAAGGATGCGGAAGGCACTGGCCTAGTCCCCTGTCCATCTGAACGCCAGAGCGAAAGGGCAGGCCTTGCCTATGCCGAGAGATGGCATTGTGAGCAGAGTGCCATCCTAGGCCACGCACGCTGCTGCAGGGTCGAGGCTGTGTCCTGCTTATTTCGGCTTAGCAAGGTGAACCCCGGGTGCGAACTTGGAACCCAGGAAAGCAAGGCCCAAGAGGCACCAGCTCTCCCGTGTCTCTTCTTCCCTGTGGCGACAGAGGGAACGACCAAAGCCTTGCTGAGGAAGCAGCAGCATAGTGTGGTTCGCGCCAAGCTGAAAACCTCTGCGAAAGCAGAGCAGTCGCTGGGAAATCAGAGTCGGTTCTGTGGTCTGCTGTTGCTGCTTGCCTTAGCCTAGTATTCTCAGCATGGCGGTAGAAACCCGCATTAAGGGAAAGCCTCTTTGCTGTGGCATCCCCTCTGGGAACGCACAGCATTCGTTGGGAAATCAGAGTCGGGTCTGTGGGATGCTGCCTGTTCCTTGCCAGAGCTTGTCTCCACAGCTCGGTGTAATAAACCCGCATGGAAAGAAATCCTCTTTGCCTGGGCATCCCCTCTGCCTTGAGAGAGATGCATGGTTGCATATGTCTGTCACCGCGCTCCCTAGGAGCAAGTGTGGGGAAGGCGCAGCACGCCGTCCCTGGGGAAGAGAAGGAGCCCTTGGCCTTGTGGTTCGGACACAGTCGGGAAGCAGGATAGCCTGCCATGGCACGAACAGCAGGCCGGTGGCAAGACACGTGTCACCCTCTCCCTGTGCGGAGAGATGGAAGCCTGGCTACTAAGGAGACACATGAGGGGATGACTAGGGCAGGGACGCGAGCTCCATTCTGAGGCAGGAGTCCGGGCAGAAGGCAGGCCTGTCCTGTGCCTCTGGTCCCAAGGGGGGAAAGCATCTCCTTGGCCACCTGTCCCAAGGGCAGACTTGGGCTTGCCACCAGGTGCCATACCCGGAACTCGCAGAAGCAACCCCATGGAGAAACGGGCAGTCAGAGGCCGTCTTCCACCAAGATGTGGCAGCGTTGCGGGTGGCAGGTGGTGTGCCCGGGAAGGAGTGGAGACAGTCCCCCACAGTTCCCCATCTGAGTGCACGGGCCTTGTGCGGGGATCCTGTCGCCTCCTCTCTCCTGTGGTGAAGGCACTGGCCTAGACCCCGAGTCTGCCTGAGCGCCAGAGCTAAAGGCAAAGCCTTACCTACGGCAGGAGATGGTAACAGGCATAGAGTGCCATGCTAGGCCACGCACGCTGTTGCTGGGTTGTGATTGTGTGTGCTTCGTTCGGCTTAGCAAGGTGAACCCCGGGTGCGAACTTGGACCCCAGGAAAGCAAGGCCCAAGAAGCACCAGCTCTCCCGCGGCTCTACTTCCCTGACGCGACAGAGCGAACGACAAAAGCCTTGCTGAGAAAGCAGCAGCGAAGTGCGGTTCGCGCCTAGCTGAAAACCTCTGCAAAACTATAGCAGTCGCTGGGAAATCAGAGACGGTTCTGTGGTCTGCTGTTGCTGCTTGCCTTAGCCTAGTATTCGCAGCACGGCGGGAGTAGCCCTCATAGAGTGAAAGCCTCTTTGCCCGGGCATCCGCTTTCGGAAAATACAGCATTCTTTGGGAAATCAGAGTCGTGTCTGTGCGACGCTGCTGCTGCTGCTTGCGTGAGCAAGACTCTGCGGCATGGTGTAATAAACCCGCATGGAGCGAAATCCTCATTGCCTGGGCATCCCCTCTGCGTGAGAGAGAACCGTGGTTGCGCCTGTGGAAAGAACCTTAAGGAAAGGGACATGTCTGTCACTGGGCTCCACAGGAGCCTGTCTTGGGAAAGTGAAGCACGCTGCCCCAGGAGAAGAGAAGGAGCCCTTGGCCTTGTGGTCGGGAAACGGTCGCGAAGCTGGAGAGCCGGCCCTGGCAGGAACAGCGGGCCGCTGGTAAGACAAATGTCACCCGCTCCCTGTGCAGAGAGATGAAGCCTGGCTGCTCAGGAGACATGAGGGGACGATTGGGCAAGGGAGCGTGCGCCAATCTGAGGAAGGAGTCTGAGAAGGAAGTCCTTTCCTGTGCCTCTGGTCCAAAGGGGACAGCATCTCCTTGGCCACCTGTCCAGAGGGCAGACGTGGGCTTGCCACCAAGCTCCCGGCCCTGAAACTCGCAGAAACACCTCCTGGAGGTATGGGCAATCAGATGCCGTCTTCCTCCAGGATGTGGCAGCATTGGCGGAGGCAGGGGGTTTCCCGGGGAAACAGGGAAAGTTACCCATTACTCCCCATCCGAGGGCACGGGCGGTGTGCAGTGATCCTCTCGTCTCCTCAAGGATGCGGAAGGCACTGGCCTAGTCCCCTGTCCATCTGAACGCCCAGAGCGAAAGGGCAGGCCTTGCCTATGCCGAGAGATGGCATTGTGAGCAGAGTGCCATCCTAGGCCACGCACGCTGCTGCAGGGTCGAGGCTGTGTCTGCTTATTTCGGCTTAGCAAGGTGAACCCCGGGTGCGAACTTGGAACCCAGGAAAGCAAGGCCCAAGAGGCACCAGCTCTCCCGTGTCTCTTCTTCCCTGTGGCGACAGAGGGAACGACCAAAGCCTTGCTGAGGAAGCAGCAGCATAGTGTGGTTCGCGCCAAGCTGAAAACCTCTGCGAAAGCAGAGCAGTCGCTGGGAAATCAGAGTCGGTTCTGTGGTCTGCTGTTGCTGCTTGCCTTAGCCTAGTATTCTCAGCATGGCGGTAGAAACCCGCATTAAGGGAAAGCCTCTTTGCTGTGGCATCCCCTCTGGGAACGCACAGCATTCGTTGGGAAATCAGAGTCGGGTCTGTGGGATGCTGCCTGTTCCTTGCCAGAGCTTGTCTCCACAGCTCGGTGTAATAAACCCGCATGGAAAGAAATCCTCTTTGCCTGGGCATCCCCTCTGCCTTGAGAGAGATGCATGGTTGCATATGTCTGTCACCCGCGCTCCCTAGGAGCAAGTGTGGGGAAGGCGCAGCACGCCGTCCCTGGGGAAGAGAAGGAGCCCTTGGCCTTGTGGTTCGGACACAGTCGGGAAGCAGGATATAGCCTGCCATGGCACGAACAGCAGGCCGGTGGCAAGACACGTGTCACCCTCTCCCTGTGCGGAGAGATGGAAGCCTGGCTACTAAGGAGACACATGAGGGGATGACTAGGGCAGGGACGCGAGCTCCATTCTGAGGCAGGAGTCCGGGCAGAAGGCAGGCCTGTCCTGTGCCTCTGGTCCCAAGGGGAAAGCATCTCCTTGGCCACCTGTCCCAAGGGCAGACTTGGGCTTGCCACCAGGTGCCATACCCGGAACTCGCAGAAGCAACCCCATGGAGAAACGGGCAGTCAGAGGCCGTCTTCCACCAAGATGTGGCAGCGTTGCGGGTGGCAGGTGGTGTGCCCGGGAAGGAGTGGAGACAGTCCCCCACAGTTCCCCATCTGAGTGCACGGGCCTTGTGCGGGGATCCTGTCGCCTCCTCTCTCCTGTGGTGAAGGCACTGGCCTAGACCCCGAGTCTGCCTGAGCGCCAGAGCTAAAGGGCAAAGCCTTACCTACGGCAGGAGATGGTAACAGGCATAGAGTGCCATGCTAGGCCACGCACGCTGTTGCTGGGTTGTGATTGTGTGTGCTTCGTTCGGCTTAGCAAGGTGAACCCCGGGTGCGAACTTGGAGCCCAGGAAAGCAAGGCCCAAGAAGCACCAGCTCTCCCGCGGCTCTTCTTCCCTGACGCGACAGAGCGAACGACAAAAGCCTTGCTGAGAAAGCAGCAGCGAAGTGCGGTTCGCGCCTAGCTGAAAACCTCTGCAAAACTATAGCAGTCGCTGGGAAATCAGAGACGGTTCTGTGGTCTGCTGTTGCTGCTTGCCTTAGCCTAGTATTCGCAGCACGGCGGGAGTAGCCCTCATAGAGTGAAAGCCTCTTTTTGCCCGGGCATCCGCTTTTGGGAAAATACAGCATTCTTTGGGAAATCAGAGTCGGGTCTGTGCGATGCTGCTGCTGCTTGCGTGAGCAAGACTCTGCGGCATGGTGTAATAAACCCGCATGGAGCGAAATCCTCATTGCCTGGGCATCCCCTCTGCGTGAGAGAGAACCGTGGTTGCGCCTGTGGAAAGAACCTTAAGGAAAGGGACATGTCTGTCACTGGGCTCCACAGGAGCCTGTCTTGGGAAAGTGAAGCACGCTGCCCCAGGAGAAGAGAAGGAGCCCTTGGCCTTGTGGTCGGGAAACGGTCGCGAAGCTGGAGAGCCGGCCCTGGCAGGAACAGCGGGCCGCTGGTAAGACAAATGTCACCCGCTCCCTGTGCAGAGAGATGAAGCCTGGCTGCTCAGGAGACATGAGGGGACGATTGGGCAAGGGAGCGTGCGCCAATCTGAGGAAGGAGTCTGAGAAGGAAGGCCTTTCCTGTGCCTCTGGTCCAAAGGGGACAGCATCTCCTTGGCCACCTGTCCAGAGGGCAGACGTGGGCTTGCCACCAAGCTCCCGGCCCTGAACTCGCAGAAAACACCTCCTGGAGGTATGGGCAATCAGATGCCGTCTTCCTCCAGGATGTGGCAGCATTGGCGGAGGCAGGGGGTTTCCCGGGGAAACAGGGAAAGTTACCCATTACTCCCCATCCGAGGGCACGGGCGGTGTGCAGTGATCCTCTCGTCTCCTCAAGGATGCGGAAGGCACTGGCCTAGTCCCCTGTCCATCTGAACGCCAGAGCGAAAGGGCAGGCCTTGCCTATGCCGAGAGATGGCATTGTGAGCAGAGTGCCATCCTAGGCCACGCACGCTGCTGCAGGGTCGAGGCTGTGTCTGCTTATTTCGGCTTAGCAAGGTGAAACCCCGGGTGCGAACTTGGAACCCAGGAAAGCAAGGCCCAAGAGGCACCAGCTCTCCCGTGTCTCTTCTTCCCTGTGGCGACAGAGGGAACGACCAAAGCCTTGCTGAGGAAGCAGCAGCATAGTGTGGTTCGCGCCAAGCTGAAAACCTCTGCGAAAGCAGAGCAGTCGCTGGGAAATCAGAGTCGGTTCTGTGGTCTGCTGTTGCTGCTTGCCTTAGCCTAGTATTCTCAGCATGGCGGTAGAAACCCGCATTAAGGGAAAGCCTCTTTGCTGTGGCATCCCCTCTGGGAACGCACAGCATTCGTTGGGAAATCAGAGTCGGGTCTGTGGGATGCTGCCTGTTCCTTGCCAGAGCTTGTCTCCACAGCTCGGTGTAATAAACCCGCATGGAAAGAAATCCTCTTTGCCTGGGCATCCCCTCTGCCTTGAGAGAGATGCATGGTTGCATATGTCTGTCACCGCGCTCCCTAGGAGCAAGTGTGGGGAAGGCGCAGCACGCCGTCCCTGGGGAAGAGAAGGAGCCCTTGGCCTTGTGGTTCGGACACAGTCGGGAAGCAGGATAGCCTGCCATGGCACGAACAGCAGGCCGGTGGCAAGACACGTGTCACCCTCTCCCTGTGCGGAGAGATGGAAGCCTGGCTACTAAGGAGACACATGAGGGGATGACTAGGGCAGGGACGCGAGCTCCATTCTGAGGCAGGAGTCCGGGCAGAAGGCAGGCCTGTCCTGTGCCTCTGGTCCCAAGGGGGGAAAGCATCTCCTTGGCCACCTGTCCCAAGGGCAGACTTGGGCTTGCCACCAGGTGCCATACCCGGGAACTCGCAGAAGCAACCCCATGGAGAAACGGGCAGTCAGAGGCCGTCTTCCACCAAGATGTGGCAGCGTTGCGGGTGGCAGGTGGTGTGCCCGGGAAGGAGTGGAGACAGTCCCCCACAGTTCCCCATCTGAGTGCACGGGCCTTGTGCGGGGATCCTGTCGCCTCCTCTCTCCTGTGGTGAAGGCACTGGCCTAGACCCCGAGTCTGCCTGAGCGCCAGAGCTAAAGGCAAGGCAAAGCCTTACCTACGGCAGGAGATGGTAACAGGCATAGAGTGCCATGCTAGGCCACGCACGCTGTTGCTGGGTTGTGATTGTGTGTGCTTCGTTCGGCTTAGCAAGGTGAACCCCGGGTGCGAACTTGGAGCCCAGGAAAGCAAGGCCCAAGAAGCACCAGCTCTCCCGCGGCTCTTCTTCCCTGACGCGACAGAGCGAACGACAAAAGCCTTGCTGAGAAAGCAGCAGCGAAGTGCGGTTCGCGCCTAGCTGAAAACCTCTGCAAAACTATAGCAGTCGCTGGGAAATCAGAGACGGTTCTGTGGTCTGCTGTTGCTGCTTGCCTTAGCCTAGTATTCGCAGCACGGCGGGAGTAGCCCTCATAGAGTGAAAGCCTCTTTGCCCGGGCATCCGCTTTCGGGGAAAATACAGCATTCTTTGGGAAAATCAGAGTCGGGTCTGTGCGATGCTGCTGCTGCTTGCGTGAGCAAGACTCTGCGGCATGGTGTAATAAACCCGCATGGAGCGAAATCCTCATTGCCTGGGCATCCCCTCTGCGTGAGAGAGAACCGTGGTTGCGCCTGTGGAAAGAACCTTAAGGAAAGGGACATGTCTGTCACTGGGCTCCACAGGAGCCTGTCTTGGGAAAGTGAAGCACGCTGCCCCAGGAGAAGAGAAGGAGCCCTTGGCCTTGTGGTCGGGAAACGGTCGCGAAGCTGGAGAGCCGGCCCTGGCAGGAACAGCGGGCCGCTGGTAAGACAAATGTCACCCGCTCCCTGTGCAGAGAGATGAAGCCTGGCTGCTCAGGAGACATGAGGGGACGATTGGGCAAGGGAGCGTGCGCCAATCTGAGGAAGGAGTCTGAGAAGGAAGGCCTTTCCTGTGCCTCTGGTCCAAAGGGGACAGCATCTCCTTGGCCACCTGTCCAGAGGGCAGACGTGGGCTTGCCACCAAGCTCCCGGCCCTGAACTCGCAGAAACACCTCCTGGAGGTATGGGCAATCAGATGCCGTCTTCCTCCAGGATGTGGCAGCATTGGCGGAGGCAGGGGGTTTCCCGGGGAAACAGGGAAAGTTACCCATTACTCCCCATCCGAGGGCACGGGCGGTGTGCAGTGATCCTCTCGTCTCCTCAAGGATGCGGAAGGCACTGGCCTAGTCCCCTGTCCATCTGAACGCCAGAGCGAAAGGGCAGGCCTTGCCTATGCCGAGAGATGGCATTGTGAGCAGAGTGCCATCCTAGGCCACGCACGCTGCTGCAGGGTCGAGGCTGTGTCTGCTTATTTCGGCTTAGCAAGGTGAACCCCGGGTGCGAACTTGGAACCCAGGAAAGCAAGGCCCAAGAGGCACCAGCTCTCCCGTGTCTCTTCTTCCCTGTGGCGACAGAGGGAACGACCAAAGCCTTGCTGAGGAAGCAGCAGCATAGTGTGGTTCGCGCCAAGCTGAAAACCTCTGCGAAAGCAGAGCAGTCGCTGGGAAATCAGAGTCGGTTCTGTGGTCTGCTGTTGCTGCTTGCCTTAGCCTAGTATTCTCAGCATGGCGGTAGAAACCCGCATTAAGGGAAAGCCTCTTTGCTGTGGCATCCCCTCTGGGAACGCACAGCATTCGTTGGGAAATCAGAGTCGGGTCTGTGGGATGCTGCCTGTTCCTTGCCAGAGCTTGTCTCCACAGCTCGGTGTAATAAACCCGCATGGAAAGAAATCCTCTTTGCCTGGGCATCCCCTCTGCCTTGAGAGAGATGCATGGTTGCATATGTCTGTCACCGCGCTCCCTAGGAGCAAGTGTGGGGAAGGCGCAGCACGCCGTCCCTGGGGAAGAGAAGGAGCCCTTGGCCTTGTGGTTCGGACACAGTCGGGAAGCAGGATAGCCTGCCATGGCACGAACAGCAGGCCGGTGGCAAGACACGTGTCACCCTCTCCCTGTGCGGAGAGATGGAAGCCTGGCTACTAAGGAGACACATGAGGGGATGACTAGGGCAGGGACGCGAGCTCCATTCTGAGGCAGGAGTCCGGGCAGAAGGCAGGCCTGTCCTGTGCCTCTGGTCCCAAGGGGAAAGCATCTCCTTGGCCACCTGTCCCAAGGGCAGACTTGGGCTTGCCACCAGGTGCCATACCCGGAACTCGCAGAAGCAACCCCATGGAGAAACGGGCAGTCAGAGGCCGTCTTCCACCAAGATGTGGCAGCGTTGCGGGTGGCAGGTGGTGTGCCCGGGAAGGAGTGGAGACAGTCCCCCACAGTTCCCCATCTGAGTGCACGGGCCTTGTGCGGGGATCCTGTCGCCTCCTCTCTCCTGTGGTGAAGGCACTGGCCTAGACCCCGAGTCTGCCTGAGCGCCAGAGCTAAAGGCAAAGCCTTACCTACGGCAGGAGATGGTAACAGGCATAGAGTGCCATGCTAGGCCACGCACGCTGTTGCTGGGTTGTGATTGTGTGTGCTTCGTTCGGCTTAGCAAGGTGAACCCCGGGTGCGAACTTGGAGCCCAGGAAAGCAAGGCCCAAGAAGCACCAGCTCTCCCGCGGCTCTTCTTCCCTGACGCGACAGAGCGAACGACAAAAGCCTTGCTGAGAAAGCAGCAGCGAAGTGCGGTTCGCGCCTAGCTGAAAACCTCTGCAAAACTATAGCAGTCGCTGGGAAATCAGAGACGGTTCTGTGGTCTGCTGTTGCTGCTTGCCTTAGCCTAGTATTCGCAGCACGGCGGGAGTAGCCCTCATAGAGTGAAAGCCTCTTTTTGCCCGGGCATCCGCTTTGGGAAAATACAGCATTCTTTGGGAAATCAGAGGTCGGGTCTGTGCGATGCTGCTGCTGCTGCTTGCGTGAGCAAGACTCTGCGGCATGGTGTAATAAACCCGCATGGAGCGAAATCCTCATTGCCTGGGCATCCCCTCTGCGTGAGAGAGAACCGTGGTTGCGCCTGTGGAAAGAACCTTAAGGAAAGGGACATGTCTGTCACTGGGCTCCACAGGAGCCTGTCTTGGGAAAGTGAAGCACGCTGCCCCAGGAGAAGAGAAGGAGCCCTTGGCCTTGTGGTCGGGAAACGGTCGCGAAGCTGGAGAGCCGGCCCTGGCAGGAACAGCGGGCCGCTGGTAAGACAAATGTCACCCGCTCCCTGTGCAGAGAGATGAAGCCTGGCTGCTCAGGAGACATGAGGGGACGATTGGGCAAGGGAGCGTGCGCCAATCTGAGGAAGGAGTCTGAGAAGGAAGGCCTTTCCTGTGCCTCTGGTCCAAAGGGGACAGCATCTCCTTGGCCACCTGTCCAGAGGGCAGACGTGGGCTTGCCACCAAGCTCCCGGCCCT
The DNA here is from genome assembly GCF_011764305.1 of Mustela putorius furo. Lineage (NCBI taxonomy): Eukaryota > Metazoa > Chordata > Mammalia > Carnivora > Mustelidae > Mustela > Mustela putorius. Next base: position 89,451 of record NW_025421436.1, read on the forward strand.
GAACTCGCAGAAACACCTCCTGGAGGTATGGGCAATCAGATGCCGTCTTCCTCCAGGATGTGGCAGCATTGGAGGAGGCAGGGGGTTTCCCGGGGAAACAGGGAAAGTTACCCATTACTCCCCATCCGAGGGCACGGGCGGTGTGCAGTGATCCTCTCGTCTCCTCAAGGATGCGGAAGGCACTGGCCTAGTCCCCTGTCCATCTGAACGCCAGAGCGAAAGGGCAGGCCTTGCCTATGCCGAGAGATGGCATTGTGAGCAGAGTGCCATCCTAGGCCACGCACGCTGCTGCAGGGTCGAGGCTGTGTCTGCTTATTTCGGCTTAGCAAGGTGAACCCCGGGTGCGAACTTGGAACCCAGGAAAGCAAGGCCCAAGAGGCACCAGCTCTCCCGTGTCTCTTCTTCCCTGTGGCGACAGAGGGAACGACCAAAGCCTTGCTGAGGAAGCAGCAGCATAGTGTGGTTCGCGCCAAGCTGAAAACCTCTCTGCGAAAGCAGAGCAGTCGCTGGGAAATCAGAGTCGGTTCTGTGGTCTGCTGTTGCTGCTTGCCTTAGCCTAGTATTCTCAGCATGGCGGTAGAAACCCGCATTAAGGGAAAGCCTCTTTGCTGTGGCATCCCCTCTGGGAACGCACAGCATTCGTTGGGAAATCAGAGTCGGGTCTGTGGGATGCTGCCTGTTCCTTGCCAGAGCTTGTCTCCACAGCTCGGTGTAATAAACCCGCATGGAAAGAAATCCTCTTTGCCTGGGCATCCCCTCTGCCTTGAGAGAGATGCATGGTTGCATATGTCTGTCACCGCGCTCCCTAGGAGCAAGTGTGGGGAAGGCGCAGCACGCCGTCCCTGGGGAAGAGAAGGAGCCCTTGGCCTTGTGGTTCGGACACAGTCGGGAAGCAGGATAGCCTGCCATGGCACGAACAGCAGGCCGGTGGCAAGACACGTGTCACCCTCTCCCTGTGCGGAGAGATGGAAGCCTGGCTACTAAGGAGACACATGAGGGGATGACTAGGGCAGGGACGCGAGCTCCATTCTGAGGCAGGAGTCCGGGCAGAAGGCAGGCCTGTCCTGTGCCTCTGGTCCCAAGGGGAAAGCATCTCCTTGGCCACCTGTCCCAAGGGCAGACTTGGGCTTGCCACCAGGTGCCATACCCGGAACTCGCAGAAGCAACCCCATGGAGAAACGGGCAGTCAGAGGCCGTCTTCCACCAAGATGTGGCAGCGTTGCGGGTGGCAGGTGGTGTGCCCGGGAAGGAGTGGAGACAGTCCCCCACAGTTCCCCATCTGAGTGCACGGGCCTTGTGCGGGGATCCTGTCGCCTCCTCTCTCTCCTGTGGTGAAGGCACTGGCCTAGACCCCGAGTCTGCCTGAGCGCCAGAGCTAAAGGCAAAGCCTTACCTACGGCAGGAGATGGTAACAGGCATAGAGTGCCATGCTAGGCCACGCACGCTGTTGCTGGGTTGTGATTGTGTGTGCTTCGTTCGGCTTAGCAAGGTGAACCCCGGGTGCGAACTTGGAGCCCAGGAAAGCAAGGCCCAAGAAGCACCAGCTCTCCCGCGGCTCTTCTTCCCTGACGCGACAGAGCGAACGACAAAAGCCTTGCTGAGAAAGCAGCAGCGAAGTGCGGTTCGCGCCTAGCTGAAAACCTCTGCAAAACTATAGCAGTCGCTGGGAAATCAGAGACGGTTCTGTGGTCTGCTGTTGCTGCTTGCCTTAGCCTAGTATTCGCAGCACGGCGGGAGTAGCCCTCATAGAGTGAAAGCCTCTTTGCCCCGGGCATCCGCTTTGGGAAAATACAGCATTCTTTTGGGAAATCAGAGTCGGGTCTGTGCGATGCTGCTGCTGCTGCTTGCGTGAGCAAGACTCTGCGGCATGGTGTAATAAACCCGCATGGAGCGAAATCCTCATTGCCTGGGCATCCCCTCTGCGTGAGAGAGAACCGTGGTTGCGCCTGTGGAAAGAACCTTAAGGAAAGGGACATGTCTGTCACTGGGCTCCACAGGAGCCTGTCTTGGGAAAGTGAAGCACGCTGCCCCAGGAGAAGAGAAGGAGCCCTTGGCCTTGTGGTCGGGAAACGGTCGCGAAGCTGGAGAGCCGGCCCTGGCAGGAACAGCGGGCCGCTGGTAAGACAAATGTCACCCGCTCCCTGTGCAGAGAGATGAAGCCTGGCTGCTCAGGAGACATGAGGGGACGATTGGGCAAGGGAGCGTGCGCCAATCTGAGGAAGGAGTCTGAGAAGGAAGGCCTTTCCTGTGCCTCTGGTCCAAAGGGGACAGCATCTCCTTGGCCACCTGTCCAGAGGGCAGACGTGGGCTTGCCACCAAGCTCCCGGCCCTGAACTCGCAGAAACACCTCCTGGAGGTATGGGCAATCAGATGCCGTCTTCCTCCAGGATGTGGCAGCATTGGCGGAGGCAGGGGGTTTCCCGGGGAAACAGGGAAAGTTACCCATTACTCCCCATCCGAGGGCACGGGCGTGTGTGCAGTGATCCTCTCGTCTCCTCAAGGATGCGGAAGGCACTGGCCTAGTCCCCTGTCCATCTGAACGCCAGAGCGAAAGGGCAGGCCTTGCCTATGCCGAGAGATGGCATTGTGAGCAGAGTGCCATCCTAGGCCACGCACGCTGCTGCAGGGTCGAGGCGCTGTGTGTCTGCTTATTTCGGCTTAGCAAGGTGAACCCCGGGTGCGAACTTGGAACCCAGGAAAGCAAGGCCCAAGAGGCACCAGCTCTCCCGTGTCTCTTCTTCCCTGTGGCGACAGAGGGAACGACCAAAGCCTTGCTGAGGAAGCAGCAGCATAGTGTGGTTCGCGCCAAGCTGAAAACCTCTGCGAAAGCAGAGCAGTCGCTGGGAAATCAGAGTCGGTTCTGTGGTCTGCTGTTGCTGCTTGCCTTAGCCTAGTATTCTCAGCATGGCGGTAGAAACCCGCATTAAGGGAAAGCCTCTTTGCTGTGGCATCCCCTCTGGGAACGCACAGCATTTCGTTGGGAAATCAGAGTCGGGTCTGTGGGATGCTGCCTGTTCCTTGCCAGAGCTTGTCTCCACAGCTCGGTGTAATAAACCCGCATGGAAAGAAATCCTCTTTGCCTGGGCATCCCCTCTGCCTTGAGAGAGATGCATGGTTGCATATGTCTGTCACCGCGCTCCCTAGGAGCAAGTGTGGGGAAGGCGCAGCACGCCGTCCCTGGGGAAGAGAAGGAGCCCTTGGCCTTGTGGTTCGGACACAGTCGGGAAGCAGGATAGCCTGCCATGGCACGAACAGCAGGCCGGTGGCAAGACACGTGTCACCCTCTCCCTGTGCGGAGAGATGGAAGCCTGGCTACTAAGGAGACACATGAGGGGATGACTAGGGCAGGGACGCGAGCTCCATTCTGAGGCAGGAGTCCGGGCAGAAGGCAGGCCTGTCCTGTGCCTCTGGTCCCAAGGGGAAAGCATCTCCTTGGCCACCTGTCCCAAGGGCAGACTTGGGCTTGCCACCAGGTGCCATACCCGGAACTCGCAGAAGCAACCCCATGGAGAAACGGGCAGTCAGAGGCCGTCTTCCACCAAGATGTGGCAGCGTTGCGGGTGGCAGGTGGTGTGCCCGGGAAGGAGTGGAGACAGTCCCCCACAGTTCCCCATCTGAGTGCACGGGCCTTGTGCGGGGATCCTGTCGCCTCCTCTCTCCTGTGGTGAAGGCACTGGCCTAGACCCCGAGTCTGCCTGAGCGCCAGAGCTAAAGGCAAAGCCTTACCTACGGCAGGAGATGGTAACAGGCATAGAGTGCCATGCTAGGCCACGCACGCTGTTGCTGGGTTGTGATTGTGTGTGTGCTTCGTTCGGCTTAGCAAGGTGAACCCCGGGTGCGAACTTGGAGCCCAGGAAAGCAAGGCCCAAGAAGCACCAGCTCTCCCGCGGCTCTTCTTCCCTGACGCCTGACGCGACAGAGCGAACGACAAAAGCCTTGCTGAGAAAGCAGCAGCGAAGTGCGGTTCGCGCCTAGCTGAAAACCTCTGCAAAACTATAGCAGTCGCTGGGAAATCAGAGACGGTTCTGTGGTCTGCTGTTGCTGCTTGCCTTAGCCTAGTATTCGCAGCACGGCGGGAGTAGCCTTCATAGAGTGAAAGCCTTTTTGCCCGGACATCCGCTTTCGGAAAATACAGCATTCTTTGGGAAAACAGAGTCGGGTCTGTGCGATGCTGCTGCTGCTTGCGTGAGCAAGACTCTGCGGCATGGTGTAATAAACCCGCATGGAGCGAAATCCTCATTGCCTGGGCATCCCCTCTGCGTGAGAGAGAACCGTGGTTGCGCCTGTGGAAAGAACCTTAAGGAAAGGGACATGTCTGTCACTGGGCTCCACAGGAGCCTGTCTTGGGAAAGTGAAGCACGCTGCCCCAGGAGAAGAGAAGGAGCCCTTGGCCTTGTGGTCGGGAAACGGTCGCGAAGCTGGAGAGCCGGCCCTGGCAGGAACAGCGGGCCGCTGGTAAGACAAATGTCACCCGCTCCCTGTGCAGAGAGATGAAGCCTGGCTGCTCAGGAGACATGAGGGGACGATTGGGCAAGGGAGCGTGCGCCAATCTGAGGAAGGAGTCTGAGAAGGAAGGCCTTTCCTGTGCCTCTGGTCCAAAGGGGACAGCATCTCCTTGGCCACCTGTCCAGAGGGCAGACGTGGGCTTGCCACCAAGCTCCCGGCCCTGAACTCGCAGAAACACCTCCTGGAGGTATGGGCAATCAGATGCCGTCTTCCTCCAGGATGTGGCAGCATTGGCGGAGGCAGGGGGTTTCCCGGGGAAACAGGGAAAGTTACCCATTACTCCCCATCCGAGGGCACGGGCGGTGTGCAGTGATCCTCTCGTCTCCTCAAGGATGCGGAAGGCACTGGCCTAGTCCCCTGTCCATCTGAACGCCAGAGCGAAAGGGCAGGCCTTGCCTATGCCGAGAGATGGCATTGTGAGCAGAGTGCCATCCTAGGCCACGCACGCTGCTGCAGGGTCGAGGCTGTGTCTGCTTATTTCGGCTTAGCAAGGTGAAACCCCGGGTGCGAACTTGGAACCCAGGAAAGCAAGGCCCAAGAGGCACCAGCTCTCCCGTGTCTCTTCTTCCCTGTGGCGACAGAGGGAACGACCAAAGCCTTGCTGAGGAAGCAGCAGCATAGTGTGGTTCGCGCCAAGCTGAAAACCTCTGCGAAAGCAGAGCAGTCGCTGGGAAATCAGAGTCGGTTCTGTGGTCTGCTGTTGCTGCTTGCCTTAGCCTAGTATTCTCAGCATGGCGGTAGAAACCCGCATTAAGGGAAAGCCTCTTTGCTGTGGCATCCCCTCTGGGAACGCACAGCATTCGTTGGGAAATCAGAGTCGGGTCTGTGGGATGCTGCCTGTTCCTTGCCAGAGCTTGTCTCCACAGCTCGGTGTAATAAACCCGCATGGAAAGAAATCCTCTTTGCCTGGGCATCCCCTCTGCCTTGAGAGAGATGCATGGTTGCATATGTCTGTCACCGCGCTCCCTAGGAGCAAGTGTGGGGAAGGCGCAGCACGCCGTCCCTGGGGAAGAGAAGGAGCCCTTGGCCTTGTGGTTCGGACACAGTCGGGAAGCAGGATAGCCTGCCATGGCACGAACAGCAGGCCGGTGGCAAGACACGTGTCACCCTCTCCCTGTGCGGAGAGATGGAAGCCTGGCTACTAAGGAGACACATGAGGGGATGACTAGGGCAGGGACGCGAGCTCCATTCTGAGGCAGGAGTCCGGGCAGAAGGCAGGGCCTGTCCTGTGCCTCTGGTCCCAAGGGGAAAGCATCTCCTTGGCCACCTGTCCCAAGGGCAGACTTGGGCTTGCCACCAGGTGCCATACCCGGAACTCGCAGAAGCAACCCCATGGAGAAACGGGCAGTCAGAGGCCGTCTTCCACCAAGATGTGGCAGCGTTGCGGGTGGCAGGTGGTGTGTGCCCGGGAAGGAGTGGAGACAGTCCCCCACAGTTCCCCATCTGAGTGCACGGGCCTTGTGCGGGGATCCTGTCGCCTCCTCTCTCCTGTGGTGAAGGCACTGGCCTAGACCCCGAGTCTGCCTGAGCGCCAGAGCTAAAGCAAAAAAGCCTTACCTACGGCAGGAGATGGTAACAGGCATAGAGTGCCATGCTAGGCCACGCACGCTGTTGCTGGGTTGTGATTGTGTGTGCTTCGTTCGGCTTAGCAAGGTGAACCCCGGGTGCGAACTTGGAGCCCAGGAAAGCAAGGCCCAAGAAGCACCAGCTCTCCCGCGGCTCTTCTTCCCTGACGCGACAGAGCGAACGACAAAAGCCTTGCTGAGAAAGCAGCAGCGAAGTGCGGTTCGCGCCTAGCTGAAAACCTCTGCAAAACTATAGCAGTCGCTGGGAAATCAGAGACGGTTCTGTGGTCTGCTGTTGCTGCTTGCCTTAGCCTAGTATTCGCAGCACGGCGGGAGTAGCCTTCATAGAGTGAAAGCCTTTTTGCCCGGGCATCCGCTTTCGGAAAATACAGCATTCTTTGGGGAAATCAGAGTCGGGTCTGTGCGATGCTGCTGCTGCTTGCGTGAGCAAGACTCTGCGGCATGGTGTAATAAACCCGCATGGAGCGAAATCCTCATTGCCTGGGCATCCCCTCTGCGTGAGAGAGAACCGTGGTTGCGCCTGTGGAAAGAACCTTAAGGAAAGGGACATGTCTGTCACTGGGCTCCACAGGAGCCTGTCTTGGGAAAGTGAAGCACGCTGCCCCAGGAGAAGAGAAGGAGCCCTTGGCCTTGTGGTCGGGAAACGGTCGCGAAGCTGGAGAGCCGGCCCTGGCAGGAACAGCGGGCCGCTGGTAAGACAAATGTCACCCGCTCCCTGTGCAGAGAGATGAAGCCTGGCTGCTCAGGAGACATGAGGGGACGATTGGGCAAGGGAGCGTGCGCCAATCTGAGGAAGGAGTCTGAGAAGGAAGGCCTTTCCTGTGCCTCTGGTCCAAAGGGGACAGCATCTCCTTGGCCACCTGTCCAGAGGGCAGACGTGGGCTTGCCACCAAGCTCCCGGCCCTGAACTCGCAGAAACACCTCCTGGAGGTATGGGCAATCAGATGCCGTCTTCCTCCAGGATGTGGCAGCATTGGCGGAGGCAGGGGGTTTCCCGGGGGGGAAACAGGGAAAGTTACCCATTACTCCCCATCCGAGGGCACGGGCGGTGTGCAGTGATCCTCTCGTCTCCTCAAGGATGCGGAAGGCACTGGCCTAGTCCCCTGTCCATCTGAACGCCAGAGCGAAAGGGCAGGCCTTGCCTATGCCGAGAGATGGCATTGTGAGCAGAGTGCCATCCTAGGCCACGCACGCGCTGCTGCAGGGTCGAGGCTGTGTCTGCTTATTTCGGCTTAGCAAGGTGAACCCCGGGTGCGAACTTGGAACCCAGGAAAGCAAGGCCCAAGAGGCACCAGCTCTCCCGTGTCTCTTCTTCCCTGTGGCGACAGAGGGAACGACCAAAGCCTTGCTGAGGAAGCAGCAGCATAGTGTGGTTCGCGCCAAGCTGAAAACCTCTGCGAAAGCAGAGCAGTCGCTGGGAAATCAGAGTCGGTTCTGTGGTCTGCTGTTGCTGCTTGCCTTAGCCTAGTATTCTCAGCATGGCGGTAGAAACCCGCATTAAGGGAAAGCCTCTTTGCTGTGGCATCCCCTCTGGGAACGCACAGCATTCGTTGGGAAATCAGAGTCGGGTCTGTGGGATGCTGCCTGTTCCTTGCCAGAGCTTGTCTCCACAGCTCGGTGTAATAAACCCGCATGGAAAGAAATCCTCTTTGCCTGGGCATCCCCTCTGCCTTGAGAGAGATGCATGGTTGCATATGTCTGTCACCGCGCTCCCTAGGAGCAAGTGTGGGGAAGGCGCAGCACGCCGTCCCTGGGGAAGAGAAGGAGCCCTTGGCCTTGTGGTTCGGACACAGTCGGGAAGCAGGATAGCCTGCCATGGCACGAACAGCAGGCCGGTGGCAAGACACGTGTCACCCTCTCCCTGTGCGGAGAGATGGAAGCCTGGCTACTAAGGAGACACATGAGGGGATGACTAGGGCAGGGACGCGAGCTCCATTCTGAGGCAGGAGTCCGGGCAGAAGGCGGGCCTGTCCTGTGCCTCTGGTCCCAAGGGGAAAGCATCTCCTTGGCCACCTGTCCCAAGGGCAGACTTGGGCTTGCCACCAGGTGCCATACCCGGAACTCGCAGAAGCAACCCCATGGAGAAACGGGCAGTCAGAGGCCGTCTTCCACCAAGATGTGGCAGCGTTGCGGGTGGCAGGTGGTGTGCCCGGGAAGGAGTGGAGACAGTCCCCCACAGTTCCCCATCTGAGTGCACGGGCCTTGTGCGGGGATCCAGTCGCCTCCTCTCTCCTGTGGTGAAGGCACTGGCCTAGACCCCGAGTCTGCCTGAGCGCCAGAGCTAAAGGCAAAGCCTTACCTACGGCAGGAGATGGTAACAGGCATAGAGTGCCATGCTAGGCCACGCACGCTGTTGCTGGGTTGTGATTGTGTGTGCTTCGTTCGGCTTAGCAAGGTGAACCCCGGGTGCGAACTTGGAGCCCAGGAATGCAAGGCCCAAGAAGCACCAGCTCTCCCGCGGCTCTTCTTCCCTGACGCGACAGAGGGAACGACAAAAGCCTTGCTGAGAAAGCAGCAGCGAAGTGCGGTTCGCGCCTAGCTGAAAACCTCTGCAAAACTATAGCAGTCGCTGGGAAATCAGAGACGGTTCTGTGGTCTGCTGTTGCTGCTTGCCTTAGCCTAGTATTCGCAGCACGGCGGGAGTAGCCTTCATAGAGTGAAAGCCTTTTTGCCCGGACATCCGCTTTCGGAAAAAACAGCATTCTTTGGGAAAACAGAGTCGGGTCTGTGCGATGCTGCTGCTGCTTGCGTGAGCAAGACTCTGCGGCATGGTGTAATAAACCCGCATGGAGCGAAATCCTCATTGCCTGGGCATCCCCTCTGCGTGAGAGAGAACCGTGGTTGCGCCTGTGGAAAGAACCTTAAGGAAAGGGACATGTCTGTCACTGGGCTCCACAGGAGCCTGTCTTGGGAAAGTGAAGCACGCTGCCCCAGGAGAAGAGAAGGAGCCCTTGGCCTTGTGGTCGGGAAACGGTCGCGAAGCTGGAGAGCCGGCCCTGGCAGGAACAGCGGGCCGCTGGTAAGACAAATGTCACCCGCTCCCTGTGCAGAGAGATGAAGCCTGGCTGCTCAGGAGACATGAGGGGACGATTGGGCAAGGGAGCGTGCGCCAATCTGAGGAAGGAGTCTGAGAAGGAAGGCCTTTCCTGTGCCTCTGGTCCAAAGGGGACAGCATCTCCTTGGCCACCTGTCCAGAGGGCAGACGTGGGCTTGCCACCAAGCTCCCGGCCCTGAACTCGCAGAAACACCTCCTGGAGGTATGGGCAATCAGATGCCGTCTTCCTCCAGGATGTGGCAGCATTGGCGGAGGCAGGGGTTTTCCCGGGGAAACAGGGAAAGTTACCCATTACTCCCCATCCGAGGGCACGGGCGGTGTGCAGTGATCCTCTCGTCTCCTCAAGGATGCGGAAGGCACTGGCCTAGTCCCCTGTCCATCTGAACGCCAGAGCGAAAGGGCAGGCCTTGCCTATGCCGAGAGATGGCATTGTGAGCAGAGTGCCATCCTAGGCCACGCACGCTGCTGCAGGGTCGAGGCTGTGTCTGCTTATTTCGGCTTAGCAAGGTGAACCCCGGGTGCGAACTTGGAACCCAGGAAAGCAAGGCCCAAGAGGCACCAGCTCTCCCGTGTCTCTTCTTCCCTGTGGCGACAGAGGGAACGACCAAAGCCTTGCTGAGGAAGCAGCAGCATAGTGTGGTTCGCGCCAAGCTGAAAACCTCTGCGAAAGCAGAGCAGTCGCTGGGAAATCAGAGTCGGTTCTGTGGTCTGCTGTTGCTGCTTGCCTTAGCCTAGTATTCTCAGCATGGCGGTAGAAACCCGCATTAAGGGAAAGCCTCTTTGCTGTGGCATCCCCTCTGGGAACGCACAGCATTCGTTGGGAAATCAGAGTCGGGTCTGTGGGATGCTGCCTGTTCCTTGCCAGAGCTTGTCTCCACAGCTCGGTGTAATAAACCCGCATGGAAAGAAATCCTCTTTGCCTGGGCATCCCCTCTGCCTTGAGAGAGATGCATGGTTGCATATGTCTGTCACCGCGCTCCCTAGGAGCAAGTGTGGGGAAGGCGCAGCACGCCGTCCCTGGGGAAGAGAAGGAGCCCTTGGCCTTGTGGTTCGGACACAGTCGGGAAGCAGGATAGCCTGCCATGGCACGAACAGCAGGCCGGTGGCAAGACACGTGTCACCCTCTCCCTGTGCGGAGAGATGGAAGCCTGGCTACTAAGGAGACACATGAGGGGATGACTAGGGCAGGGACGCGAGCTCCATTCTGAGGCAGGAGTCCGGGCAGAAGGCAGGCCTGTCCTGTGCCTCTGGTCCCAAGGGGAAAGCATCTCCTTGGCCACCTGTCCCAAGGGCAGACTTGGGCTTGCCACCAGGTGCCATACCCGGAACTCGCAGAAGCAACCCCATGGAGAAACGGGCAGTCAGAGGCCGTCTTCCACCAAGATGTGGCAGCGTTGCGGGTGGCAGGTGGTGTGCCCGGGAAGGAGTGGAGACAGTCCCCCACAGTTCCCCATCTGAGTGCACGGGCCTTGTGCGGGGATCCTGTCGCCTCCTCTCTCCTGTGGTGAAGGCACTGGCCTAGACCCCGAGTCTGCCTGAGCGCCAGAGCTAAAGGCAAAGCCTTACCTACGGCAGGAGATGGTAACAGGCATAGAGTGCCATGCTAGGCCACGCACGCTGTTGCTGGGTTGTGATTGTGTGTGCTTCGTTCGGCTTAGCAAGGTGAACCCCGGGTGCGAACTTGGAGCCCAGGAAAGCAAGGCCCAAGAAGCACCAGCTCTCCCGCGGCTCTTCTTCCCTGACGCGACAGAGCGAACGACAAAAGCCTTGCTGAGAAAGCAGCAGCGAAGTGCGGTTCGCGCCTAGCTGAAAACCTCTGCAAAAAACTATAGCAGTCGCTGGGAAATCAGAGACGGTTCTGTGGTCTGCTGTTGCTGCTTGCCTTAGCCTAGTATTCGCAGCACGGCGGGAGTAGCCCTCATAGAGTGAAAGCCTTTTGCCCGGGCATCCGCTTTGGGAAAATACAGCATTCTTTGGGAAATCAGAGTCGGGTCTGTGCGATGCTGCTGCTGCTTGCGTGAGCAAGACTCTGCGGCATGGTGTAATAAACCCGCATGGAGCGAAATCCTCATTGCCTGGGCATCCCCTCTGCGTGAGAGAGAACCGTGGTTGCGCCTGTGGAAAGAACCTTAAGGAAAGGGACATGTCTGTCACTGGGCTCCACAGGAGCCTGTCTTGGGAAAGTGAAGCACGCTGCCCCAGGAGAAGAGAAGGAGCCCTTGGCCTTGTGGTCGGGAAACGGTCGCGAAGCTGGAGAGCCGGCCCTGGCAGGAACAGCGGGCCGCTGGTAAGACAAATGTCACCCGCTCCCTGTGCAGAGAGATGAAGCCTGGCTGCTCAGGAGACATGAGGGGACGATTGGGCAAGGGAGCGTGCGCCAATCTGAGGAAGGAGTCTGAGAAGGAAGGCCTTTCCTGTGCCTCTGGTCCAAAGGGGACAGCATCTCCTTGGCCACCTGTCCAGAGGGCAGACGTGGGCTTGCCACCAAGCTCCCGGCCCTGAACTCGCAGAAACACCTCCTGGAGGTATGGGCAATCAGATGCCGTCTTCCTCCAGGATGTGGCAGCATTGGCGGAGGCAGGGGGTTTCCCGGGGAAACAGGGAAAGTTACCCATTACTCCCCATCCGAGGGCACGGGCGGTGTGCAGTGATCCTCTCGTCTCCTCAAGGATGCGGAAGGCACTGGCCTAGTCCCCTGTCCATCTGAACGCCAGAGCGAAAGGGCAGGCCTTGCCTATGCCGAGAGATGGCATTGTGAGCAGAGTGCCATCCTAGGCCACGCACGCTGCTGCAGGGTCGAGGCTGTTGTGTCTGCTTATTTCGGCTTAGCAAGGTGAACCCCGGGTGCGAACTTGGAACCCAGGAAAGCAAGGCCCAAGAGGCACCAGCTCTCTCCCGTGTCTCTTCTTCCCTGTGGCGACAGAGGGAACGACCAAAGCCTTGCTGAGGGAAGCAGCAGCATAGTGTGGTTCGCGCCAAGCTGAAAACCTCTGCGAAAGCAGAGCAGTCGCTGGGAAATCAGAGTCGGTTCTGTGGTCTGCTGTTGCTGCTTGCCTTAGCCTAGTATTCTCAGCATGGCGGTAGAAACCCGCATTAAGGGAAAGCCTCTTTGCTGTGGCATCCCCTCTGGGAACGCACAGCATTCGTTGGGAAATCAGAGTCGGGTCTGTGGGATGCTGCCTGTTCCTTGCCAGAGCTTGTCTCCACAGCTCGGTGTAATAAACCCGCATGGAAAGAAATCCTCTTTGCCTGGGCATCCCCTCTGCCTTGAGAGAGATGCATGGTTGCATATGTCTGTCACCGCGCTCCCTAGGAGCAAGTGTGGGGAAGGCGCAGCACGCCGTCCCTGGGGAAGAGAAGGAGCCCTTGGCCTTGTGGTTCGGACACAGTCGGGGGAAGCAGGATAGCCTGCCATGGCACGAACAGCAGGCCGGTGGCAAGACACGTGTCACCCTCTCCCTGTGCGGAGAGATGGAAGCCTGGCTACTAAGGAGACACATGAGGGGATGACTAGGGCAGGGACGCGAGCTCCATTCTGAGGCAGGAGTCCGGGCAGAAGGCAGGCCTGTCCTGTGCCTCTGGTCCCAAGGGGAAAGCATCTCCTTGGCCACCTGTCCCAAGGGCAGACTTGGGCTTGCCACCAGGTGCCCATACCCGGAACTCGCAGAAGCAACCCCATGGAGAAACGGGCAGTCAGAGGCCGTCTTCCACCAAGATGTGGCAGCGTTGCGGGTGGCAGGTGGTGTGCCCGGGAAGGAGTGGAGACAGTCCCCCACAGTTCCCCATCTGAGTGCACGGGCCTTGTGCGGGGATCCTGTCGCCTCCTCTCTCCTGTGGTGAAGGCACTGGCCTAGACCCCGAGTCTGCCTGAGCGCCAGAGCTAAAGGCAAAGCCTTACCTACGGCAGGAGATGGTAACAGGCATAGAGTGCCATGCTAGGCCACGCACGCTGTTGCTGGGTTGTGATTGTGTGTGCTTCGTTCGGCTTAGCAAGGTGAACCCCGGGTGCGAACTTGGAGCCCAGGAAAGCAAGGCCCAAGAAGCACCAGCTCTCCCGCGGCTCTTCTTCCCTGACGCGACAGAGCGAACGACAAAAGCCTTGCTGAGAAAGCAGCAGCGAAGTGCGGTTCGCGCCTAGCTGAAAACCTCTGCAAAAAACTATAGCAGTCGCTGGGAAATCAGAGACGGTTCTGTGGTCTGCTGTTGCTGCTTGCCTTAGCCTAGTATTCGCAGCACGGCGGGAGTAGCCCTCATAGAGTGAAAGCCTCTTTGCCCGGGCATCCGCTTTGGGAAAATACAGCATTCTTTGGGAAATCAGAGTCGGGTCTGTGCGATGCTGCTGCTGCTTGCGTGAGCAAGACTCTGCGGCATGGTGTAATAAACCCGCATGGAGCGAAATCCTCATTGCCTGGGCATCCCCTCTGCGTGAGAGAGAACCGTGGTTGCGCCTGTGGAAAGAACCTTAAGGAAAGGGACATGTCTGTCACTGGGCTCCACAGGAGCCTGTCTTGGGAAAGTGAAGCACGCTGCCCCAGGAGAAGAGAAGGAGCCCTTGGCCTTGTGGTCGGGAAACGGTCGCGAAGCTGGAGAGCCGGCCCTGGCAGGAACAGCGGGCCGCTGGTAAGACAAATGTCACCCGCTCCCTGTGCAGAGAGATGAAGCCTGGCTGCTCAGGAGACATGAGGGGACGATTGGGCAAGGGAGCGTGCGCCAATCTGAGGAAGGAGTCTGAGAAGGAAGGCCTTTCCTGTGCCTCTGGTCCAAAGGGGACAGCATCTCCTTGGCCACCTGTCCAGAGGGCAGACGTGGGCTTGCCACCAAGCTCCCGGCCCTGAACTCGCAGAAACACCTCCTGGAGGTATGGGCAATCAGATGCCGTCTTCCTCCAGGATGTGGCAGCATTGGCGGAGGCAGGGGGTTTCCCGGGGAAACAGGGAAAGTTACCCATTACTCCCCATCCGAGGGCACGGGCGGTGTGCAGTGATCCTCTCGTCTCCTCAAGGATGCGGAAGGCACTGGCCTAGTCCCCTGTCCATCTGAACGCCAGAGCGAAAGGGCAGGCCTTGCCTATGCCGAGAGATGGCATTGTGAGCAGAGTGCCATCCTAGGCCACGCACGCTGCTGCAGGGTCGAGGCTGTGTCTGCTGCTTATTTCGGCTTAGCAAGGTGAACCCCGGGTGCGAACTTGGAACCCAGGAAAGCAAGGCCCAAGAGGCACCAGCTCTCCCGTGTCTCTTCTTCCCTGTGGCGACAGAGGGAACGACCAAAGCCTTGCTGAGGAAGCAGCAGCATAGTGTGGTTCGCGCCAAGCTGAAAAAACCTCTGCGAAAGCAGAGCAGTCGCTGGGAAATCAGAGTCGGTTCTGTGGTCTGCTGTTGCTGCTTGCCTTAGCCTAGTATTCTCAGCATGGCGGTAGAAACCCGCATTAAGGGAAAGCCTCTTTGCTGTGGCATCCCCTCTGGGAACGCACAGCATTCGTTGGGAAATCAGAGTCGGGTCTGTGGGATGCTGCCTGTTCCTTGCCAGAGCTTGTCTCCACAGCTCGGTGTAATAAACCCGCATGGAAAGAAATCCTCTTTGCCTGGGCATCCCCTCTGCCTTGAGAGAGATGCATGGTTGCATATGTCTGTCACCGCGCTCCCTAGGAGCAAGTGTGGGGAAGGCGCAGCACGCCGTCCCTGGGGAAGAGAAGGAGCCCTTGGCCTTGTGGTTCGGACACAGTCGGGAAGCAGGATAGCCTGCCATGGCACGAACAGCAGGCCGGTGGCAAGACACGTGTCACCCTCTCCCTGTGCGGAGAGATGGAAGCCTGGCTACTAAGGAGACACATGAGGGGATGACTAGGGCAGGGACGCGAGCTCCATTCTGAGGCAGGAGTCCGGGCAGAAGGCAGGCCTGTCCTGTGCCTCTGGTCCCAAGGGGAAAGCATCTCCTTGGCCACCTGTCCCAAGGGCAGACTTGGGCTTGCCACCAGGTGCCATACCCGGAACTCGCAGAAGCAACCCCATGGAGAAACGGGCAGTCAGAGGCCGTCTTCCACCAAGATGTGGCAGCGTTGCGGGTGGCAGGTGGTGTGCCCGGGAAGGAGTGGAGACAGTCCCCCACAGTTCCCCATCTGAGTGCACGGGCCTTGTGCGGGGATCCTGTCGCCTCCTCTCTCCTGTGGTGAAGGCACTGGCCTAGACCCCGAGTCTGCCTGAGCGCCAGAGCTAAAGGCAAAGCCTTACCTACGGCAGGAGATGGTAACAGGCATAGAGTGCCATGCTAGGCCACGCACGCTGTTGCTGGGTTGTGATTGTGTGTGCTTCGTTCGGCTTAGCAAGGTGAACCCCGGGTGCGAACTTGGAGCCCAGGAAAGCAAGGCCCAAGAAGCACCAGCTCTCCCGCGGCTCTTCTTCCCTGACGCGACACAGAGCGAACGACAAAAGCCTTGCTGAGAAAGCAGCAGCGAAGTGCGGTTCGCGCCTAGCTGAAAACCTCTGCAAAAAACTATAGCAGTCGCTGGGAAATCAGAGACGGTTCTGTGGTCTGCTGTTGCTGCTTGCCTTAGCCTAGTATTCGCAGCACGGCGGGAGTAGCCTCATCATAGAGTGAAAGCCTCTTTGCCCGGGCATCCGCTTTTGGGAAAAAAATACAGCATTCTTTGGGAAATCAGAGTCGGGTCTGTGCGACGCTGCTGCTGCTGCTTGCGTGAGCAAGACTCTGCGGCATGGTGTAATAAACCCGCATGGAGCGAAATCCTCATTGCCTGGGCATCCCCTCTGCGTGAGAGAGAACCGTGGTTGCGCCTGTGGAAAGAACCTTAAGGAAAGGGACATGTCTGTCACTGGGCTCCACAGGAGCCTGTCTTGGGAAAGTGAAGCACGCTGCCCCAGGAGAAGAGAAGGAGCCCTTGGCCTTGTGGTCGGGAAACGGTCGCGAAGCTGGAGAGCCGGCCCTGGCAGGAACAGCGGGCCGCTGGTAAGACAAATGTCACCCGCTCCCTGTGCAGAGAGATGAAGCCTGGCTGCTCAGGAGACATGAGGGGACGATTGGGCAAGGGAGCGTGCGCCAATCTGAGGAAGGAGTCTGAGAAGGAAGGCCTTTCCTGTGCCTCTGGTCCAAAGGGGGACAGCATCTCCTTGGCCACCTGTCCAGAGGGCAGACGTGGGCTTGCCACCAAGCTCCCGGCCCTGAACTCGCAGAAACACCTCCTGGAGGTATGGGCAATCAGATGCCGTCTTCCTCCAGGATGTGGCAGCATTGGCGGAGGCAGGGGGTTTCCCGGGGAAACAGGGAAAGTTACCCATTACTCCCCATCCGAGGGCACGGGCGGTGTGCAGTGATCCTCTCGTCTCCTCAAGGATGCGGAAGGCACTGGCCTAGTCCCCTGTCCATCTGAACGCCAGAGCGAAAGGGCAGGCCTTGCCTATGCCGAGAGATGGCATTGTGAGCAGAGTGCCATCCTAGGCCACGCACGCTGCTGCAGGGTCGAGGCTGTGTCTGCTTATTTCGGCTTAGCAAGGTGAACCCCGGGTGCGAACTTGGAACCCAGGAAAGCAAGGCCCAAGAGGCACCAGCTCTCCCGTGTCTCTTCTTCCCTGTGGCGACAGAGGGAACGACCAAAGCCTTGCTGAGGAAGCAGCAGCATAGTGTGGTTCGCGCCAAGCTGAAAACCTCTGCGAAAGCAGAGCAGTCGCTGGGAAATCAGAGTCGGTTCTGTGGTCTGCTGTTGCTGCTTGCCTTAGCCTAGTATTCTCAGCATGGCGGTAGAAACCCGCATTAAGGGAAAGCCTCTTTGCTGTGGCATCCCCTCTGGGAACGCACAGCATTCGTTGGGAAATCAGAGTCGGGTCTGTGGGATGCTGCCTGTTCCTTGCCAGAGCTTGTCTCCACAGCTCGGTGTAATAAACCCGCATGGAAAGAAATCCTCTTTGCCTGGGCATCCCCTCTGCCTTGAGAGAGATGCATGGTTGCATATGTCTGTCACCGCGCTCCCTAGGAGCAAGTGTGGGGAAGGCGCAGCACGCCGTCCCTGGGGAAGAGAAGGAGCCCTTGGCCTTGTGGTTCGGACACAGTCGGGAAGCAGGATAGCCTGCCATGGCACGAACAGCAGGCCGGTGGCAAGACACGTGTCACCCTCTCCCTGTGCGGAGAGATGGAAGCCTGGCTACTAAGGAGACACATGAGGGGATGACTAGGGCAGGGACGCGAGCTCCATTCTGAGGCAGGAGTCCGGGCAGAAGGCAGGCCTGTCCTGTGCCTCTGGTCCCAAGGGGAAAGCATCTCCTTGGCCACCTGTCCCAAGGGCAGACTTGGGCTTGCCACCAGGTGCCATACCCGGAACTCGCAGAAGCAACCCCATGGAGAAACGGGCAGTCAGAGGCCGTCTTCCACCAAGATGTGGCAGCGTTGCGGGTGGCAGGTGGTGTGCCCGGGAAGGAGTGGAGACAGTCCCCCACAGTTCCCCATCTGAGTGCACGGGCCTTGTGCGGGGATCCTGTCGCCTCCTCTCTCCTGTGGTGAAGGCACTGGCCTAGACCCCGAGTCTGCCTGAGCGCCAGAGCTAAAGGCAAAGCCTTACCTACGGCAGGAGATGGTAACAGGCATAGAGTGCCATGCTAGGCCACGCACGCTGTTGCTGGGTTGTGATTGTGTGTGCTTCGTTCGGCTTAGCAAGGTGAACCCCGGGTGCGAACTTGGAGCCCAGGAATGCAAGGCCCAAGAAGCACCGGCTCTCCCGCGGCTCTTCTTCCCTGACGCGACAGAGCGAACGACAAAAGCCTTGCTGAGAAAGCAGCAGCGAAGTGCGGTTCGCGCCTAGCTGAAAACCTCTGCAAAACTATAGCAGTCGCTGGGAAATCAGAGACGGTTCTGTGGTCTGCTGTTGCTGCTTGCCTTAGCCTAGTATTCGCAGCACGGCGGGAGTAGCCTTCATAGAGTGAAACCCTTTTTGCCCGGGCATCCGCTTTCGGAAAATACAGCATTCTTTGGGAAAACAGAGTCGGGTCTGTGCGATGCTGCTGCTGCTTGCGTGAGCAAGACTCTGCGGCATGGTGTAATAAACCCGCATGGAGCGAAATCCTCATTGCCTGGGCATCCCCTCTGCGTGAGAGAGAACCGTGGTTGCGCCTGTGGAAAGAACCTTAAGGAATGGGACATGTCTGTCACTGGGCTCCACAGGAGCCTGTCTTGGGAAAGTGAAGCACGCTGCCCCAGGAGAAGAGAAGGAGCCCTTGGCCTTGTGGTCGGGAAACGGTCGCGAAGCTGGAGAGCCGGCCCTGGCAGGAACAACAGCGGGCCGCTGGTAAGACAAATGTCACCCGCTCCCTGTGCAGAGAGATGAAGCCTGGCTGCTCAGGAGACATGAGGGGACGATTGGGCAAGGGAGCGTGCGCCAATCTGAGGAAGGAGTCTGAGAAGGAAGGCCTTTCCTGTGCCTCTGGTCCAAAGGGGACAGCATCTCCTTGGCCACCTGTCCAGAGGGCAGACGTGGGCTTGCCACCAAGCTCCCGGCCCTGAACTCGCAGAAACACCTCCTGGAGGTATGGGCAATCAGATGCCGTCTTCCTCCAGGATGTGGCAGCATTGGCGGAGGCAGGGGGTTTCCCGGGGAAACAGGGAAAGTTACCCATTACTCCCCATCCGAGGGCACGGGCGGTGTGCAGTGATCCTCTCGTCTCCTCAAGGATGCGGAAGGCACTGGCCTAGTCCCCTGTCCATCTGAACGCCAGAGCGAAAGGGCAGGCCTTGCCTATGCCGAGAGATGGCATTGTGAGCAGAGTGCCATCCTAGGGCCACGCACGCTGCTGCAGGGTCGAGGCTGTGTCTGCTTATTTCGGCTTAGCAAGGTGAACCCCGGGTGCGAACTTGGAACCCAGGAAAGCAAGGCCCAAGAGGCACCAGCTCTCCCGTGTCTCTTCTTCCCTGTGGCGACAGAGGGAACGACCAAAGCCTTGCTGAGGAAGCAGCAGCATAGTGTGGTTCGCGCCAAGCTGAAAACCTCTGCGAAAGCAGAGCAGTCGCTGGGAAATCAGAGTCGGTTCTGTGGTCTGCTGTTGCTGCTTGCCTTAGCCTAGTATTCTCAGCATGGCGGTAGAAACCCGCATTAAGGGAAAGCCTCTTTGCTGTGGCATCCCCTCTGGGAACGCACAGCATTCGTTGGGAAATCAGAGTCGGGTCTGTGGGATGCTGCCTGTTCCTTGCCAGAGCTTGTCTCCACAGCTCGGTGTAATAAACCCGCATGGAAAGAAATCCTCTTTGCCTGGGCATCCCCTCTGCCTTGAGAGAGATGCATGGTTGCATATGTCTGTCACCGCGCTCCCTAGGGCAGCAAGTGTGGGGAAGGCGCAGCACGCCGTCCCTGGGGAAGAGAAGGAGCCCTTGGCCTTGTGGTTCGGACACAGTCGGGAAGCAGGATAGCCTGCCATGGCACGAACAGCAGGCCGGTGGCAAGACACGTGTCACCCTCTCCCTGTGCGGAGAGATGGAAGCCTGGCTACTAAGGAGACACATGAGGGGATGACTAGGGCAGGGACGCGAGCTCCATTCTGAGGCAGGAGTCCGGGCAGAAGGCAGGCCTGTCCTGTGCCTCTGGTCCCAAGGGGAAAGCATCTCCTTGGCCACCTGTCCCAAGGGCAGACTTGGGCTTGCCACCAGGTGCCATACCCGGAACTCGCAGAAGCAACCCCATGGAGAAACGGGCAGTCAGAGGCCGTCTTCCACCAAGATGTGGCAGCGTTGCGGGTGGCAGGTGGTGTGCCCGGGAAGGAGTGGAGACAGTCCCCCACAGTTCCCCATCTGAGTGCACGGGCCTTGTGCGGGGATCCTGTCGCCTCGCCTCCTCTCTCCTGTGGTGAAGGCACTGGCCTAGACCCCGAGTCTGCCTGAGCGCCAGAGCTAAAGGCAAAGCCTTACCTACGGCAGGAGATGGTAACAGGCATAGAGTGCCATGCTAGGCCACGCACGCTGTTGCTGGGTTGTGATTGTGTGTGCTTCGTTCGGCTTAGCAAGGTGAACCCCGGGTGCGAACTTGGAGCCCAGGAAAGCAAGGCCCAAGAAGCACCAGCTCTCCCGCGGCTCTTCTTCCCTGACGCGACAGAGCGAACGACAAAAGCCTTGCTGAGAGAAAGCAGCAGCGCGAAGTGCGGTTCGCGCCTAGCTGAAAACCTCTGCAAAAAACTATAGCAGTCGCTGGGAAATCAGAGACGGTTCTGTGGTCTGCTGTTGCTGCTTGCCTTAGCCTAGTATTCGCAGCACGGCGGGAGTAGCCTTCATAGAGTGAAACCCTTTTTGCCCGGGCATCCGCTTTCGGAAAATACAGCATTCTTTGGGAAAACAGAGTCGGGTCTGTGCGATGCTGCTGCTGCTTGCGTGAGCAAGACTCTGCGGCATGGTGTAATAAACCCGCATGGAGCGAAAGCCTCATTGCCTGGGCATCCCCTCTGCGTGAGAGAGAACCGTGGTTGCGCCTGTGGAAAGAACCTTAAGGAAAGGGACATGTCTGTCACTGGGCTCCACAGGAGCCTGTCTTGGGAAAGTGAAGCACGCTGCCCCAGGAGAAGAGAAGGAGCCCTTGGCCTTGTGGTCGGGAAACGGTCGCGAAGCTGGAGAGCCGGCCCTGGCAGGAACAGCGGGCCGCTGGTAAGACAAATGTCACCCGCTCCCTGTGCAGAGAGATGAAGCCTGGCTGCTCAGGAGACATGAGGGGACGATTGGGCAAGGGAGCGTGCGCCAATCTGAGGAAGGAGTCTGAGAAGGAAGGCCTTTCCTGTGCCTCTGGTCCAAAGGGGACAGCATCTCCTTGGCCACCTGTCCAGAGGGCAGACGTGGGCTTGCCACCAAGCTCCCGGCCCTGAACTCGCAGAAACACCTCCTGGAGGTATGGGGCAATCAGATGCCGTCTTCCTCCAGGATGTGGCAGCATTGGCGGAGGCAGGGGGTTTCCCGGGGAAACAGGGAAAGTTACCCATTACTCCCCATCCGAGGGCACGGGCGGTGTGCAGTGATCCTCTCGTCTCCTCAAGGATGCGGAAGGCACTGGCCTAGTCCCCTGTCCATCTGAACGCCAGAGCGAAAGGGCAGGCCTTGCCTATGCCGAGAGATGGCATTGTGAGCAGAGTGCCATCCTAGGCCACGCACGCTGCTGCAGGGTCGAGGCTGTGTCTGCTTATTTCGGCTTAGCAAGGTGAACCCCGGGTGCGAACTTGGAACCCAGGAAAGCAAGGCCCAAGAGGCACCAGCTCTCCCGTGTCTCTTCTTCCCTGTGGCGACAGAGGGAACGACCAAAGCCTTGCTGAGGAAGCAGCAGCATAGTGTGGTTCGCGCCAAGCTGAAACCTCTGCGAAAGCAGAGCAGTCGCTGGGAAATCAGAGTCGGTTCTGTGGTCTGCTGTTGCTGCTTGCCTTAGCCTAGTATTCTCAGCATGGCGGTAGAAACCCGCATTAAGGGAAAGCCTCTTTGCTGTGGCATCCCCTCTGGGAACGCACAGCATTCGTTGGGAAATCAGAGTCGGGTCTGTGGGATGCTGCCTGTTCCTTGCCAGAGCTTGTCTCCACAGCTCGGTGTAATAAACCCGCATGGAAAGAAATCCTCTTTGCCTGGGCATCCCCTCTGCCTTGAGAGAGATGCATGGTTGCATATGTCTGTCACCGCGCTCCCTAGGAGCAAGTGTGGGGAAGGCGCAGCACGCCGTCCCTGGGGAAGAGAAGGAGCCCTTGGCCTTGTGGTTCGGACACAGTCGGGAAGCAGGATAGCCTGCCATGGCACGAACAGCAGGCCGGTGGCAAGACACGTGTCACCCTCTCCCTGTGCGGAGAGATGGAAGCCTGGCTACTAAGGAGACACATGAGGGGATGACTAGGGCAGGGACGCGAGCTCCATTCTGAGGCAGGAGTCCGGGCAGAAGGCAGGCCTGTCCTGTGCCTCTGGTCCCAAGGGGAAAGCATCTCCTTGGCCACCTGTCCCAAGGGCAGACTTGGGCTTGCCACCAGGTGCCATACCCGGAACTCGCAGAAGCAACCCCATGGAGAAACGGGCAGTCAGAGGCCGTCTTCCACCAAGATGTGGCAGCGTTGCGGGTGGGCAGGTGGTGTGCCCGGGAAGGAGTGGAGACAGTCCCCCACAGTTCCCCATCTGAGTGCACGGGCCTTGTGCGGGGATCCTGTCGCCTCCTCTCTCCTGTGGTGAAGGCACTGGCCTAGACCCCGAGTCTGCCTGAGCGCCAGAGCTAAAGGCAAAGCCTTACCTACGGCAGGAGATGGTAACAGGCATAGAGTGCCATGCTAGGCCACGCACGCTGTTGCTGGGTTGTGATTGTGTGTGCTTCGTTCGGCTTAGCAAGGTGAACCCCGGGTGCGAACTTGGAGCCCAGGAAAGCAAGGCCCAAGAAGCACCAGCTCTCCCGCGGCTCTTCTTCCCTGACGCGACAGAGCGAACGACAAAAGCCTTGCTGAGAAAGCAGCAGCGAAGTGCGGTTCGCGCCTAGCTGAAAACCTCTGCAAAACTATAGCAGTCGCTGGGAAATCAGAGACGGTTCTGTGGTCTGCTGTTGCTGCTTGCCTTAGCCTAGTATTCGCAGCACGGCGGGAGTAGCCTTCATAGAGTGAAAGCCTTTTTGCCCGGGCATCCGCTTTTGGGAAAATACAGCATTCTTTGGGAAATCAGAGTCGGGTCTGTGCGATGCTGCTGCTGCTGCTTGCGTGAGCAAGACTCTGCGGCATGGTGTAATAAACCCGCATGGAGCGAAATCCTCATTGCCTGGGCATCCCCCCTCTGCGTGAGAGAGAACCGTGGTTGCGCCTGTGGAAAGAACCTTAAGGAAAGGGACATGTCTCTGTCACTGGGCTCCACAGGAGCCTGTCTTGGGAAAGTGAAGCACGCTGCCCCAGGAGAAGAGAAGGAGCCCTTGGCCTTGTGGTCGGGAAACGGTCGCGAAGCTGGAGAGCCGGCCCTGGCAGGAACAGCGGGCCGCTGGTAAGACAAATGTCACCCGCTCCCTGTGCAGAGAGATGAAGCCTGGCTGCTCAGGAGACATGAGGGGACGATTGGGCAAGGGAGCGTGCGCCAATCTGAGGAAGGAGTCTGAGAAGGAAGGCCTTTCCTGTGCCTCTGGTCCAAAGGGGACAGCATCTCCTTGGCCACCTGTCCAGAGGGCAGACGTGGGCTTGCCACCAAGCTCCCGGCCCTGAACTCGCAGAAACACCTCCTGGAGGTATGGGCAATCAGATGCCGTCTTCCTCCAGGATGTGGCAGCATTGGCGGAGGCAGGGGGGGTTTCCCGGGGAAACAGGGAAAGTTACCCATTACTCCCCATCCGAGGGCACGGGCGGGTGTGCAGTGATCCTCTCGTCTCCTCAAGGATGCGGAAGGCACTGGCCTAGTCCCCTGTCCATCTGAACGCCAGAGCGAAAGGGCAGGCCTTGCCTATGCCGAGAGATGGCATTGTGAGCAGAGTGCCATCCTAGGCCACGCACGCTGCTGCAGGGTCGAGGCTGTGTCTGCTTATTTCGGCTTAGCAAGGTGAACCCCGGGTGCGAACTTGGAACCCAGGAAAGCAAGGCCCAAGAGGCACCAGCTCTCCCGTGTCTCTTCTTCCCTGTGGCGACAGAGGGAACGACCAAAGCCTTGCTGAGGAAGCAGCAGCATAGTGTGGTTCGCGCCAAGCTGAAAACCTCTGCGAAAGCAGAGCAGTCGCTGGGAAATCAGAGTCGGTTCTGTGGTCTGCTGTTGCTGCTTGCCTTAGCCTAGTATTCTCAGCATGGCGGTAGAAACCCGCATTAAGGGAAAGCCTCTTTGCTGTGGCATCCCCTCTGGGAACGCACAGCATTCGTTGGGAAATCAGAGTCGGGTCTGTGGGATGCTGCCTGTTCCTTGCCAGAGCTTGTCTCCACAGCTCGGTGTAATAAACCCGCATGGAAAGAAATCCTCTTTGCCTGGGCATCCCCTCTGCCTTGAGAGAGATGCATGGTTGCATATGTCTGTCACCGCGCTCCCTAGGAGCAAGTGTGGGGAAGGCGCAGCACGCCGTCCCTGGGGAAGAGAAGGAGCCCTTGGCCTTGTGGTTCGGACACAGTCGGGAAGCAGGATAGCCTGCCATGGCACGAACAGCAGGCCGGTGGCAAGACACGTGTCACCCTCTCCCTGTGCGGAGAGATGGAAGCCTGGCTACTAAGGAGACACATGAGGGGATGACTAGGGCAGGGACGCGTGCTCCATTCTGAGGCAGGAGTCCGGGCAGAAGGCAGGCCTGTCCTGTGCCTCTGGTCCCAAGGGGAAAGCATCTCCTTGGCCACCTGTCCCAAGGGCAGACTTGGGCTTGCCACCAGGTGCCATACCCGGGAACTCGCAGAAGCAACCCCATGGAGAAACGGGCAGTCAGAGGCCGTCTTCCACCAAGATGTGGCAGCGTTGCGGGTGGGCAGGTGTGTGTGCCCGGGAAGGAGTGGAGACAGTCCCCCACAGTTCCCCATCTGAGTGCACGGGCCTTGTGCGGGGATCCTGTCGCCTCCCTCTCTCCTGTGGTGAAGGCACTGGCCTAGACCCCGAGTCTGCCTGAGCGCCAGAGCTAAAGGCAAAGCCTTACCTACGGCAGGAGATGGTAACAGGCATAGAGTGCCATGCTAGGCCACGCACGCTGTTGCTGGGTTGTGATTGTGTGTGCTTCGTTCGGCTTAGCAAGGTGAACCCCGGGTGCGAACTTGGAGCCCAGGAAAGCAAGGCCCAAGAAGCACCAGCTCTCCCGCGGCTCTTCTTCCCTGACGCGACAGAGCGAACGACAAAAGCCTTGCTGAGAAAGCAGCAGCGAAGTGCGGTTCGCGCCTAGCTGAAAACCTCTGCAAAACTATAGCAGTCGCTGGGAAATCAGAGACGGTTTCTGTGGTCTGCTGTTGCTGCTTGCCTTAGCCTAGTATTCGCAGCACGGCGGGAGTAGCCTCATAGAGTGAAAGCCTTTTTGCCCGGGCATCCGCTTTCGGAAAATACAGCATTCTTTGGGAAAACAGAGTCGGGTCTGTGCGATGCTGCTGCTGCTTGCGTGAGCAAGACTCTGCGGCATGGTGTAATAAACCCGCATGGAGCGAAATCCTCATTGCCTGGGCATCCCCTCTGCGTGAGAGAGAACCGTGGTTGCGCCTGTGGAAAGAACCTTAAGGAAAGGGACATGTCTGTCACTGGGCTCCACAGGAGCCTGTCTTGGGAAAGTGAAGCACGCTGCCCCAGGAGAAGAGAAGGAGCCCTTGGCCTTGTGGTCGGGAAACGGTCGCGAAGCTGGAGAGCCGGCCCTGGCAGGAACAGCGGGCCGCTGGTAAGACAAATGTCACCCGCTCCCTGTGCAGAGAGATGAAGCCTGGCTGCTCAGGAGACATGAGGGGACGATTGGGCAAGGGAGCGTGCGCCAATCTGAGGAAGGAGTCTGAGAAGGAAGGCCTTTCCTGTGCCTCTGGTCCAAAGGGGACAGCATCTCCTTGGCCACCTGTCCAGAGGGCAGACGTGGGCTTGCCACCAAGCTCCCGGCCCTGAACTCGCAGAAACACCTCCTGGAGGTATGGGCAATCAGATGCCGTCTTCCTCCAGGATGTGGCAGCATTGGCGGAGGCAGGGGGTTTCCCGGGGAAAACAGGGAAAGTTACCCATTACTCCCCATCCGAGGGCACGGGCGGTGTGCAGTGATCCTCTCGTCTCCTCAAGGATGCGGAAGGCACTGGCCTAGTCCCCTGTCCATCTGAACGCCAGAGCGAAAGGGCAGGCCTTGCCTATGCCGAGAGATGGCATTGTGAGCAGAGTGCCATCCTAGGCCACGCACGCTGCTGCAGGGTCGAGGCTGTGTCTGCTTATTTCGGCTTAGCAAGGTGAACCCCGGGTGCGAACTTGGAACCCAGGAAAGCAAGGCCCAAGAGGCACCAGCTCTCCCGTGTCTCTTCTTCCCTGTGGCGACAGAGGGAACGACCAAAGCCTTGCTGAGGAAGCAGCAGCATAGTGTGGTTCGCGCCAAGCTGAAAACCTCTGCGAAAGCAGAGCAGTCGCTGGGAAATCAGAGTCGGTTCTGTGGTCTGCTGTTGCTGCTTGCCTTAGCCTAGTATTCTCAGCATGGCGGTAGAAACCCGCATTAAGGGAAAGCCTCTTTGCTGTGGCATCCCCTCTGGGAACGCACAGCATTCGTTGGGAAATCAGAGTCGGGTCTGTGGGATGCTGCCTGTTCCTTGCCAGAGCTTGTCTCCACAGCTCGGTGTAATAAACCCGCATGGAAAGAAATCCTCTTTGCCTGGGCATCCCCTCTGCCTTGAGAGAGATGCATGGTTGCATATGTCTGTCACCGCGCTCCCTAGGAGCAAGTGTGGGGAAGGCGCAGCACGCCGTCCCTGGGGAAGAGAAGGAGCCCTTGGCCTTGTGGTTCGGACACAGTCGGGAAGCAGGATAGCCTGCCATGGCACGAACAGCAGGCCGGTGGCAAGACACGTGTCACCCTCTCCCTGTGCGGAGAGATGGAAGCCTGGCTACTAAGGAGACACATGAGGGGATGACTAGGGCAGGGACGCGTGCTCCATTCTGAGGCAGGAGTCCGGGCAGAAGGCAGGCCTGTCCTGTGCCTCTGGTCCCAAGGGGAAAGCATCTCCTTGGCCACCTGTCCCAAGGGCAGACTTGGGCTTGCCACCAGGTGCCATACCCGGAACTCGCAGAAGCAACCCCATGGAGAAACGGGCAGTCAGAGGCCGTCTTCCACCAAGATGTGGCAGCGTTGCGGGTGGCAGGTGGTGTGCCCGGGAAGGAGTGGAGACAGTCCCCCACAGTTCCCCATCTGAGTGCACGGGCCTTGTGCGGGGATCCTGTCGCCTCCTCTCTCCTGTGGTGAAGGCACTGGCCTAGACCCCGAGTCTGCCTGAGCGCCAGAGCTAAAGGCAAAGCCTTACCTACGGCAGGAGATGGTAACAGGCATAGAGTGCCATGCTAGGCCACGCACGCTGTTGCTGGGTTGTGATTTGTGTGTGCTTCGTTCGGCTTAGCAAGGTGAACCCCGGGTGCGAACTTGGAGCCCAGGAAAGCAAGGCCCAAGAAGCACACCAGCTCTCCCGCGGCTCTTCTTCCCTGACGCGACAGAGCGAACGACAAAAGCCTTGCTGAGAAAGCAGCAGCGAAGTGCGGTTCGCGCCTAGCTGAAAACCTCTGCAAAAAACTATAGCAGTCGCTGGGAAATCAGAGACGGTTCTGTGGTCTGCTGTTGCTGCTTGCCTTAGCCTAGTATTCGCAGCACGGCGGGAGTAGCCCTCATAGAGTGAAAGCCTCTTTGCCCGGGCATCCGCTTTGGGAAAATACAGCATTCTTTGGGAAATCAGAGTCGGGTCTGTGCGATGCTGCTGCTGCTTGCGTGAGCAAGACTCTGCGGCATGGTGTAATAAACCCGCATGGAGCGAAATCCTCATTGCCTGGGCATCCCCTCTGCGTGAGAGAGAACCGTGGTTGCGCCTGTGGAAAGAACCTTAAGGAAAGGGACATGTCTGTCACTGGGCTCCACAGGAGCCTGTCTTGGGAAAGTGAAAGCACGCTGCCCCAGGAGAAGAGAAGGAGCCCTTGGCCTTGTGGTCGGGAAACGGTCGCGAAGCTGGAGAGCCGGCCCTGGCAGGAACAGCGGGCCGCTGGTAAGACAAATGTCACCCGCTCCCTGTGCAGAGAGATGAAGCCTGGCTGCTCAGGAGACATGAGGGGACGATTGGGCAAGGGAGCGTGCGCCAATCTGAGGAAGGAGTCTGAGAAGGAAGGCCTTTCCTGTGCCTCTGGTCCAAAGGGGACAGCATCTCCTTGGCCACCTGTCCAGAGGGCAGACGTGGGCTTGCCACCAAGCTCCCGGCCCTGAACTCGCAGAAACACCTCCTGGAGGTATGGGCAATCAGATGCCGTCTTCCTCCAGGATGTGGCAGCATTGGCGGAGGCAGGGGGTTTCCCGGGGAAACAGGGAAAGTTACCCATTACTCCCCATCCGAGGGCACGGGCGGTGTGCAGTGATCCTCTCGTCTCCTCAAGGATGCGGAAGGCACTGGCCTAGTCCCCTGTCCATCTGAACGCCAGAGCGAAAGGGCAGGCCTTGCCTATGCCGAGAGATGGCATTGTGAGCAGAGTGCCATCCTAGGCCACGCACGCTGCTGCAGGGTCGAGGCTGTGTCTGCTTATTTCGGCTTAGCAAGGTGAACCCCGGGTGCGAACTTGGAACCCAGGAAAGCAAGGCCCAAGAGGCACCAGCTCTCCCGTGTCTCTTCTTCCCTGTGGCGACAGAGGGAACGACCAAAGCCTTGCTGAGGAAGCAGCAGCATAGTGTGGTTCGCGCCAAGCTGAAAACCTCTGCGAAAGCAGAGCAGTCGCTGGGAAATCAGAGTCGGTTCTGTGGTCTGCTGTTGCTGCTTGCCTTAGCCTAGTATTCTCAGCATGGCGGTAGAAACCCGCATTAAGGGAAAGCCTCTTTGCTGTGGCATCCCCTCTGGGAACGCACAGCATTCGTTGGGAAATCAGAGTCGGGTCTGTGGGATGCTGCCTGTTCCTTGCCAGAGCTTGTCTCCACAGCTCGGTGTAATAAACCCGCATGGAAAGAAATCCTCTTTGCCTGGGCATCCCCTCTGCCTTGAGAGAGATGCATGGTTGCATATGTCTGTCACCGCGCTCCCTAGGAGCAAGTGTGGGGAAGGCGCAGCACGCCGTCCCTGGGGAAGAGAAGGAGCCCTTGGCCTTGTGGTTCGGACACAGTCGGGAAGCAGGATAGCCTGCCGTGGCACGAACAGCAGGCCGGTGGCAAGACACGTGTCACCCTCTCCCTGTGCGGAGAGATGGAAGCCTGGCTACTAAGGAGACACATGAGGGGATGACTAGGGCAGGGACGCGAGCTCCATTCTGAGGCAGGAGTCCGGGCAGAAGGCAGGCCTGTCCTGTGCCTCTGGTCCCAAGGGGAAAGCATCTCCTTGGCCACCTGTCCCAAGGGCAGACTTGGGCTTGCCACCAGGTGCCATACCCGGAACTCGCAGAAGCAACCCCATGGAGAAACGGGCAGTCAGAGGCCGTCTTCCACCAAGATGATGTGGCAGCGTTGCGGGCGGGTGGCAGGTGGGTGTGCCCGGGAAGGAGTGGAGACAGTCCCCCACAGTTCCCCATCTGAGTGCACGGGCCTTGTGCAGGGATCCTGTCGCCTCCTCTCTCCTGTGGTGAAGGCACTGGCCTAGACCCCGAGTCTGCCTGAGCGCCAGAGCTAAAGGCAAAGCCTTACCTACGGCAGGAGATGGTAACAGGCATAGAGTGCCATGCTAGGCCACGCACGCTGTTGCTGGGTTGTGATTGTGTGTGCTTCGTTCGGCTTAGCAAGGTGAACCCCGGGTGCGAACTTGGAGCCCAGGAAAGCAAGGCCCAAGAAGCACCAGCTCTCCCGCGGCTCTACTTCCCTGACGCGACAGAGCGAACGACAAAAGCCTTGCTGAGAAAGCAGCAGCGAAGTGCGGTTCGCGCCTAGCTGAAAACCTCTGCAAAACTATAGCAGTCGCTGGGAAATCAGAGACGGTTCTGTGGTCTGCTGTTGCTGCTTGCCTTAGCCTAGTATTCGCAGCACGGCGGGAGTAGGCCTCATAGAGTGAAAGCCTCTTTGCCCGGGCATCCGCTTTGGGAAAATACAGCATTCTTTGGGAAATCAGAGTCGGGTCTATGCGATGCTGCTGCCTCTTGCGTGAGCAAGACTCTGCAGCATGGTGTAATAAACCCGCATGGAGCGAAATCTTCATTGCCTGGGCATCCCCTCTGCGTGAGAGAACACCGTGGTTGCGCCTGTGGAAAGAACCTTAAGGAAAGGGACATGTCTGTCACTGGGCTCCACAGGAGCCTGTCTTGGGAAAGTGAAGCACGCTGCCCCAGGAGAAGAGAAGGAGCCCTTGGCCTTGTGGTCGGGAAACGGTCGCGAAGCTGGAGAGCCGGCCCTGGCAGGAACAGCGGGCCGCTGGTAAGACAAATGTCACCCGCTCCCTGAGCAGAGAGAGAAGAAGCCTGGCTGCTCAGGAAACATGAGGGGACGATTGGGCAAGGGAGCGTGCGCCAATCTGAGGAAGGAGTCTGAGAAGGAAGGCCTTTCCTGTGCCTCTGGTCCAAAGGGGACAGCATCTCCTTGCCCACCTGTCCAGAGGGCAGACATGGGCTTGCCACCAGGTGCCATACCCGGACCTCGCAGAAGCAACCCCATGGAGAAACGGGCAGTCAGAGGCCGTCTTCCACCAAGATGTGGCAGCGTTGCGGGTGGCAGGTGGTGTGCCCGGGAAGGAGTGGAGACAGTCCCCCACAGTTCCCCATCTGAGTGCACGGGCCTTGTGCAGAGATCCTGTCGCCTCCCCTCTCCTGTGGTGAAGGCACTGGCCTAGACCCCGAGTCTGCCTGAGCGCCAGAGCTAAAGGCAAACAAAGCCTTACCTACGGCAGGAGATGGTAACAGGCATAGAGTGCCATGCTAGGCCACGCACGCTGTTGCTGGGTTGTGATTGTGTGTGCTTCGTTCGGCTTAGCAAGGTGAACCCCGGGTGCGAACTTGGAGCCCAGGAAAGCAAGGCCCAAGAAGCACCAGCTCTCCCGCGGCTCTTCTTCCCTGACGCGACAGAGCGAACGACAAAAGCCTTGCTGAGAAAGCAGCAGCGAAGTGCGGTTCGCGCCTAGCTGAAAACCTCTGCAAAACTATAGCAGTCGCTGGGAAATCAGAGACGGTTCTGTGGTCTGCTGTTGCTGCTTGCCTTAGCCTAGTATTCGCAGCACGGCGGGAGTAGCCCTCATAGAGTGAAAGCCTCTTTGCCCGGGCATCCGCTTTGGGAAAATACAGCCATTCTTTGGGAAATCAGAGTCGGGTCTGTGCGATGCTGCTGCTGCTTGCGTGAGCAAGACTCTGCAGCATGGTGTAATAAACCCGCATGGAGCGAAATCCTCATTGCCTGGGCATCCCCTCTGCGTGAGAGAGAACCGTGGTTGCGCCTGTGGAAAGAACCTTAAGGAAAGGGACATGTCTGTCACTGGGCTCCACAGGAGCCTGTCTTGGGAAAGTGAAGCACGCTGCCCCAGGAGAAGAGAAGGAGCCCTTGGCCTTGTGGTCGGGGGAAACGGTCGCGAAGCTGGAGAGCCGGCCCTGGCAGGAACAGCGGGCCGCTGGTAAGACAAATGTCACCCGCTCCCTGTGCAGAGAGATGAAGCCTGGCTGCTCAGGAGACATGAGGGGACGATTGGGCAAGGGAGCGTGCGCCAATCTGAGGAAGGAGTCTGAGAAGGAAGGCCTTTCCTGTGCCTCTGGTCCAAAGGGGACAGCATCTCCTTGGCCACCTGTCCAGAGGGCAGACGTGGGCTTGCCACCAAGCTCCCGGCCCTGAACTCGCAGAAACACCTCCTGGAGGTATGGGCAATCAGATGCCGTCTTCCTCCAGGATGTGGCAGCATTGGCGGAGGCAGGGGGGTTTCCCGGGGAAACAGGGAAAGTTAGTTACCCATTACTCCCCATCCGAGGGCACGGGCGGTGTGCAGTGATCCTCTCGTCTCCTCAAGGATGCGGAAGGCACTGGCCTAGTCCCCTGTCCATCTGAACGCCAGAGCGAAAGGGCAGGCCTTGCCTATGCCGAGAGATGGCATGGTGAGCAGAGTGCCATCCTAGGCCACGCACGCTGCTGCAGGGTCGAGGCTGTGTCTGCTTATTTCGGCTTAGCAAGGTGAACCCCGGGTGCGAACTTGGAACCCAGGAAAGCAAGGCCCAAGAGGCACCAGCTCTCCCGTGTCTCTTCTTCCCTGTGGCGACAGAGGGAACGACCAAAGCCTTGCTGAGGAAGCAGCAGCATAGTGTGGTTCGCGCCAAGCTGAAAACCTCTGCGAAAGCAGAGCAGTCGCTGGGAAATCAGAGTCGGTTCTGTGGTCTGCTGTTGCTGCTTGCCTTAGCCTAGTATTCTCAGCATGGCGGTAGAAACCCGCATTAAGTGAAAGCCTCTTTGCTGTGGCATCCCCTCTGGGAACGCACAGCATTCGTTGGGAAATCAGAGTCGGGTCTGTGGGATGCTGCCTGTTCCTTGCCAGAGCTTGTCTCCACAGCTCGGTGTAATAAACCCGCATGGAAAGAAATCCTCTTTGCCTGGGCATCCCCTCTGCCTTGAGAGAGATGCATGGTTGCATATGTCTGTCACCGCGCTCCCTAGGAGCAAGTGTGGGGAAGGCGCAGCACGCCGTCCCTGGGGAAGAGAAGGAGCCCTTGGCCTTGTGGTTCGGACACAGTCGGGAAGCAGGATAGCCTGCCGTGGCACGAACAGCAGGCCGGTGGCAAGACACGTGTCACCCTCTCCCTGTGCGGAGAGATGGAAGCCTGGCTACTAAGGAGACACATGAGGGGATGACTAGGGCAGGGACGCGAGCTCCATTCTGAGGCAGGAGTCCGGGCAGAAGGCAGGCCTGTCCTGTGCCTCTGGTCCCAAGGGGAAAGCATCTCCTTGGCCACCTGTCCCAAGGGCAGACTTGGGCTTGCCACCAGGTGCCATACCCGGAACTCGCAGAAGCAACCCCATGGAGAAACGGGCAGTCAGAGGCCGTCTTCCACCAAGATGTGGCAGCGTTGCGGGTGGCAGGTGGTGTGCCCGGGAAGGAGTGGAGACAGTCCCCCACAGTTCCCCATCTGAGTGCACGGGCCTTGTGCAGGGATCCTGTCGCCTCCTCTCTCCTGTGGTGAAGGCACTGGCCTAGACCCCGAGTCTGCCTGAGCGCCAGAGCTAAAGGCAAAGCCTTACCTACGGCAGGAGATGGTAACAGGCATAGAGTGCCATGCTAGGCCACGCACGCTGTTGCTGGGGTTGTGATTGTGTGTGTGCTTCGTTCGGCTTAGCAAGGTGAACCCCGGGTGCGAACTTGGAGCCCAGGAAAGCAAGGCCCAAGAAGCACCAGCTCTCCCGCGGCTCTACTTCCCTGACGCGACAGAGCGAACGACAAAAGCCTTGCTGAGAAAGCAGCAGCGAAGTGCGGTTCGCGCCTAGCTGAAAACCTCTGCAAAACTATAGCAGTCGCTGGGAAATCAGAGACGGTTCTGTGGTCTGCTGTTGCTGCTTGCCTTAGCCTAGTATTCGCAGCACGGCGGGAGTAGGCCTCATAGAGTGAAAGCCTCTTTGCCCGGGCATCCGCTTTGGGAAAATACAGCATTCTTTGGGAAATCAGAGTCGGGTCTATGCGATGCTGCTGCCTCTTGCGTGAGCAAGACTCTGCAGCATGGTGTAATAAACCCGCATGGAGCGAAATCCTCATTGCCTGGGCATCCCCTCTGCGTGAGAGAACACCGTGGTTGCGCCTGTGGAAAGAACCTTAAGGAAAGGGACATGTCTGTCACTGGGCTCCACAGGAGCCTGTCTTGGGAAAGTGAAGCACGCTGCCCCAGGAGAAGAGAAGGAGCCCTTGGCCTTGTGGTCGGGAAACGGTCGCGAAGCTGGAGAGCCGGCCCTGGCAGGAACAGCGGGCCGCTGGTAAGACAAATGTCACCCGCTCCCTGTGCAGAGAGATGAAGCCTGGCTGCTCAGGAGACATGAGGGGACGATTGGGCAAGGGAGCGTGCGCCAATCTGAGGAAGGAGTCTGAGAAGGAAGGCCTTTCCTGTGCCTCTGGTCCAAAGGGGACAGCATCTCCTTGGCCACCTGTCCAGAGGGCAGACATGGGCTTGCCACCAGGTGCCATACCCGGAACTCGCAGAAGCAACCCCATGGAGAAACGGGCAGTCAGAGGCCGTCTTCCACCAAGATGTGGCAGCGTTGCGGGTGGCAGGTGGTGTGCCCGGGAAGGAGTGGAGACAGTCCCCCACAGTTCCCCATCTGAGTGCACGGGCCTTGTGCAGAGATCCTGTCGCCTCCCCTCTCCTGTGGTGAAGGCACTGGCCTAGACCCCGAGTCTGCCTGAGCGCCAGAGCTAAAGGCAAACAAAGCCTTACCTACGGCAGGAGATGGTAACAGGCATAGAGTGCCATGCTAGGCCACGCACGCTGTTGCTGGGTTGTGATTGTGTGTGCTTCGTTCGGCTTAGCAAGGTGAACCCCGGGTGCGAACTTGGAGCCCAGGAAAGCAAGGCCCAAGAAGCACCAGCTCTCCCGCGGCTCTTCTTCCCTGACGCGACAGAGCGAACGACAAAAGCCTTGCTGAGAAAGCAGCAGCGAAGTGCGGTTCGCGCCTAGCTGAAAACCTCTGCAAAACTATAGCAGTCGCTGGGAAATCAGAGACGGTTCTGTGGTCTGCTGTTGCTGCTTGCCTTAGCCTAGTATTCGCAGCACGGCGGGAGTAGCCCTCATAGAGTGAAAGCCTCTTTGCCCGGGCATCCGCTTTGGGAAAATACAGCATTCTTTGGGAAATCAGAGTCGGGTCTGTGCGATGCTGCTGCTGCTTGCGTGAGCAAGACTCTGCAGCATGGTGTAATAAACCCGCATGGAGCGAAATCCTCATTGCCTGGGCATCCCCTCTGCGTGAGAGAGAACCGTGGTTGCGCCTGTGGAAAGAACCTTAAGGAAAGGGACATGTCTGTCACTGGGCTCCACAGGAGCCTGTCTTGGGAAAGTGAAGCACGCTGCCCCAGGAGAAGAGAAGGAGCCCTTGGCCTTGTGGTCGGGAAACGGTCGCGAAGCTGGAGAGCCGGCCCTGGCAGGAACAGCGGGCCGCTGGTAAGACAAATGTCACCCGCTCCCTGTGCAGAGAGATGAAGCCTGGCTGCTCAGGAGACATGAGGGGACGATTGGGCAAGGGAGCGTGCGCCAATCTGAGGAAGGAGTCTGAGAAGGAAGGCCTTTCCTGTGCCTCTGGTCCAAAGGGGACAGCATCTCCTTGGCCACCTGTCCAGAGGGCAGACGTGGGCTTGCCACCAAGCTCCCGGCCCTGAACTCGCAGAAACACCTCCTGGAGGTATGGGCAATCAGATGCCGTCTTCCTCCAGGATGTGGCAGCATTGGCGGAGGCAGGGGGTTTCCCGGGGAAACAGGGAAAGTTACCCATTACTCCCCATCCGAGGGCACGGGCGGTGTGCAGTGATCCTCTCGTCTCCTCAAGGATGCGGAAGGCACTGGCCTAGTCCCCTGTCCATCTGAACGCCAGAGCGAAAGGGCAGGCCTTGCCTATGCCGAGAGATGGCATTGTGAGCAGAGTGCCATCCTAGGCCACGCACGCTGCTGCAGGGGTCGAGGCTGTGTCTGCTTATTTCGGCTTAGCAAGGTGAACCCCGGGTGCGAACTTGGAACCCAGGAAAGCAAGGCCCAAGAGGCACCAGCTCTCCCGTGTCTCTTCTTCCCTGTGGCGACAGAGGGAACGACCAAAGCCTTGCTGAGGAAGCAGCAGCATAGTGTGGTTCGCGCCAAGCTGAAAACCTCTGCGAAAGCAGAGCAGTCGCTGGGAAATCAGAGTCGGTTCTGTGGTCTGCTGTTGCTGCTTGCCTTAGCCTAGTATTCTCAGCATGGCGCGGTAGAAACCCGCATTAAGGGAAAGCCTCTTTGCTGTGGCATCCCCTCTGGGAACGCACAGCATTCGTTGGGAAATCAGAGTCGGGTCTGTGGGATGCTGCCTGTTCCTTGCCAGAGCTTGTCTCCACAGCTCGGTGTAATAAACCCGCATGGAAAGAAATCCTCTTTGCCTGGGCATCCCCTCTGCCTTGAGAGAGATGCATGGTTGCATATGTCTGTCTGTCACCGCGCTCCCTAGGAGCCTGTGTGGGGAAGGCGCAGCACGCCGTCCCTGGGGGGAAGAGAAGGAGCCCTTGGCCTTGTGGTCGGGACACAGTCGGGAAGCAGGATAGCCTGCCCTGGCACGAACAGCAGGCCGGTGGCAAGACACGTGTCACCCTCTCCCTGTGCGAGAGAGATGGAAGCCTGGCTACTAAGGAGACACATGAGGGGATGACTTGGGGCAGGGACGCGTGCGCCCATTCTGAGGCAGGAGTCCGGGCAGAAGGCAGGCCTGTCCTGTGCCTCTGGTCCCAAGGGGAAAGCATCTCCTTGGCCACCTGTCCCAAGGGCAGACTTGGGCTTGCCACCAGGTGCCATACCCGGAACTCGCAGAAGCAACCCCATGGAGAAACGGGCAGTCAGAGGCCGTCTTCCACCAAGATGTGGCAGCGTTGCGGGTGGCAGGTGGTGTGCCCGGGAAGGAGTGGAGACAGTCCCCCACAGTTCCCCATCTGAGTGCACGGGCCTTGTGCAGGGATCCTGTCGCCTCCCCTCTCCTGTGGTGAAGGCACTGGCCTAGACCCCGAGTCTGCCTGAGCGCCAGAGCTAAAGGCAAACAAAGCCTTACCTACGGCAGGAGATGGTAACAGGCATAGAGTGCCATGCTAGGCCACGCACGCTGTTGCTGGGTTGTGATTGTGTGTGCTTCGTTCGGCTTAGCAAGGTGAACCCCGGGTGCGAACTTGGAGCCCAGGAAAGCAAGGCCCAAGAAGCACCAGCTCTCCCGCGGCTCTTCTTCCCTGACGCGACAGAGCGAACGACAAAAGCCTTGCTGAGAAAGCAGCAGCGAAGTGCGGTTCGCGCCTAGCTGAAAACCTCTGCAAAACTATAGCAGTCGCTGGGAAATCAGAGACGGTTCTGTGGTCTGCTGCTGTTGCTGCTTGCCTTAGCCTAGTATTCGCAGCACGGCGGGAGTAGCCCTCATAGAGTGAAAGCCTCTTTGCCCGGGCATCCGCTTTGGGAAAATACAGCATTCTTTGGGAAATCAGAGTCGGGTCTGTGCGATGCTGCTGCTGCTTGCGTGAGCAAGACTCTGCAGCATGGTGTAATAAACCCGCATGGAGCGAAATCCTCATTGCCTGGGCATCCCCTCTGCGTGAGAGAGAGAACCGTGGTTGCGCCTGTGGAAAGAACCTTAAGGAAAGGGACATGTCTGTCACTGGGCTCCACAGGAGCCTGTCTTGGGAAAGTGAAGCACGCTGCCCCAGGAGAAGAGAAGGAGCCCTTGGCCTTGTGGTCGGGAAACGGTCGCGAAGCTGGAGAGCCGGCCCTGGCAGGAACAGCGGGCCGCTGGTAAGACAAATGTCACCCGCTCCCTGTGCAGAGAGATGAAGCCTGGCTGCTCAGGAGACATGAGGGGACGATTGGGCAAGGGAGCGTGCGCCAATCTGAGGAAGGAGTCTGAGAAGGAAGGCCTTTCCTGTGCCTCTGGTCCAAAGGGGACAGCATCTCCTTGGCCACCTGTCCAGAGGGCAGACGTGGGCTTGCCACCAAGCTCCCGGCCCCTGAACTCGCAGAAACACCTCCTGGAGGTATGGGCAATCAGATGCCGTCTTCCTCCAGGATGTGGCAGCATTGGCGGAGGCAGGGGGGTTTCCCGGGGAAACAGGGAAAGTTACCCATTACTCCCCATCCGAGGGCACGGGCGGTGTGCAGTGATCCTCTCGTCTCCTCAAGGATGCGGAAGGCACTGGCCTAGTCCCCTGTCCATCTGAACGCCAGAGCGAAAGGGCAGGCCTTGCCTATGCCGAGAGATGGCATGGTGAGCAGAGTGCCATCCTAGGCCACGCACGCTGCTGCAGGGTCGAGGCTGTGTCTGCTTATTTCGGCTTAGCAAGGTGAACCCCGGGTGCGAACTTGGAACCCAGGAAAGCAAGGCCCAAGAGGCACCAGCTCTCCCGTGTCTCTTCTTCCCTGTGGCGACAGAGGGAACGACCAAAGCCTTGCTGAGGAAGCAGCAGCATAGTGTGGTTCGCGCCAAGCTGAAAACCTCTGCGAAAGCAGAGCAGTCGCTGGGAAATCAGAGTCGGTTCTGTGGTCTGCTGTTGCTGCTTGCCTTAGCCTAGTATTCTCAGCATGGCGGTAGAAACCCGCATTAAGGGAAAGCCTCTTTGCTGTGGCATCCCCTCTGGGAACGCACAGCATTCGTTGGGAAATCAGAGTCGGGTCTGTGGGATGCTGCCTGTTCCTTGCCAGAGCTTGTCTCCACAGCTCGGTGTAATAAACCCGCATGGAAAGAAATCCTCTTTGCCTGGGCATCCCCTCTGCCTTGAGAGAGATGCATGGTTGCATATGTCTGTCACCGCGCTCCCTAGGAGCAAGTGTGGGGAAGGCGCAGCACGCCGTCCCTGGGGAAGAGAAGGAGCCCTTGGCCTTGTGGTTCGGACACAGTCGGGAAGCAGGATAGCCTGCCGTGGCACGAACAGCAGCAGGCCGGTGGCAAGACACGTGTCACCCTCTCCCTGTGCGGAGAGATGGAAGCCTGGCTACTAAGGAGACACATGAGGGGATGACTAGGGCAGGGACGCGAGCTCCATTCTGAGGCAGGAGTCCGGGCAGAAGGCAGGCCTGTCCTGTGCCTCTGGTCCCAAGGGGAAAGCATCTCCTTGGCCACCTGTCCCAAGGGCAGACTTGGGCTTGCCACCAGGTGCCATACCCGGAACTCGCAGAAGCAACCCCATGGAGAAACGGGCAGTCAGAGGCCGTCTTCCACCAAGATGTGGCAGCGTTGCGGGTGGCAGGTGGTGTGCCCGGGAAGGAGTGGAGACAGTCCCCCACAGTTCCCCATCTGAGTGCACGGGCCTTGTGCAGGGATCCTGTCGCCTCCTCTCTCCTGTGGTGAAGGCACTGGCCTAGACCCTGAGTCTCCCTGAGCGCCAGAGCTAAAGGCAAACAAAGCCTTACCTACGGCAGAAGATGGTAACAGGCATAGAGTGCCATGCTAGGCCACGCACGCTGTTGCTGGGTTGTGATTGTGTGTGCTTCGTTCGGCTTAGCAAGGTGAACCCCGGGTGCGAACTTGGAGCCCAGGAAAGCAAGGCCCAAGAAGCACCAGCTCTCCCGCGGCTCTACTTCCCTGACGCGACAGAGCGAACGACAAAAGCCTTGCTGAGAAAGCAGCAGCGAAGTGCGGTTCGCGCCTAGCTGAAAACCTCTGCAAAACTATAGCAGTCGCTGGGAAATCAGAGACGGTTCTGTGGTCTGCTGTTGCTGCTTGCCTTAGCCTAGTATTCGCAGCACGGCGGGAGTAGGCCTCATAGAGTGAAAGCCTCTTTGCCCGGGCATCCGCTTTGGGAAAATACAGCATTCTTTGGGAAATCAGAGTCGGGTCTATGCGATGCTGCTGCCTCTTGCGTGAGCAAGACTCTGCAGCATGGTGTAATAAACCCGCATGGAGCGAAATCTTCATTGCCTGGGCATCCCCTCTGCGTGAGAGAACACCGTGGTTGCGCCTGTGGAAAGAACCTTAAGGAAAGGGACATGTCTGTCACTGGGCTCCACAGGAGCCTGTCTTGGGAAAGTGAAGCACGCTGCCCCAGGAGAAGAGAAGGAGCCCTTGGCCTTGTGGTCGGGAAACGGTCGCGAAGCTGGAGAGCCGGCCCTGGCAGGAACAGCGGGCCGCTGGTAAGACAAATGTCACCCGCTCCCTGAGCAGAGAGAAGCCTGGCTGCTCAGGAAACATGAGGGGACGATTGGGCAAGGGAGCGTGCGCCAATCTGAGGAAGGAGTCTGAGAAGGAAGGCCTTTCCTGTGCCTCTGGTCCAAAGGGGACAGCATCTCCTTGCCCACCTGTCCAGAGGGCAGACATGGGCTTGCCACCAGGTGCCATACCCGGACCTCGCAGAAGCAACCCCATGGAGAAACGGGCAGTCAGAGGCCGTCTTCCACCAAGATGTGGCAGCGTTGCGGGTGGCAGGTGGTGTGCCCGGGAAGGAGTGGAGACAGTCCCCCACAGTTCCCCATCTGAGTGCACGGGCCTTGTGCAGAGATCCTGTCGCCTCCCCTCTCCTGTGGTGAAGGCACTGGCCTAGACCCCGAGTCTGCCTGAGCGCCAGAGCTAAAGGCAAACAAAGCCTTACCTACGGCAGGAGATGGTAACAGGCATAGAGTGCCATGCTAGGCCACGCACGCTGTTGCTGGGTTGTGATTGTGTGTGCTTCGTTCGGCTTAGCAAGGTGAACCCCGGGTGCGAACTTGGAGCCCAGGAAAGCAAGGCCCAAGAAGCACCAGCTCTCCCGCGGCTCTTCTTCCCTGACGCGCGACAGAGCGAACGACAAAAGCCTTGCTGAGAAAGCAGCAGCGAAGTGCGGTTCGCGCCTAGCTGAAAACCTCTGCAAAAAACTATAGCAGTCGCTGGGAAATCAGAGACGGTTCTGTGGTCTGCTGTTGCTGCTTGCCTTAGCCTAGTATTCGCAGCACGGCGGGAGTAGCCCTCATAGAGTGAAAGCCTCTTTGCCCGGGCATCCGCTTTGGGAAAATACAGCATTCTTTGGGAAATCAGAGTCGGGTCTGTGCGATGCTGCTGCTGCTTGCGTGAGCAAGACTCTGCAGCATGGTGTAATAAACCCGCATGGAGCGAAATCCTCATTGCCTGGGCATCCCCTCTGCGTGAGAGAGAACCGTGGTTGCGCCTGTGGAAAGAACCTTAAGGAAAGGGACATGTCTGTCACTGGGCTCCACAGGAGCCTGTCTTGGGAAAGTGAAGCACGCTGCCCCAGGAGAAGAGAAGGAGCCCTTGGCCTTGTGGTCGGGAAACGGTCGCGAAGCTGGAGAGCCGGCCCTGGCAGGAACAGCGGGCCGCTGGTAAGACAAATGTCACCCGCTCCCTGTGCAGAGAGATGAAGCCTGGCTGCTCAGGAGACATGAGGGGACGATTGGGCAAGGGAGCGTGCGCCAATCTGAGGAAGGAGTCTGAGAAGGAAGGCCTTTCCTGTGCCTCTGGTCCAAAGGGGACAGCATCTCCTTGGCCACCTGTCCAGAGGGCAGACGTGGGCTTGCCACCAAGCTCCCGGCCCTGAACTCGCAGAAACACCTCCAGGAGGTATGGGCAATCAGATGCCGTCTTCCTCCAGGATGTGGCAGCATTGGCGGAGGCAGGGGGTTTCCCCGGGGGGAAACAGGGAAAGTTACCCATTACTCCCCATCCGAGGGCACGGGCGGTGTGCAGTGATCCTCTCGTCTCCTCAAGGATGCGGAAGGCACTGGCCTAGTCCCCTGTCCATCTGAACGCCAGAGCGAAAGGGCAGGCCTTGCCTATGCCGAGAGATGGCATGGTGAGCAGAGTGCCATCCTAGGCCACGCACGCTGCTGCAGGGTCGAGGCTGTGTCTGCTTATTTCGGCTTAGCAAGGTGAACCCCGGGTGCGAACTTGGAACCCAGGAAAGCAAGGCCCAAGAGGCACCAGCTCTCCCGTGTCTCTTCTTCCCTGTGGCGACAGAGGGAACGACCAAAGCCTTGCTGAGGAAGCAGCAGCATAGTGTGGTTCGCGCCAAGCTGAAAACCTCTGCGAAAGCAGAGCAGTCGCTGGGAAATCAGAGTCGGTTCTGTGGTCTGCTGTTGCTGCTTGCCTTAGCCTAGTATTCTCAGCATGGCGGTAGAAACCCGCATTAAGTGAAAGCCTCTTTGCTGTGGCATCCCCTCTGGGAACGCACAGCATTCGTTGGGAAATCAGAGTCGGGTCTGTGGGATGCTGCCTGTTCCTTGCCAGAGCTTGTCTCCACAGCTCGGTGTAATAAACCCGCATGGAAAGAAATCCTCTTTGCCTGGGCATCCCCTCTGCCTTGAGAGAGATGCATGGTTGCATATGTCTGTCACCGCGCTCCTCCCTAGAGCAAGTGTGGGGAAGGCGCAGCACGCCGTCCCTGGGGAAGAGAAGGAGCCCTTGGCCTTGTGGTTCGGACACAGTCGGGAAGCAGGATAGCCTGCCGTGGCACGAACAGCAGGCCGGTGGCAAGACACGTGTCACCCTCTCCCTGTGCGGAGAGATGGAAGCCTGGCTACTAAGGAGACACATGAGGGGATGACTAGGGCAGGGACGCGAGCTCCATTCTGAGGCAGGAGTCCGGGCAGAAGGCAGGCCTGTCCTGTGCCTCTGGTCCCAAGGGGAAAGCATCTCCTTGGCCACCTGTCCCAAGGGCAGACTTGGGCTTGCCACCAGGTGCCATACCCGGAACTCGCAGAAGCAACCCCATGGAGAAACGGGCAGTCAGAGGCCGTCTTCCACCAAGATGTGGCAGCGTTGCGGGTGGCAGGTGGTGTGCCCGGGAAGGAGTGGAGACAGTCCCCCACAGTTCCCCATCTGAGTGCACGGGCCTTGTGCAGGGATCCTGTCGCCTCCTCTCTCCTGTGGTGAAGGCACTGGCCTAGACCCCGAGTCTGCCTGAGCGCCAGAGCTAAAGGCAAAGCCTTACCTACGGCAGGAGATGGTAACAGGCATAGAGTGCCATGCTAGGCCACGCACGCTGTTGCTGGGTTGTGATTGTGTGTGCTTCGTTCGGCTTAGCAAGGTGAACCCCGGGTGCGAACTTGGAGCCCAGGAAAGCAAGGCCCAAGAAGCACCAGCTCTCCCGCGGCTCTACTTCCCTGACGCGACAGAGCGAACGACAAAAGCCTTGCTGAGAAAGCAGCAGCGAAGTGCGGTTCGCGCCTAGCTGAAAACCTCTGCAAAACTATAGCAGTCGCTGGGAAATCAGAGACGGTTCTGTGGTCTGCTGTTGCTGCTTGCCTTAGCCTAGTATTCGCAGCACGGCGGGAGTAGGCCTCATAGAGTGAAAGCCTCTTTGCCCGGGCATCCGCTTTGGGAAAATACAGCATTCTTTGGGAAATCAGAGTCGGGTCTATGCGATGCTGCTGCCTCTTGCGTGAGCAAGACTCTGCAGCATGGTGTAATAAACCCGCATGGAGCGAAATCCTCATTGCCTGGGCATCCCCTCTGCGTGAGAGAACACCGTGGTTGCGCCTGTGGAAAGAACCTTAAGGAAAGGGACATGTCTGTCACTGGGCTCCACAGGAGCCTGTCTTGGGAAAGTGAAGCACGCGCTGCCCCAGGAGAAGAGAAGGAGCCCTTGGCCTTGTGGTCGGGAAACGGTCGCGAAGCTGGAGAGCCGGCCCTGGCAGGAACAGCGGGCCGCTGGTAAGACAAATGTCACCCGCTCCCTGAGCAGAGAGAGAAGAAGCCTGGCTGCTCAGGAACATGAGGGGACGATTGGGCAAGGGAGCGTGCGCCAATCTGAGGAAGGAGTCTGAGAAGGAAGGCCTTTCCTGTGCCTCTGGTCCAAAGGGGACAGCATCTCCTTGGCCACCTGTCCAGAGGGCAGACGTGGGCTTGCCACCAGGTGCCCATACCCGGAACTCGCAGAAGCAACCCCATGGAGAAACGGGCAGTCAGAGGCCGTCTTCCACCAAGATGTGGCAGCGTTGCGGGTGGCAGGTGGTGTGCCCGGGAAGGAGTGGAGACAGTCCCCCACAGTTCCCCATCTGAGTGCACGGGCCTTGTGCAGAGATCCTGTCGCCTCCCCTCTCCTGTGGTGAAGGCACTGGCCTAGACCCCGAGTCTGCCTGAGCGCCAGAGCTAAAGGGGCAGGCAAAGCCTTACCTACGGCAGGAGATGGTAACAGGCATAGAGTGCCATGCTAGGCCACGCACGCTGTTGCTGGGTTGTGATTGTGTGTGCTTCGTTCGGCTTAGCAAGGTGAACCCCGGGTGCGAACTTGGAGCCCAGGAAAGCAAGGCCCAAGAAGCACCAGCTCTCCCGCGGCTCTTCTTCCCTGACGCGACAGAGCGAACGACCAAAGCCTTGCTGAGAAAGCAGCAGCAGCGAAGTGCGGTTCGCGCCTAGCTGAAAACCTCTGCAAAAGCTATAGCAGTCGCTGGGAAATCAGAGACGGTTCTGTGGTCTGCTGTTGCTGCTTGCCTTAGCCTAGTATTCGCAGCACGGCGGGAGTAGGCCTCATAGAGTGAAAGCCTCTTTGCCCGGGCATCCGCTTTGGGAAAATACAGCATTCTTTGGGAAATCAGAGTCGGGTCTGTGCGATGCTGCTGCCTCTTGCGTGAGCAAGACTCTGCAGCATGGTGTAATAAACCCGCATGGAGCGAAATCCTCATTGCCTGGGCATCCCCTCTGCGTGAGAGAACACCGTGGTTGCGCCTGTGGAAAG
Organism: Mustela putorius furo; assembly: GCF_011764305.1. NCBI lineage: Eukaryota > Metazoa > Chordata > Mammalia > Carnivora > Mustelidae > Mustela > Mustela putorius. The sequence goes on from NW_025421436.1 coordinate 133,436, forward strand.
AACCTTAAGGAAAGGGACATGTCTGTCACTGGGCTCCACAGGAGCCTGTCTTGGGAAAGTGAAGCACGCTGCCCCAGGAGAAGAGAAGGAGCCCTTGGCCTTGTGGTCGGGAAACGGTCGCGAAGCTGGAGAGCCGGCCCTGGCAGGAACAGCGGGCCGCTGGTAAGACAAATGTCACCCGCTCCCTGAGCAGAGAGAGAAGAAGCCTGGCTGCTCAGGAAACATGAGGGGACGATTGGGCAAGGGAGCGTGCGCCAATCTGAGGAAGGAGTCTGAGAAGGAAGGCCTTTCCTGTGCCTCTGGTCCAAAGGGGACAGCATCTCCTTGCCCACCTGTCCAGAGGGCAGACATGGGCTTGCCACCAGGTGCCATACCCGGACCTCGCAGAAGCAACCCCATGGAGAAACGGGCAGTCAGAGGCCGTCTTCCACCAAGATGTGGCAGCGTTGCGGGTGGCAGGTGGTGTGCCCGGGAAGGAGTGGAGACAGTCCCCCACAGTTCCCCATCTGAGTGCACGGGCCTTGTGCAGAGATCCTGTCGCCTCCCCTCTCCTGTGGTGAAGGCACTGGCCTAGACCCCGAGTCTGCCTGAGCGCCAGAGCTAAAGGCAAACAAAGCCTTACCTACGGCAGGAGATGGTAACAGGCATAGAGTGCCATGCTAGGCCACGCACGCTGTTGCTGGGTTGTGATTGTGTGTGCTTCGTTCGGCTTAGCAAGGTGAACCCCGGGTGCGAACTTGGAGCCCAGGAAAGCAAGGCCCAAGAAGCACCAGCTCTCCCGCGGCTCTTCTTCCCTGACGCGACAGAGCGAACGACAAAAGCCTTGCTGAGAAAGCAGCAGCGAAGTGCGGTTCGCGCCTAGCTGAAAACCTCTGCAAAACTATAGCAGTCGCTGGGAAATCAGAGACGGTTCTGTGGTCTGCTGTTGCTGCTTGCCTTAGCCTAGTATTCGCAGCACGGCGGGAGTAGCCCTCATAGAGTGAAAGCCTCTTTGCCCGGGCATCCGCTTTGGGAAAATACAGCATTCTTTGGGAAATCAGAGTCGGGTCTGTGCGATGCTGCTGCTGCTTGCGTGAGCAAGACTCTGCAGCATGGTGTAATAAACCCGCATGGAGCGAAATCCTCATTGCCTGGGCATCCCCTCTGCGTGAGAGAGAACCGTGGTTGCGCCTGTGGAAAGAACCTTAAGGAAAGGGACATGTCTGTCACTGGGCTCCACAGGAGCCTGTCTTGGGAAAGTGAAGCACGCTGCCCCAGGAGAAGAGAAGGAGCCCTTGGCCTTGTGGTCGGGAAACGGTCGCGAAGCTGGAGAGCCGGCCCTGGCAGGAACAGCGGGCCGCTGGTAAGACAAATGTCACCCGCTCCCTGTGCAGAGAGATGAAGCCTGGCTGCTCAGGAGACATGAGGGGACGATTGGGCAAGGGAGCGTGCGCCAATCTGAGGAAGGAGTCTGAGAAGGAAGGCCTTTCCTGTGCCTCTGGTCCAAAGGGGACAGCATCTCCTTGGCCACCTGTCCAGAGGGCAGACGTGGGCTTGCCACCAAGCTCCCGGCCCTGAACTCGCAGAAACACCTCCTGGAGGTATGGGCAATCAGATGCCGTCTTCCTCCAGGATGTGGCAGCATTGGCGGAGGCAGGGGGTTTTTCCCGGGGAAACAGGGAAAGTTACCCATTACTCCCCATCCGAGGGCACGGGCGGTGTGCAGTGATCCTCTCGTCTCCTCAAGGATGCGGAAGGCACTGGCCTAGTCCCCTGTCCATCTGAACGCCAGAGCGAAAGGGCAGGCCTTGCCTATGCCGAGAGATGGCATGGTGAGCAGAGTGCCATCCTAGGCCACGCACGCTGCTGCAGGGTCGAGGCTGCTGTGTCTGCTTATTTCGGCTTAGCAAGGTGAACCCCGGGTGCGAACTTGGAACCCAGGAAAGCAAGGCCCAAGAGGCACCAGCTCAGCTCTCCCGTGTCTCTTCTTCCCTGTGGCGACAGAGGGAACGACCAAAGCCTTGCTGAGGAAGCAGCAGCATAGTGTGGTTCGCGCCAAGCTGAAAACCTCTGCGAAAGCAGAGCAGTCGCTGGGAAATCAGAGTCGGTTCTGTGGTCTGCTGTTGCTGCTTGCCTTAGCCTAGTATTCTCAGCATGGCGGTAGAAACCCGCATTAAGTGAAAGCCTCTTTGCTGTGGCATCCCCTCTGGGAACGCACAGCATTCGTTGGGAAATCAGAGTCGGGTCTGTGGGCGATGCTGCCTGTTCCTTGCCAGAGCTTGTCTCCACAGCTCGGTGTAATAAACCCGCATGGAAAGAAATCCTCTTTGCCTGGGCATCCCCTCTGCCTTGAGAGAGATGCATGGTTGCATATGTCTGTCACCGCGCTCCCTAGGAGCAAGTGTGGGGAAGGCGCAGCACGCCGTCCCTGGGGAAGAGAAGGAGCCCTTGGCCTTGTGGTTCGGACACAGTCGGGAAGCAGGATAGCCTGCCGTGGCACGAACAGCAGGCCGGTGGCAAGACACGTGTCACCCTCTCCCTGTGCGGAGAGATGGAAGCCTGGCTACTAAGGAGACACATGAGGGGATGACTAGGGCAGGGACGCGAGCTCCATTCTGAGGCAGGAGTCCGGGCAGAAGGCAGGCCTGTCCTGTGCCTCTGGTCCCAAGGGGAAAGCATCTCCTTGGCCACCTGTCCCAAGGGCAGACTTGGGCTTGCCACCAGGTGCCATACCCGGAACTCGCAGAAGCAACCCCATGGAGAAACGGGCAGTCAGAGGCCGTCTTCCACCAAGATGTGGCAGCGTTGCGGGTGGCAGGTGGTGTGCCCGGGAAGGAGTGGAGACAGTCCCCCACAGTTCCCCATCTGAGTGCACGGGCCTTGTGCAGGGATCCTGTCGCCTCCTCTCTCCTGTGGTGAAGGCACTGGCCTAGACCCCGAGTCTGCCTGAGCGCCAGAGCTAAAGGCAAAGCCTTACCTACGGCAGGAGATGGTAACAGGCATAGAGTGCCATGCTAGGCCACGCACGCTGTTGCTGGGTTGTGATTGTGTGTGCTTCGTTCGGCTTAGCAAGGTGAACCCCGGGTGCGAACTTGGAGCCCAGGAAAGCAAGGCCCAAGAAGCACCAGCTCTCCCGCGGCTCTACTTCCCTGACGCGACAGAGCGAACGACAAAAGCCTTGCTGAGAAAGCAGCAGCGAAGTGCGGTTCGCGCCTAGCTGAAAACCTCTGCAAAACTATAGCAGTCGCTGGGAAATCAGAGACGGTTCTGTGGTCTGCTGTTGCTGCTTGCCTTAGCCTAGTATTCGCAGCACGGCGGGAGTAGGCCTCATAGAGTGAAAGCCTCTTTGCCCGGGCATCCGCTTTGGGAAAATACAGCATTCTTTGGGAAATCAGAGTCGGGTCTATGCGATGCTGCTGCCTCTTGCGTGAGCAAGACTCTGCAGCATGGTGTAATAAACCCGCATGGAGCGAAATCCTCATTGCCTGGGCATCCCCTCTGCGTGAGAGAACACCGTGGTTGCGCCTGTGGAAAGAACCTTAAGGAAAGGGACATGTCTGTCACTGGGCTCCACAGGAGCCTGTCTTGGGAAAGTGAAGCACGCTGCCCCAGGAGAAGAGAAGGAGCCCTTGGCCTTGTGGTCGGGAAACGGTCGCGAAGCTGGGAGAGCCGGCCCTGGCAGGAACAGCGGGCCGCTGGTAAGACAAATGTCACCCGCTCCCTGTGCAGAGAGATGAAGCCTGGCTGCTCAGGAGACATGAGGGGACGATTGGGCAAGGGAGCGTGCGCCAATCTGAGGAAGGAGTCTGAGAAGGAAGGCCTTTCCTGTGCCTCTGGTCCAAAGGGGACAGCATCTCCTTGGCCCACCTGTCCAGAGGGCAGACGTGGGCTTGCCACCAAGTGCCCGGCCCTGACTCTCGCAGAAGCACCCCCATGGAGGTATGGGCAATCAGATGCCGTCTTCCTCCAAGATGTGGCAGCATTGGCGGTGGCAGGGGGTGTTCCCGGGAAGGAGTGGGGACAGTCCCCCACAGTTCCCCATCTGAGGGCACGGGCGGTGTGCAGTGATCCCTCGTCTCCTCAAGGATGCGGAAGGCACTGGCCTAGTCCCCTGTCTGCCTGAACGCCAGAGCGAAAGGGCAGGCCTTGCCTATGCCGAGAGATGGCATTGTGAGCATAGAGTGCCATCCTAGGCCACGCACGCTGCTGCAGGGTTGTGATTGTGTGTGCTGCTTATTTCGGCTTAGCAAGGTGAACCCCGGGTGCGAACTTGGAACCCAGGAAAGCAAGGCCCAAGAAGCACCAGCTCTCCCGTGTCTCTTCTTCCCTGTGGCGACAGAGGGAACGACCAAAAGCCTTGCTGAGAAAGCAGCAGCATAGTGTGGTTCGCGCCAAGCTGAAAACCTCTGCGAAAGCATAGCAGTCGCTGGGAAATCAGAGTCGGTTCTGTGGTCTGCTGTTGCTGCTTGCCTTAGCCTAGTATTCGCAGCACGGCGGTAGAGTAACCCTCATAGAGTGAAAGCCTCTTTGCCCGGGCATCCGCTTTGGGAAAATACACAGCATTCTTTGGGAAATCAGAGTCGGGTCTGTGCGATGCTGCTGCCTCTTGCTTGCCAGAGCAAGACTCTGCAGCATGGTGTAATAAACCCGCATGGAGCGAAATCCTCATTGCCTGGGCATCCCCTCTGCGTGAGAGAACACCGTGGTTGCGCCTGTGGAAAGAACCTTAAGGAAAGGGACATGTCTGTCACTGGGCTCCACAGGAGCCTGTCTTGGGAAAGTGAAGCACGCTGCCCCAGGAGAAGAGAAGGAGCCCTTGGCCTTGTGGTCGGGAAACGGTCGCGAAGCTGGAGAGCCGGCCCTGGCACGAACAGCGGGCCGCTGGTAAGACAAATGTCACCCTCTCCCTGTGCAGAGATGGAAGCCTGGCTGCTCAGGAGAACATGAGGGGACGATTGGGCAAGGGACGCGTGCGCCAATCTGAGGAAGGAGTCTGAGAAGGAAGGCCTTTCCTGTGCCTCTGGTCCAAAGGGGACAGCATCTCCTTGCCCACCTGTCCAGAGGGCAGACATGGGCTTGCCACCAGGTGCCATACCCGGAACTCGCAGAAGCAACCCCATGGAGAAACGGGCAGTCAGAGGCCGTCTTCCACCAAGATGTGGCAGCGTTGCGGGTGGCAGGTGGTGTGCCCGGGAAGGAGTGGAGACAGTCCCCCACAGTTCCCCATCTGAGTGCACGGGCCTTGTGCAGAGATCCTGTCGCCTCCCCTCTCCTGTGGTGAAGGCACTGGCCTAGACCCCGAGTCTGCCTGAGCGCCAGAGCTAAAGGCAAACAAAGCCTTACCTACGGCAGGAGATGGTAACAGGCATAGAGTGCCATGCTAGGCCACGCACGCTGTTGCTGGGTTGTGATTGTGTGTGCTTCGTTCGGCTTAGCAAGGTGAACCCCGGGTGCGAACTTGGAGCCCAGGAAAGCAAGGCCCAAGAAGCACCAGCTCTCCCGCGGCTCTTCTTCCCTGACGCGACAGAGCGAACGACAAAAGCCTTGCTGAGAAAGCAGCAGCGAAGTGCGGTTCGCGCCTAGCTGAAAACCTCTGCAAAACTATAGCAGTCGCTGGGGAAATCAGAGACGGTTCTGTGGTCTGCTGTTGCTGCTTGCCTTAGCCTAGTATTCGCAGCACGGCGGGAGTAGCCCTCATAGAGTGAAAGCCTCTTTGCCCGGGCATCCGCTTTGGGAAAATACAGCATTCTTTGGGAAATCAGAGTCGGGTCTGTGCGATGCTGCTGCTGCTTGCGTGAGCAAGACTCTGCGGCATGGTGTAATAAACCCGCATGGAGCGAAATCCTCATTGCCTGGGCATCCCCTCTGCGTGAGAGAGAACCGTGGTTGCGCCTGTGGAAAGAACCTTAAGGAAAGGGACATGTCTGTCACTGGGCTCCACAGGAGCCTGTCTTGGGAAAGTGAAGCACGCTGCCCCAGGAGAAGAGAAGGAGCCCTTGGCCTTGTGGTCGGGAAACGGTCGCGAAGCTGGAGAGCCGGCCCTGGCAGGAACAGCGGGCCGCTGGTAAGACAAATGTCACCCGCTCCCTGTGCAGAGAGATGAAGCCTGGCTGCTCAGGAGACATGAGGGGACGATTGGGCAAGGGAGCGTGCGCCAATCTGAGGAAGGAGTCTGAGAAGGAAGGCCTTTCCTGTGCCTCTGGTCCAAAGGGGACAGCATCTCCTTGGCCACCTGTCCAGAGGGCAGACGTGGGCTTGCCACCAAGCTCCCGGCCCTGAACTCGCAGAAACACCTCCTGGAGGTATGGGCAATCAGATGCCGTCTTCCTCCAGGATGTGGCAGCATTGGCGGAGGCAGGGGGTTTCCCGGGGAAACAGGGAAAGTTACCCATTTACTCCCCATCCGAGGGCACGGGCGGTGTGCAGTGATCCTCTCGTCTCCTCAAGGATGCGGAAGGCACTGGCCTAGTCCCCTGTCCATCTGAACGCCAGAGCGAAAGGGCAGGCCTTGCCTATGCCGAGAGATGGCATGGTGAGCAGAGTGCCATCCTAGGCCACGCACGCTGCTGCAGGGTCGAGGCTGTGTCTGCTTATTTCGGCTTAGCAAGGTGAACCCCGGGTGCGAACTTGGAACCCAGGAAAGCAAGGCCCAAGAGGCACCAGCTCTCCCGTGTCTCTTCTTCCCTGTGGCGACAGAGGGAACGACCAAAGCCTTGCTGAGGAAGCAGCAGCATAGTGTGGTTCGCGCCAAGCTGAAAACCTCTGCGAAAGCAGAGCAGTCGCTGGGAAATCAGAGTCGGTTCTGTGGTCTGCTGTTGCTGCTTGCCTTAGCCTAGTATTCTCAGCATGGCGGTAGAAACCCGCATTAAGTGAAAGCCTCTTTGCTGTGGCATCCCCTCTGGGAACGCACAGCATTCGTTGGGAAATCAGAGTCGGGTCTGTGGGATGCTGCCTGTTCCTTGCCAGAGCTTGTCTCCACAGCTCGGTGTAATAAACCCGCATGGAAAGAAATCCTCTTTGCCTGGGCATCCCCTCTGCCTTGAGAGAGATGCATGGTTGCATATGTCTGTCACCGCGCTCCCTAGGAGCAAGTGTGGGGAAGGCGCAGCACGCCGTCCCTGGGGAAGAGAAGGAGCCCTTGGCCTTGTGGTTCGGACACAGTCGGGAAGCAGGATAGCCTGCCGTGGCACGAACAGCAGGCCGGTGGCAAGACACGTGTCACCCTCTCCCTGTGCGGAGAGATGGAAGCCTGGCTACTAAGGAGACACATGAGGGGATGACTAGGGCAGGGACGCGAGCTCCATTCTGAGGCAGGAGTCCGGGCAGAAGGCAGGCCTGTCCTGTGCCTCTGGTCCCAAGGGGAAAGCATCTCCTTGGCCACCTGTCCCAAGGGCAGACTTGGGCTTGCCACCAGGTGCCATACCCGGAACTCGCAGAAGCAACCCCATGGAGAAACGGGCAGTCAGAGGCCGTCTTCCACCAAGATGTGGCAGCGTTGCGGGTGGCAGGTGGTGTGCCCGGGAAGGAGTGGAGACAGTCCCCCACAGTTCCCCATCTGAGTGCACGGGCCTTGTGCAGGGGATCCTGTCGCCTCCTCTCTCCTGTGGTGAAGGCACTGGCCTAGACCCCGAGTCTGCCTGAGCGCCAGAGCTAAAGGCAAAAAGCCTTACCTACGGCAGGAGATGGTAACAGGCATAGAGTGCCATGCTAGGCCACGCACGCTGTTGCTGGGTTGTGATTGTGTGTGCTTCGTTCGGCTTAGCAAGGTGAACCCCGGGTGCGAACTTGGAGCCCAGGAAAGCAAGGCCCAAGAAGCACCAGCTCTCCCGCGGCTCTCTTCTTCCCTGACGCGACAGAGCGAACGACAAAAGCCTTGCTGAGAAAGCAGCAGCGAAGTGCGGTTCGCGCCTAGCTGAAAACCTCTGCAAAACTATAGCAGTCGCTGGGAAATCAGAGACGGTTCTGTGGTCTGCTGTTGCTGCTTGCCTTAGCCTAGTATTCGCAGCACGGCGGGAGTAGCCCTCATAGAGTGAAAGCCTCTTTGCCCGGGCATCCGCTTTGGGAAAATACAGCATTCTTTGGGAAATCAGAGTCGGGTCTGTGCGATGCTGCTGCTGCTTGCGTGAGCAAGACTCTGCAGCATGGTGTAATAAACCCGCATGGAGCGAAATCCTCATTGCCTGGGCATCCCCTCTGCGTGAGAGAGAAACCGTGGTTGCGCCTGTGGAAAGAACCTTAAGGAAAGGGACATGTCTGTCACTGGGCTCCACAGGAGCCTGTCTTGGGAAAGTGAAGCACGCTGCCCCAGGAGAAGAGAAGGAGCCCTTGGCCTTGTGGTCGGGAAACGGTCGCGAAGCTGGAGAGCCGGCCCTGGCAGGAACAGCGGGCCGCTGGTAAGACAAATGTCACCCGCTCCCTGTGCAGAGAGATGAAGCCTGGCTGCTCAGGAGACATGAGGGGACGATTGGGCAAGGGAGCGTGCGCCAATCTGAGGAAGGAGTCTGAGAAGGAAGGCCTTTCCTGTGCCTCTGGTCCAAAGGGGACAGCATCTCCTTGGCCACCTGTCCAGAGGGCAGACGTGGGCTTGCCACCAAGCCTCCCGGCCCTGAACTCGCAGAAACACCTCCTGGAGGTATGGGCAATCAGATGCCGTCTTCCTCCAGGATGTGGCAGCATTGGCGGAGGCAGGGGGTTTCCCGGGGAAACAGGGAAAGTTACCCATTACTCCCCATCCGAGGGCACGGGCGGTGTGCAGTGATCCTCTCGTCTCCTCAAGGATGCGGAAGGCACTGGCCTAGTCCCCTGTCCATCTGAACGCCAGAGCGAAAGGGCAGGCCTTGCCTATGCCGAGAGATGGCATGGTGAGCAGAGTGCCATCCTAGGCCACGCACGCTGCTGCAGGGTCGAGGCTGTGTGTCTGCTTATTTCGGCTTAGCAAGGTGAACCCCGGGTGCGAACTTGGAACCCAGGAAAGCAAGGCCCAAAGAGGCACCAGCTCTCCCGTGTCTCTTCTTCCCTGTGGCGACAGAGGGAACGACCAAAGCCTTGCTGAGGAAGCAGCAGCATAGTGTGGTTCGCGCCAAGCTGAAAACCTCTGCGAAAGCAGAGCAGTCGCTGGGAAATCAGAGTCGGTTCTGTGGTCTGCTGTTGCTGCTTGCCTTAGCCTAGTATTCTCAGCATGGCGGTAGAAACCCGCATTAAGTGAAAGCCTCTTTGCTGTGGCATCCCCTCTGGGAACGCACAGCATTCGTTGGGAAATCAGAGTCGGGTCTGTGGGATGCTGCCTGTTCCTTGCCAGAGCTTGTCTCCACAGCTCGGTGTAATAAACCCGCATGGAAAGAAATCCTCTTTGCCTGGGCATCCCCTCTGCCTTGAGAGAGATGCATGGTTGCATATGTCTGTCACCGCGCTCCCTAGGAGCAAGTGTGGGGAAGGCGCAGCACGCCGTCCCTGGGGAAGAGAAGGAGCCCTTGGCCTTGTGGTTCGGACACAGTCGGGAAGCAGGATAGCCTGCCGTGGCACGAACAGCAGGCCGGTGGCAAGACACGTGTCACCCTCTCCCTGTGCGGAGAGATGGAAGCCTGGCTACTAAGGAGACACATGAGGGGATGACTAGGGCAGGGACGCGAGCTCCATTCTGAGGCAGGAGTCCGGGCAGAAGGCAGGCCTGTCCTGTGCCTCTGGTCCCAAGGGGAAAGCATCTCCTTGGCCACCTGTCCCAAGGGCAGACTTGGGCTTGCCACCAGGTGCCATACCCGGAACTCGCAGAAGCAACCCCATGGAGAAACGGGCAGTCAGAGGCCGTCTTCCACCAAGATGTGGCAGCGTTGCGGGGTGGCAGGTGGTGTGCCCGGGAAGGAGTGGAGACAGTCCCCCACAGTTCCCCATCTGAGTGCACGGGCCTTGTGCAGGGATCCTGTCGCCTCCTCTCTCCTGTGGTGAAGGCACTGGCCTAGACCCCGAGTCTGCCTGAGCGCCAGAGCTAAAGGCAAACAAAGCCTTACCTACGGCAGGAGATGGTAACAGGCATAGAGTGCCATGCTAGGCCACGCACGCTGTTGCTGGGTTGTGATTGTGTGTGCTTCGTTCGGCTTAGCAAGGTGAACCCCGGGTGCGAACTTGGAGCCCAGGAAAGCAAGGCCCAAGAAGCACCAGCTCTCCCGCGGCTCTACTTCCCTGACGCGACAGAGCGAACGACAAAAGCCTTGCTGAGAAAGCAGCAGCGAAGTGCGGTTCGCGCCTAGCTGAAAACCTCTGCAAAAATATAGCAGTCGCTGGGAAATCAGAGACGGTTCTGTGGTCTGCTGTTGCTGCTTGCCTTAGCCTAGTATTCGCAGCACGGCGGGAGTAGCCCTCATAGAGTGAAAGCCTCTTTGCCCGGGCATCCGCTTTGGGAAAATACAGCATTCTTTGGGAAATCAGAGTCGGGTCTGTGCGATGCTGCTGCTGCTTGCGTGAGCAAGACTCTGCAGCATGGTGTAATAAACCCGCATGGAGCGAAATCCTCATTGCCTGGGCATCCCCTCTGCGTGAGAGAGAACCGTGGTTGCGCCTGTGGAAAGAACCTTAAGGAAAGGGACATGTCTGTCACTGGGCTCCACAGGAGCCTGTCTTGGGAAAGTGAAGCACGCTGCCCCAGGAGAAGAGAAGGAGCCCTTGGCCTTGTGGTCGGGAAACGGTCGCGAAGCTGGAGAGCCGGCCCTGGCAGGAACAGCGGGCCGCTGGTAAGACAAATGTCACCCGCTCCCTGAGCAGAGAGAAAGAAGCCTGGCTGCTCAGGAGACATGAGGGGACGATTGGGCAAGGGAGCGTGCGCCAATCTGAGGAAGGAGTCTGAGAAGGAAGGCCTTTCCTGTGCCTCTGGTCCAAAGGGGACAGCATCTCCTTGGCCACCTGTCCAGAGGGCAGACGTGGGCTTGCCACCAAGCTCCCGGCCCTGAACTCGCAGAAGCAACCCCATGGAGGTACGGGCAATCAGATGCCGTCTTCCTCCAGGATGTGGCAGCATTGGCGGAGGCAGGGGGTTTCCCGGGGGGAAACGGGGAAAGTTCCCCCATTACAGTTCCCCATCCGAGGGCACGGGCGGTGTGCAGTGATCCTCTCGCCTCCTCAAGGATGCGGAAGGCACTGGCCTAGTCCCCCTGTCCATCTGAACGCCAGAGCGAAAGGGCAAAGCCTTGCCTATGCCGAGAGATGGCATTGTGAGCAGAGTGCCATCCTAGGCCACGCACGCTGCTGCTGGGTCGAGATTGTGTCTGCTTATTTCGGCTTAGCAAGGTGAACCCCGGGTGCGAACTTGGAGCCCAGGAAAGCAAGGCCCAAGAGGCACCAGCTCTCCCGCGGTCTCTTCTTCCCTGACGCGACAGAGGAACGACCAAAAGCCTTGCTGAGGAAAGCAGCAGCATAGTGTGGTTCGCGCCAAGCTGAAAACCTCTGCGAAAGCAGAGCAGTCGCTGGGAAATCAGAGACGGTTCTGTGGTCTGCTGTTGCTGCTTGCCTTAGCCTAGTATTCTCAGCATGGCGGGAAAACCCTCATAGAGTGAAAGCCTCTTTGCTGTGGCATCCCCTCTGGGAACGCACAGCATTCGTTGGGAAATCAGAGTCGGGTCTGTGCGATGCTGCTGCTGTTCCTTGCCGTGAGCAAGTCTCCACAGCTCGGTGTAATAAACCCGCATGGGAGCGAAATCCTCTTTGCCTGGGCATCCCCTCTGCGTCCCGTCTGCCCTGTGGAAAGAACCTGCATGAAAGGGATATGTCTGTCACTGGGCTCCACAGGAGCCTGTGTGGGGAAGGTGAAGCACGCTGTCCCCAGGGGAAGAGAAGGAGCCCTTGGCCTTGTGGTTCGGGAAACGGTCGCGAAGCAGGATAGCCTGCCCTGGCACGAACAGCGGGCCGGTGGCAAGACAAATGTCACCCTCTCCCTGTGCGGAGAGATGGAAGCCTGGCTACTAAGGAGACACATGAGGGGACGACTTGGGCAAGGGAGCGTGCGCCAATCTGAGGAAGGAGTCTGAGAAGGAAGGCCTTTCCTGTGCCTCTGGTCCCAAAGGGGACAGCATCTCCTTGGCCACCTGTCCCAAGGGCAGACTTGGGCTTGCCACCAGGTGCCATACCCGGAACTCGCAGAAGCAACCCCATGGAGAAACGGGCAGTCAGAGGCCGTCTTCCACCAAGATGTGGCAGCGTTGCGGGTGGCAGGTGGTGTGCCCGGGAAGGAGTGGAGACAGTCCCCCACAGTTCCCCATCTGAGTGCACGGGCCTTGTGCAGAGATCCTGTCGCCTCCCCTCTCCTGTGGTGAAGGCACTGGCCTAGACCCCGAGTCTGCCTGAGCGCCAGAGCTAAAGGCAAAACAAAGCCTTACCTACGGCAGGAGATGGTAACAGGCATAGAGTGCCATGCTAGGCCACGCACGCTGTTGCTGGGTTGTGATTGTGTGTGTGCTTCGTTCGGCTTAGCAAGGTGAACCCCGGGTGCGAACTTGGAGCCCAGGAAAGCAAGGCCCAAGAAGCACCAGCTCTCCCGCGGCTCTTCTTCCCTGACGCGACAGAGCGAACGACAAAAGCCTTGCTGAGAAAGCAGCAGCGAAGTGCGGTTCGCGCCTAGCTGAAAACCTCTGCAAAACTATAGCAGTCGCTGGGAAATCAGAGACGGTTCTGTGGTCTGCTGTTGCTGCTTGCCTTAGCCTAGTATTCGCAGCACGGCGGGAGTAGCCCTCATAGAGTGAAAGCCTCTTTGCCCGGGCATCCGCTTTGGGAAAATACAGCATTCTTTGGGAAATCAGAGTCGGGTCTGTGCGATGCTGCTGCTGCTTGCGTGAGCAAGACTCTGCAGCATGGTGTAATAAACCCGCATGGAGCGAAATCCTCATTGCCTGGGCATCCCCTCTGCGTGAGAGAGAACCGTGGTTGCGCCTGTGGAAAGAACCTTAAGGAAAGGGACATGTCTGTCACTGGGCTCCACAGGAGCCTGTCTTGGGAAAGTGAAGCACGCTGCCCCAGGAGAAGAGAAGGAGCCCTTGGCCTTGTGGTCGGGAAACGGTCGCGAAGCTGGAGAGCCGGCCCTGGCAGGAACAGCGGGCCGCTGGTAAGACAAATGTCACCCGCTCCCTGTGCAGAGAGATGAAGCCTGGCTGCTCAGGAGACATGAGGGGACGATTGGGCAAGGGAGCGTGCGCCAATCTGAGGAAGGAGTCTGAGAAGGAAGGCCTTTCCTGTGCCTCTGGTCCAAAGGGGACAGCATCTCCTTGGCCACCTGTCCAGAGGGCAGACGTGGGCTTGCCACCAAGCTCCCCGGCCCTGAACTCGCAGAAAAACACCTCCAGGAGGTATGGGCAATCAGATGCCGTCTTCCTCCAGGATGTGGCAGCATTGGCGGAGGCAGGGGGTTTCCGGGGGGAAACAGGGAAAGTTACCCATTACTCCCCATCCGAGGGCACGGGCGGTGTGCAGTGATCCTCTCGTCTCCTCAAGGATGCGGAAGGCACTGGCCTAGTCCCCTGTCCATCTGAACGCCAGAGCGAAAGGGCAGGCCTTGCCTATGCCGAGAGATGGCATGGTGAGCAGAGTGCCATCCTAGGCCACGCACGCTGCTGCAGGGTCGAGGCTGTGTCTGCTTATTTCGGCTTAGCAAGGTGAACCCCGGGTGCGAACTTGGAACCCAGGAAAGCAAGGCCCAAGAGGCACCAGCTCTCCCGTGTCTCTTCTTCCCTGTGGCGACAGAGGGAACGACCAAAGCCTTGCTGAGGAAGCAGCAGCATAGTGTGGTTCGCGCCAAGCTGAAAACCTCTGCGAAAGCAGAGCAGTCGCTGGGAAATCAGAGTCGGTTCTGTGGTCTGCTGTTGCTGCTTGCCTTAGCCTAGTATTCTCAGCATGGCGGTAGAAACCCGCATTAAGTGAAAGCCTCTTTGCTGTGGCATCCCCTCTGGGAACGCACAGCATTCGTTGGGAAATCAGAGTCGGGTCTGTGGGATGCTGCCTGTTCCTTGCCAGAGCTTGTCTCCACAGCTCGGTGTAATAAACCCGCATGGAAAGAAATCCTCTTTGCCTGGGCATCCCCTCTGCCTTGAGAGAGATGCATGGTTGCATATGTCTGTCACCGCGCTCCCTAGGAGCAAGTGTGTGGGGAAGGCGCAGCACGCCGTCCCTGGGGAAGAGAAGGAGCCCTTGGCCTTGTGGTTCGGACACAGTCGGGAAGCAGGATAGCCTGCCGTGGCACGAACAGCAGGCCGGTGGCAAGACACGTGTCACCCCCTCTCCCTGTGCGGAGAGATGGAAGCCTGGCTACTAAGGAGACACATGAGGGGATGACTAGGGCAGGGACGCGAGCTCCATTCTGAGGCAGGAGTCCGGGCAGAAGGCAGGCCTGTCCTGTGCCTCTGGTCCCAAGGGGAAAGCATCTCCTTGGCCACCTGTCCCAAGGGCAGACTTGGGCTTGCCACCAGGTGCCATACCCGGAACTCGCAGAAGCAACCCCATGGAGAAACGGGCAGTCAGAGGCCGTCTTCCACCAAGATGTGGCAGCGTTGCGGGTGGCAGGTGGTGTGCCCGGGAAGGAGTGGAGACAGTCCCCCACAGTTCCCCATCTGAGTGCACGGGCCTTGTGCAGGGATCCTGTCGCCTCCTCTCTCCTGTGGTGAAGGCACTGGCCTAGACCCCGAGTCTGCCTGAGCGCCAGAGCTAAAGGCAAAAAGCCTTACCTACGGCAGGAGATGGTAACAGGCATAGAGTGCCATGCTAGGCCACGCACGCTGTTGCTGGGTTGTGATTGTGTGTGCTTCGTTCGGCTTAGCAAGGTGAACCCCGGGTGCGAACTTGGAGCCCAGGAAAGCAAGGCCCAAGAAGCACCAGCTCTCCCGCGGCTCTTCTTCCCTGACGCGACAGAGCGAACGACAAAAGCCTTGCTGAGAAAGCAGCAGCGAAGTGCGGTTCGCGCCTAGCTGAAAACCTCTGCAAAACTATAGCAGTCGCTGGGAAATCAGAGACGGTTCTGTGGTCTGCTGTTGCTGCTTGCCTTAGCCTAGTATTCGCAGCACGGCGGGAGTAGCCCTCATAGAGTGAAAGCCTCTTTGCCCGGGCATCCGCTTTGGGAAAATACAGCATTCTTTGGGAAATCAGAGTCGGGTCTATGCGATGCTGCTGCCTCTTGCGTGAGCAAGACTCTGCGGCATGGTGTAATAAACCCGCATGGAGCGAAATCTTCATTGCCTGGGCATCCCCTCTGCGTGAGAGAGAACCGTGGTTGCGCCTGCGGAAAGAACCTTAAGGAAAGGGACATGTCTGTCACTGGGCTCCACAGGAGCCTGTCTTGGGAAAGTGAAGCACGCTGCCCCAGGAGAAGAGAAGGAGCCCTTGGCCTTGTGGTCGGGAAACGGTCGCGAAGCTGGAGAGCCGGCCCTGGCAGGAACAGCGGGCCGCTGGTAAGACAAATGTCACCCGCTCCCTGTGCAGAGAGATGAAGCCTGGCTGCTCAGGAGACATGAGGGGACGATTGGGCAAGGGAGCGTGCGCCAATCTGAGGAAGGAGTCTGAGAAGGAAGGCCTTTCCTGTGCCTCTGGTCCAAAGGGGACAGCATCTCCTTGGCCACCTGTCCAGAGGGCAGACGTGGGCTTGCCACCAAGCTCCCGGCCCTGAACTCGCAGAAACACCTCCTGGAGGTATGGGCAATCAGATGCCGTCTTCCTCCAAGATGTGGCAGCATTGGCGGAGGCAGGGGGTTTCCCGGGGAAACAGGGAAAGTTACCCATTACTCCCCATCCGAGGGCACGGGCGGTGTGCAGTGATCCTCTCGTCTCCTCAAGGATGCGGAAGGGCACTGGCCTAGTCCCCTGTCCATCTGAACGCCAGAGCGAAAGGGCAGGCCTTGCCTATGCCGAGAGATGGCATTGTGAGCAGAGTGCCATCCTAGGCCACGCACGCTGCTGCAGGGTCGAGGCTGTGTCTGCTTATTTCGGCTTAGCAAGGTGAACCCCGGGTGCGAACTTGGAACCCAGGAAAGCAAGGCCCAAGAGGCACCAGCTCTCCCGTGTCTCTTCTTCCCTGTGGCGACAGAGGGAACGACCAAAGCCTTGCTGAGGAAGCAGCAGCATAGTGTGGTTCGCGCCAAGCTGAAAACCTCTGCGAAAGCAGAGCAGTCGCTGGGAAATCAGAGTCGGTTCTGTGGTCTGCTGTTGCTGCTTGCCTTAGCCTAGTATTCTCAGCATGGCGGTAGAAACCCGCATTAAGTGAAAGCCTCTTTGCTGTGGCATCCCCCTTGGGGAACGCACAGCATTCGTTGGGAAATCAGAGTCGGGTCTGTGGGATGCTGCCTGTTCCTTGCCAGAGCTTGTCTCCACAGCTCGGTGTAATAAACCCGCATGGAAAGAAATCCTCTTTGCCTGGGCATCCTGCGTCTGCCTTGAGAGAGATGCATGGTTGCATATGTCTGTCACCGCGCTCCCTAGGAGCAAGTGTGGGGAAGGCGCAGCACGCCGTCCCTGGGGAAGAGAAGGAGCCCTTGGCCTTGTGGTTCGGACACAGTCGGGAAGCAGGATAGCCTGCCGTGGCACGAACAGCAGGCCGGTGGCAAGACACGTGTCACCCTCTCCCTGTGCGGAGAGATGGAAGCCTGGCTACTAAGGAGACACATGAGGGGATGACTAGGGCAGGGACGCGTGCTCCATTCTGAGGGCAGGAGTCCGGGCAGAAGGCAGGCCTGTCCTGTGCCTCTGGTCCCAAGGGGAAAGCATCTCCTTGGCCACCTGTCCCAAGGGCAGACTTGGGCTTGCCACCAGTGTGCCATACCCGGAACTCGCAGAAGCAACCCCATGGAGAAACGGGCAGTCAGAGGCCGTCTTCCACCAAGATGTGGCAGCGTTGCGGGTGGCAGGTGGTGTGCCCGGGAAGGAGTGGAGACAGTCCCCCACAGTTCCCCATCTGAGTGCACGGGCCTTGTGCAGGGATCCTGTCGCCTCCTCTCTCCTGTGGTGAAGGCACTGGCCTAGACCCCGAGTCTGCCTGAGCGCCAGAGCTAAAGGCAAAGCCTTACCTACGGCAGGAGATGGTAACAGGCATAGAGTGCCATGCTAGGCCACGCACGCTGTTGCTGGGTTGTGATTGTGTGTGTGCTTCGTTCGGCTTAGCAAGGTGAACCCCGGGTGCGAACTTGGAGCCCAGGAAAGCAAGGCCCAAGAAGCACCAGCTCTCCCGCGGCTCTTCTTCCCTGACGCGACAGAGCGAACGACAAAAGCCTTGCTGAGAAAGCAGCAGCGAAGTGCGGTTCGCGCCTAGCTGAAAAACCTCTGCAAAACTATAGCAGTCGCTGGGAAATCAGAGACGGTTCTGTGGTCTGCTGTTGCTGCTTGCCTTAGCCTAGTATTCGCAGCACGGCGGGAGTAGCCCTCATAGAGTGAAAGCCTCTTTGCCCGGGCATCCGCTTTGGGAAAATACAGCATTCTTTGGGAAATCAGAGTCGGGTCTGTGCGATGCTGCTGCTGCTTGCGTGAGCAAGACTCTGCAGCATGGTGTAATAAACCCGCATGGAGCGAAATCCTCATTGCCTGGGCATCCCCTCTGCGTGAGAGAGAACCGTGGTTGCGCCTGTGGAAAGAACCTTAAGGAAAGGGACATGTCTGTCACTGGGCTCCACAGGAGCCTGTCTTGGGAAAGTGAAGCACGCTGCCCCAGGAGAAGAGAAGGAGCCCTTGGCCTTGTGGTCGGGAAACGGTCGCGAAGCTGGAGAGCCGGCCCTGGCAGGAACAGCGGGCCGCTGGTAAGACAAATGTCACCCGCTCCCTGTGCAGAGAGATGAAGCCTGGCTGCTCAGGAGACATGAGGGGACGATTGGGCAAGGGAGCGTGCGCCAATCTGAGGAAGGAGTCTGAGAAGGAAGGCCTTTCCTGTGCCTCTGGTCCAAAGGGGACAGCATCTCCTTGGCCACCTGTCCAGAGGGCAGACGTGGGCTTGCCACCAAGCTCCCGGCCCTGAACTCGCAGAAACAACCCCCTGGAGGTATGGGCAATCAGATGCCGTCTTCCTCCAGGATGTGGCAGCATTGGCGGAGGCAGGGGGTTTCCCGGGGAAACAGGGAAAGTTCCCCCCATTACTCCCCATCCGAGGGCACGGGGCGGTGTGCAGTGATCCTCTCGTCTCCTCAAGGATGATGCGGAAGGCACTGGCCTAGTCCCCTGTCCATCTGAACGCCAGAGCGAAAGGGCAGGCCTTGCCTATGCCGAGAGATGGCATTGTGAGCAGAGTGCCATCCTAGGCCACGCACGCTGCTGCTGCAGGGTCGAGGCTGTGTCTGCTTATTTCGGCTTAGCAAGGTGAACCCCGGGTGCGAACTTGGAACCCAGGAAAGCAAGGCCCAAGAGGCACCAGCTCTCCCCGTGTCTCTCTCTTCTTCCCTGTGGCGACAGAGGGAACGACAAAGCCTTGCTGAGGAAGCAGCAGCATAGTGTGGTTCGCGCCAAGCTGAAAACCTCTGCGAAAGCAGAGCAGTCGCTGGGAAATCAGAGTCGGTTCTGTGGTCTGCTGTTGCTGCTTGCCTTAGCCTAGTATTCTCAGCATGGCGGTAGAAACCCGCATTAAGGGAAAGCCTCTTTGCTGTGGCATCCCCTCTGGGAACGCACAGCATTCGTTGGGAAATCAGAGTCGGGTCTGTGGGATGCTGCCTGTTCCTTGCCAGAGCTTGTCTCCACAGCTCGGTGTAATAAACCCGCATGGGAAAGAAATCCTCTTTGCCTGGGCATCCCCTCTGCCTTGAGAGAGATGCATGGTGTGCATATGTCTGTCACCGCGCTCCCTAGGAGCAAGTGTGGGGAAGGCGCAGCACGCCGTCCCTGGGGAAGAGAAGGAGCCCTTGGCCTTGTGGTTCGGACACAGTCGGGAAGCAGGATAGCCTGCCGTGGCACGAACAGCAGGCCGGGTGGCAAGACACGTGTCACCCTCTCCCTGTGCGGAGAGATGGAAGCCTGGCTACTAAGGAGACACATGAGGGGATGACTAGGGCAGGGACGCGAGCTCCATTCTGAGGCAGGAGTCCGGGCAGAAGGCAGGCCTGTCCTGTGCCTCTGGTCCCAAGGGGAAAGCATCTCCTTGGCCACCTGTCCCAAGGGCAGACTTGGGCTTGCCACCAGGTGCCATACCCGGAACTCGCAGAAGCAACCCCATGGAGAAACGGGCAGTCAGAGGCCGTCTTCCACCAAGATGTGGCAGCGTTGCGGGTGGCAGGTGGGTGTGCCCGGGAAGGAGTGGAGACAGTCCCCCACAGTTCCCCATCTGAGTGCACGGGCCTTGTGCAGGGATCCTGTCGCCTCCCTCTCTCCTGTGGTGAAGGCACTGGCCTAGACCCCGAGTCTGCCTGAGCGCCAGAGCTAAAGGCAAACAAAGCCTTACCTACGGCAGGAGATGGTAACAGGCATAGAGTGCCATGCTAGGCCACGCACGCTGTTGCTGGGTTGTGATTGTGTGTGCTTCGTTCGGCTTAGCAAGGTGAACCCCGGGTGCGAACTTGGAGCCCAGGAAAGCAAGGCCCAAGAAGCACCAGCTCTCCCGCGGCTCTTCTTCCCTGACGCGACAGAGCGAACGACAAAAGCCTTGCTGAGAAAGCAGCAGCGAAGTGCGGTTCGCGCCTAGCTGAAAACCTCTGCAAAACTATAGCAGTCGCTGGGAAATCAGAGACGGTTCTGTGGTCTGCTGTTGCTGCTTGCCTTAGCCTAGTATTCGCAGCACGGCGGGAGTAGGCCTCATAGAGTGAAAGCCTCTTTGCCCGGGCATCCGCTTTGGGAAAATACAGCATTCTTTGGGAAATCAGAGTCGGGTCTGTGCGATGCTGCTGCTGCTTGCGTGAGCAAGACTCTGCAGCATGGTGTAATAAACCCGCATGGAGCGAAATCCTCATTGCCTGGGCATCCCCTCTGCGTGAGAGAGAACCGTGGTTGCGCCTGTGGAAAGAACCTTAAGGAAAGGGACATGTCTGTCACTGGGCTCCACAGGAGCCTGTCTTGGGAAAGTGAAGCACGCTGCCCCAGGAGAAGAGAAGGAGCCCTTGGCCTTGTGGTCGGGAAACGGTCGCGAAGCTGGAGAGCCGGCCCTGGCAGGAACAGCGGGCCGCTGGTAAGACAAATGTCACCCGCTCCCTGTGCAGAGAGATGAAGCCTGGCTGCTCAGGAGACATGAGGGGACGATTGGGCAAGGGAGCGTGCGCCAATCTGAGGAAGGAGTCTGAGAAGGAAGGCCTTTCCTGTGCCTCTGGTCCAAAGGGGACAGCATCTCCTTGGCCACCTGTCCAGAGGGCAGACGTGGGCTTGCCACCAAGCTCCCGGCCCTGAACTCGCAGAAGAAACACCTCCTGGAGGTATGGGCAATCAGATGCCGTCTTCCTCCAGGATGTGGCAGCATTGGCGGAGGCAGGGGGTTTTCCCGGGGGAAACAGGGAAAGTTACCCATTACTCCCCATCCGAGGGCACGGGCGGTGTGCAGTGATCCTCTCGTCTCCTCAAGGATGCGGAAGGCACTGGCCTAGTCCCCTGTCCATCTGAACGCCAGAGCGAAAGGGCAGGCCTTGCCTATGCCGAGAGATGGCATGGTGAGCAGAGTGCCATCCTAGGCCACGCACGCTGCTGCAGGGTCGAGGCTGTGTCTGCTTATTTCGGCTTAGCAAGGTGAACCCCGGGTGCGAACTTGGAACCCAGGAAAGCAAGGCCCAAGAGGCACCAGCTCTCCCGTGTCTCTTCTTCCCTGTGGCGACAGAGGGAACGACCAAAGCCTTGCTGAGGAAGCAGCAGCATAGTGTGGTTCGCGCCAAGCTGAAAACCTCTGCGAAAGCAGAGCAGTCGCTGGGACATCAGAGTCGGTTCTGTGGTCTGCTGTTGCTGCTTGCCTTAGCCTAGTATTCTCAGCATGGCGGTAGAAACCCGCATTAAGGGAAAGCCTCTTTGCTGTGGCATCCCCTCTGGGAACGCACAGCATTCGTTGGGAAATCAGAGTCGGGTCTGTGGGATGCTGCCTGTTCCTTGCCAGAGCTTGTCTCCACAGCTCGGTGTAATAAACCCGCATGGAAAGAAATCCTCTTTGCCTGGGCATCCCCTCTGCCTTGAGAGAGATGCATGGTTGCATATGTCTGTCACCGCGCTCCCTAGGAGCAAGTGTGGGGAAGGCGCAGCACGAGTCCCTGGGGAAGAGAAGGAGCCCTTGGCCTTGTGGTTCGGACACAGTCGGGAAGCAGGATAGCCAGCCATGGCACGAACAGCAGGCCGGTGGCAAGACACGTGTCACCCTCTCCCTGTGCGGAGAGATGGAAGCCTGGCTACTAAGGAGACACATGAGGGGATGACTAGGGCAGGGACGCGAGCTCCATTCTGAGGCAGGAGTCCGGGCAGAAATCAGGCCTGTCCTGTGCCTCTGGTCCCAAAGGGAAAGCATCTCCTTGGCCACCTGTCCCAAGGGCAGACTTGGGCTTGCCACCAGGTGCCATACCCGGAACTCGCAGAAGCAACCCCATGGAGAAACGGGCAGTCAGAGGCCGTCTTCCACCAAGATGTGGCAGCGTTGCGGGTGGCAGGTGGTGTGCCCGGGAAGGAGTGGAGACAGTCCCCCACAGTTCCCCATCTGAGTGCACGGGCCTTGTGCGGGGATCCTGTCGCCTCCTCTCTCCTGTGGTGAAGGCACTGGCCTAGACCCCGAGTCTGCCTGAGCGCCAGAGCTAAAGGCAAAGCCTTACCTACGGCAGGAGATGGTAACAGGCATAGAGTGCCATGCTAGGCCACGCACGCTGTTGCTGGGTTGTGATTGTGTGTGCTTCGTTCGGCTTAGCAAGGTGAACCCCGGGTGCGAACTTGGAGCCCAGGAAAGCAAGGCCCAAGAAGCACCAGCTCTCCCGCGGCTCTACTTCCCTGACGCGACAGAGCGAACGACAAAAGCCTTGCTGAGAAAGCAGCAGCGAAGTGCGGTTCGCGCCTAGCTGAAAACCTCTGCAAAACTATAGCAGTCGCTGGGAAATCAGAGACGGTTCTGTGGTCTGCTGTTGCTGCTTGCCTTAGCCTAGTATTCGCAGCACGGCGGGAGTAGGCCTCATAGAGTGAAAGCCTCTTTGCCCGGGCATCCGCTTTGGGAAAATACAGCATTCTTTGGGAAATCAGAGTCGGGTCTATGCGATGCTGCTGCCTCTTGCGTGAGCAAGACTCTGCAGCATGGTGTAATAAACCCGCATGGAGCGAAATCTTCATTGCCTGGGCATCCCCTCTGCGTGAGAGAACACCGTGGTTGCGCCTGTGGAAAGAACCTTAAGGAAAGGGACATGTCTGTCACTGGGCTCCACAGGAGCCTGTCTTGGGAAAGTGAAGCACGCTGCCCCAGGAGAAGAGAAGGAGCCCTTGGCCTTGTGGTCGGGAAACGGTCGCGAAGCTGGAGAGCCGGCCCTGGCAGGAACAGCGGGCCGCTGGTAAGACAAATGTCACCCGCTCCCTGAGCAGAGAGAAAGAAGCCTGGCTGCTCAGGAAACATGAGGGGACGATTGGGCAAGGGAGCGTGCGCCAATCTGAGGAAGGAGTCTGAGAAGGAAGGCCTTTCCTGTGCCTCTGGTCCAAAGGGGACAGCATCTCCTTGCCCACCTGTCCAGAGGGCAGACATGGGCTTGCCACCAGGTGCCATACCCGGACCTCGCAGAAGCAACCCCATGGAGAAACGGGCAGTCAGAGGCCGTCTTCCACCAAGATGTGGCAGCGTTGCGGGTGGCAGGTGGTGTGCCCGGGAAGGAGTGGAGACAGTCCCCCACAGTTCCCCATCTGAGTGCACGGGCCTTGTGCAGAGATCCTGTCGCCTCCCCTCTCCTGTGGTGAAGGCACTGGCCTAGACCCCGAGTCTGCCTGAGCGCCAGAGCTAAAGGCAAAAAAAAAGCCTTACCTACGGCAGGAGATGGTAACAGGCATAGAGTGCCATGCTAGGCCACGCACGCTGTTGCTGGGTTGTGATTGTGTGTGCTTCGTTCGGCTTAGCAAGGTGAACCCCGGGTGCGAACTTGGAGCCCAGGAAAGCAAGGCCCAAGAAGCACCAGCTCTCCCGCGGCTCTTCTTCCCTGACGCGACAGAGCGAACGACAAAAGCCTTGCTGAGAAAGCAGCAGCGAAGTGCGGTTCGCGCCTAGCTGAAAACCTCTGCAAAAACTATAGCAGTCGCTGGGAAATCAGAGACGGTTCTGTGGTCTGCTGTTGCTGCTTGCCTTAGCCTAGTATTCGCAGCACGGCGGGAGTAGCCCTCATAGAGTGAAAGCCTCTTTGCCCGGGCATCCGCTTTGGGAAAATACAGCATTCTTTGGGAAATCAGAGTCGGGTCTGTGCGATGCTGCTGCTGCTTGCGTGAGCAAGACTCTGCAGCATGGTGTAATAAACCCGCATGGAGCGAAATCCTCATTGCCTGGGCATCCCCTCTGCGTGAGAGAAACCGTGGTTGCGCCTGTGGAAAGAACCTTAAGGAAAGGGACATGTCTGTCACTGGGCTCCACAGGAGCCTGTCTTGGGAAAGTGAAGCACGCTGCCCCAGGAGAAGAGAAGGAGCCCTTGGCCTTGTGGTCGGGAAACGGTCGCGAAGCTGGAGAGCCGGCCCTGGCAGGAACAGCGGGCCGCTGGTAAGACAAATGTCACCCCGCTCCCTGTGCAGAGAGATGAAGCCTGGCTGCTCAGGAGACATGAGGGGACGATTGGGCAAGGGAGCGTGCGCCAATCTGAGGAAGGAGTCTGAGAAGGAAGGCCTTTCCTGTGCCTCTGGTCCAAAGGGGACAGCATCTCCTTGGCCACCTGTCCAGAGGGCAGACGTGGGCTTGCCACCAAGCTCCCGGCCCTGAACTCGCAGAAAAACACCTCCAGGAGGTATGGGCAATCAGATGCCGTCTTCCTCCAGGATGTGGCAGCATTGGCGGAGGCAGGGGGTTTCCCGGGGGAAACAGGGAAAGTTACCCCCATTACTCCCCATCCGAGGGCACGGGGGTGTGCAGTGCAGTGATCCTCTCGTCTCCTCAAGGATGCGGAAGGCACTGGCCTAGTCCCCTGTCCATCTGAACGCCAGAGCGAAAGGGCAGGCCTTGCCTATGCCGAGAGATGGCATGGTGAGCAGAGTGCCATCCTAGGCCACGCACGCTGCTGCAGGGTCGAGGCTGTGTCTGCTTATTTCGGCTTAGCAAGGTGAACCCCGGGTGCGAACTTGGAACCCAGGAAAGCAAGGCCCAAGAGGCACCAGCTCTCCCGTGTCTCTTCTTCCCTGTGGCGACAGAGGGAACGACCAAAGCCTTGCTGAGGAAGCAGCAGCATAGTGTGGTTCGCGCCAAGCTGAAAACCTCTGCGAAAGCAGAGCAGTCGCTGGGAAATCAGAGTCGGTTCTGTGGTCTGCTGTTGCTGCTTGCCTTAGCCTAGTATTCTCAGCATGGCGGTAGAAACCCGCATTAAGTGAAAGCCTCTTTGCTGTGGCATCCCCTCTGGGAACGCACAGCATTCGTTGGGAAATCAGAGTCGGGTCTGTGGGATGCTGCTGCCTGTTCCTTGCCAGAGCTTGTCTCCACAGCTCGGTGTAATAAACCCGCATGGAAAGAAATCCTCTTTGCCTGGGCATCCCCTCTGCCTTGAGAGAGATGCATGGTTGCATATGTCTGTCACCGCGCTCCCTAGGAGCAAGTGTGGGGAAGGCGCAGCACGCCGTCCCTGGGGAAGAGAAGGAGCCCTTGGCCTTGTGGTTCGGACACAGTCGGGAAGCAGGATAGCCTGCCGTGGCACGAACAGCAGGCCGGTGGCAAGACACGTGTCACCCTCTCCCTGTGCGGAGAGATGGAAGCCTGGCTACTAAGGAGACACATGAGGGGATGACTAGGGCAGGGACGCGAGCTCCATTCTGAGGCAGGAGTCCGGGCAGAAGGCAGGCCTGTCCTGTGCCTCTGGTCCCAAGGGGAAAGCATCTCCTTGGCCACCTGTCCCAAGGGCAGACTTGGGCTTGCCACCAGGTGCCATACCCGGAACTCGCAGAAGCAACCCCATGGAGAAACGGGCAGTCAGAGGCCGTCTTCCACCAAGATGTGGCAGCGTTGCGGGTGGCAGGTGGTGTGCCCGGGAAGGAGTGGAGACAGTCCCCCACAGTTCCCCATCTGAGTGCACGGGCCTTGTGCAGGGATCCTGTCGCCTCCTCTCTCCTGTGGTGAAGGCACTGGCCTAGACCCCGAGTCTGCCTGAGCGCCAGAGCTAAAGGCAAAGCCTTACCTACGGCAGGAGATGGTAACAGGCATAGAGTGCCATGCTAGGCCACGCACGCTGTTGCTGGGTTGTGATTGTGTGTGCTTCGTTCGGCTTAGCAAGGTGAACCCCGGGTGCGAACTTGGAGCCCAGGAAAGCAAGGCCCAAGAAGCACCAGCTCTCCCGCGGCTCTACTTCCCTGACGCGACAGAGCGAACGACAAAAGCCTTGCTGAGAAAGCAGCAGCGAAGTGCGGTTCGCGCCTAGCTGAAAACCTCTGCAAAACTATAGCAGTCGCTGGGAAATCAGAGACGGTTCTGTGGTCTGCTGTTGCTGCTTGCCTTAGCCTAGTATTCGCAGCACGGCGGGAGTAGCCCTCATAGAGTGAAAGCCTCTTTGCCCGGGCATCCGCTTTGGGAAAATACAGCATTCTTTGGGAAATCAGAGTCGGGTCTGTGCGATGCTGCTGCTGCTTGCGTGAGCAAGACTCTGCAGCATGGTGTAATAAACCCGCATGGAGCGAAATCCTCATTGCCTGGGCATCCCCTCTGCGTGAGAGAACACCGTGGTTGCGCCTGTGGAAAGAACCTTAAGGAAAGGGACATGTCTGTCACTGGGCTCCACAGGAGCCTGTCTTGGGAAAGTGAAGCACGCTGCCCCAGGAGAAGAGAAGGAGCCCTTGGCCTTGTGGTCGGGAAACGGTCGCGAAGCTGGAGAGCCGGCCCTGGCAGGAACAGCGGGCCGCTGGTAAGACAAATGTCACCCGCTCCCTGTGCAGAGAGAGAGATGAAGCCTGGCTGCTCAGGAGACATGAGGGGACGATTGGGCAAGGGAGCGTGCGCCAATCTGAGGAAGGAGTCTGAGAAGGAAGGCCTTTCCTGTGCCTCTGGTCCAAAGGGGACAGCATCTCCTTGGCCACCTGTCCAGAGGGCAGACGTGGGCTTGCCACCAAGCTCCCGGCCCTGAACTCGCAGAAACACCTCCTGGAGGTATGGGCAATCAGATGCCGTCTTCCTCCAGGATGTGGCAGCATTGGCGGAGGCAGGGGGTTTCCCGGGGAAAACAGGGAAAGTTACCCATTACTCCCCATCCGAGGGCACGGGCGGTGTGCAGTGATCCTCTCGTCTCCTCAAGGATGCGGAAGGCACTGGCCTAGTCCCCTGTCCATCTGAACGCCAGAGCGAAAGGGCAGGCCTTGCCTATGCCGAGAGATGGCATGGTGAGCAGAGTGCCATCCTAGGCCACGCACGCTGCTGCAGGGTCGAGGCTGTGTGTCTGCTTATTTCGGCTTAGCAAGGTGAACCCCGGGTGCGAACTTGGAACCCAGGAAAGCAAGGCCCAAGAGGCACCAGCTCTCCCGTGTCTCTTCTTCCCTGTGGCGACAGAGGGAACGACCAAAGCCTTGCTGAGGAAGCAGCAGCATAGTGTGGTTCGCGCCAAGCTGAAAACCTCTGCGAAAGCAGAGCAGTCGCTGGGAAATCAGAGTCGGTTCTGTGGTCTGCTGTTGCTGCTTGCCTTAGCCTAGTATTCTCAGCATGGCGGTAGAAACCCGCATTAAGTGAAAGCCTCTTTGCTGTGGCATCCCCTCTGGGAACGCACAGCATTCGTTGGGAAATCAGAGTCGGGTCTGTGGGATGCTGCCTGTTCCTTGCCAGAGCTTGTCTCCACAGCTCGGTGTAATAAACCCGCATGGAAAGAAATCCTCTTTGCCTGGGCATCCCCTCTGCCTTGAGAGAGATGCATGGTTGCATATGTCTGTCACCGCGCTCCCTAGGAGCAAGTGTGGGGAAGGCGCAGCACGCCGTCCCTGGGGAAGAGAAGGAGCCCTTGGCCTTGTGGTTCGGGACACAGTCGGGAAGCAGGATAGCCTGCCGTGGCACGAACAGCAGGCCGGTGGCAAGACACGTGTCACCCTCTCCCTGTGCGGAGAGATGGAAGCCTGGCTACTAAGGAGACACATGAGGGGATGACTAGGGCAGGGACGCGAGCTCCATTCTGAGGCAGGAGTCCGGGCAGAAGGCAGGCCTGTCCTGTGCCTCTGGTCCCAAGGGGAAAGCATCTCCTTGGCCACCTGTCCCAAGGGCAGACTTGGGCTTGCCACCAGGTGCCATACCCCGGAACTCGCAGAAGCAACCCCATGGAGAAACGGGCAGTCAGAGGCCGTCTTCCACCAAGATGTGGCAGCGTTGCGGGTGGCAGGTGGTGCCCCGGGAAGGAGTGGAGACAGTCCCCCACAGTTCCCCATCTGAGTGCACGGGCCTTGTGCAGGGATCCTGTCGCCTCCTCTCTCCTGTGGTGAAGGCACTGGCCTAGACCCCGAGTCTGCCTGAGCGCCAGAGCTAAAGGCAAAGCCTTACCTACGGCAGGAGATGGTAACAGGCATAGAGTGCCATGCTAGGCCACGCACGCTGTTGCTGGGTTGTGATTGTGTGCTGCTTCGTTCGGCTTAGCAAGGTGAACCCCGGGTGCGAACTTGGAGCCCAGGAAAGCAAGGCCCAAGAAGCACCAGCTCTCCCGCGGCTCTACTTCCCTGACGCGACAGAGCGAACGACAAAAAGCCTTGCTGAGAAAGCAGCAGCGAAGTGCGGTTCGCGCCTAGCTGAAAACCTCTGCAAAACTATAGCAGTCGCTGGGAAATCAGAGACGGTTCTGTGGTCTGCTGTTGCTGCTTGCCTTAGCCTAGTATTCGCAGCACGGCGGGAGTAGGCCTCATAGAGTGAAAGCCTCTTTGCCCGGGCATCCGCTTTGGGAAAATACAGCATTCTTTGGGAAATCAGAGTCGGGTCTATGCGATGCTGCTGCCTCTTGCGTGAGCAAGACTCTGCAGCATGGTGTAATAAACCCGCATGGAGCGAAATCTTCATTGCCTGGGCATCCCCTCTGCGTGAGAGAACACCGTGGTTGCGCCTGTGGAAAGAACCTTAAGGAAAGGGACATGTCTGTCACTGGGCTCCACAGGAGCCTGTCTTGGGAAAGTGAAGCACGCTGCCCCAGGAGAAGAGAAGGAGCCCTTGGCCTTGTGGTCGGGAAACGGTCGCGAAGCTGGAGAGCCGGCCCTGGCAGGAACAGCGGGCCGCTGGTAAGACAAATGTCACCCGCTCCCTGTGCAGAGAGATGAAGCCTGGCTGCTCAGGAGACATGAGGGGACGATTGGGCAAGGGAGCGTGCGCCAATCTGAGGAAGGAGTCTGAGAAGGAAGGCCTTTCCTGTGCCTCTGGTCCAAAGGGGACAGCATCTCCTTGGCCACCTGTCCAGAGGGCAGACGTGGGCTTGCCACCAAGCTCCCGGCCCTGAACTCGCAGAAACACCTCCTGGAGGTATGGGCAATCAGATGCCGTCTTCCTCCAGGATGTGGCAGCATTGGCGGAGGCAGGGGGTTTCCCGGGGAAACAGGGAAAGTTACCCATTACTCCCCATCCGAGGGCACGGGCGGTGTGCAGTGATCCTCTCGTCTCCTCAAGGATGCGGAAGGCACTGGCCTAGTCCCCTGTCCATCTGAACGCCAGAGCGAAAGGGCAGGCCTTGCCTATGCCGAGAGATGGCATGGTGAGCAGAGTGCCATCCTAGGCCACGCACGCTGCTGCAGGGTCGAGGCTGTGTCTGCTTATTTCGGCTTAGCAAGGTGAACCCCGGGTGCGAACTTGGAACCCAGGAAAGCAAGGCCCAAGAGGCACCAGCTCTCCCGTGTCTCTTCTTCCCTGTGGCGACAGAGGGAACGACCAAAGCCTTGCTGAGGAAGCAGCAGCATAGTGTGGTTCGCGCCAAGCTGAAAACCTCTGCGAAAGCAGAGCAGTCGCTGGGAAATCAGAGTCGGTTCTGTGGTCTGCTGTTGCTGCTTGCCTTAGCCTAGTATTCTCAGCATGGCGGTAGGAAACCCGCATTAAGTGAAAGCCTCTTTGCTGTGGCATCCCCTCTGGGAACGCACAGCATTCGTTGGGAAATCAGAGTCGGGTCTGTGGGATGCTGCCTGTTCCTTGCCAGAGCTTGTCTCCACAGCTCGGTGTAATAAACCCGCATGGAAAGAAATCCTCTTTGCCTGGGCATCCCCTCTGCCTTGAGAGAGATGCATGGTTGCATATGTCTGTCACCGCGCTCCCTAGGAGCAAGTGTGGGGAAGGCGCAGCACGCCGTCCCTGGGGAAGAGAAGGAGCCCTTGGCCTTGTGGTTCGGACACAGTCGGGAAGCAGGATAGCCTGCCGTGGCACGAACAGCAGGCCGGTGGCAAGACACGTGTCACCCTCTCCCTGTGCGGAGAGATGGAAGCCTGGCTACTAAGGAGACACATGAGGGGATGACTAGGGCAGGGACGCGAGCTCCATTCTGAGGCAGGAGTCCGGGCAGAAGGCAGGCCTGTCCTGTGCCTCTGGTCCCAAGGGGAAAGCATCTCCTTGGCCACCTGTCCCAAGGGCAGACTTGGGCTTGCCACCAGGTGCCATACCCGGAACTCGCAGAAGCAACCCCATGGAGAAACGGGCAGTCAGAGGCCGTCTTCCACCAAGATGTGGCAGCGTTGCGGGTGGCAGGTGGTGTGCCCGGGAAGGAGTGGAGACAGTCCCCCACAGTTCCCCATCTGAGTGCACGGGCCTTGTGCAGGGATCCTGTCGCCTCCTCTCTCCTGTGGTGAAGGCACTGGCCTAGACCCCGAGTCTGCCTGAGCGCCAGAGCTAAAGGCAAAGCCTTACCTACGGCAGGAGATGGTAACAGGCATAGAGTGCCATGCTAGGCCACGCACGCTGTTGCTGGGTTGTGATTGTGTGTGCTTCGTTCGGCTTAGCAAGGTGAACCCCGGGTGCGAACTTGGAGCCCAGGAAAGCAAGGCCCAAGAAGCACCAGCTCTCCCGCGGCTCTACTTCCCTGACGCGACAGAGCGACGACGACAAAAGCCTTGCTGAGAAAGCAGCAGCGAAGTGCGGTTCGCGCCTAGCTGAAAACCTCTGCAAAACTATAGCAGTCGCTGGGAAATCAGAGACGGTTCTGTGGTCTGCTGTTGCTGCTTGCCTTAGCCTAGTATTCGCAGCACGGCGGGAGTAGGCCTCATAGAGTGAAAGCCTCTTTGCCCGGGCATCCGCTTTGGGAAAATACAGCATTCTTTGGGAAATCAGAGTCGGGTCTATGCGATGCTGCTGCCTCTTGCGTGAGCAAGACTCTGCAGCATGGTGTAATAAACCCGCATGGAGCGAAATCTTCATTGCCTGGGCATCCCCTCTGCGTGAGAGAACACCGTGGTTGCGCCTGTGGAAAGAACCTTAAGGAAAGGGACATGTCTGTCACTGGGCTCCACAGGAGCCTGTCTTGGGAAAGTGAAGCACGCTGCCCCAGGAGAAGAGAAGGAGCCCTTGGCCTTGTGGTCGGGAAACGGTCGCGAAGCTGGAGAGCCGGCCCTGGCAGGAACAGCGGGCCGCTGGTAAGACAAATGTCACCCGCTCCCTGAGCAGAGAGAAAGAAGCCTGGCTGCTCAGGAAACATGAGGGGACGATTGGGCAAGGGAGCGTGCGCCAATCTGAGGAAGGAGTCTGAGAAGGAAGGCCTTTCCTGTGCCTCTGGTCCAAAGGGGACAGCATCTCCTTGCCCACCTGTCCAGAGGGCAGACATGGGCTTGCCACCAGGTGCCATACCCGGACCTCGCAGAAGCAACCCCATGGAGAAACGGGCAGTCAGAGGCCGTCTTCCACCAAGATGTGGCAGCGTTGCGGGTGGCAGGTGGTGTGCCCGGGAAGGAGTGGAGACAGTCCCCCACAGTTCCCCATCTGAGTGCACGGGCCTTGTGCAGAGATCCTGTCGCCTCCCCTCTCCTGTGGTGAAGGCACTGGCCTAGACCCCGAGTCTGCCTGAGCGCCAGAGCTAAAGGCAAACAAAGCCTTACCTACGGCAGGAGATGGTAACAGGCATAGAGTGCCATGCTAGGCCACGCACGCTGTTGCTGGGTTGTGATTGTGTGTGCTTCGTTCGTTCGGCTTAGCAAGGTGAACCCCGGGTGCGAACTTGGAGCCCAGGAAAGCAAGGCCCAAGAAGCACCAGCTCTCCCGCGGCTCTTCTTCCCTGACGCGACAGAGCGAACGACAAAAGCCTTGCTGAGAAAGCAGCAGCGAAGTGCGGTTCGCGCCTAGCTGAAAACCTCTGCAAAAAATATAGCAGTCGCTGGGAAATCAGAGACGGTTCTGTGGTCTGCTGTTGCTGCTTGCCTTAGCCTAGTATTCGCAGCACGGCGGGAGTAGCCCTCATAGAGTGAAAGCCTCTTTGCCCGGGCATCCGCTTTGGGAAAATACAGCATTCTTTGGGAAATCAGAGTCGGGTCTGTGCGATGCTGCTGCTGCTTGCGTGAGCAAGACTCTGCAGCATGGTGTAATAAACCCGCATGGAGCGAAATCCTCAATTGCCTGGGCATCCCCTCTGCGTGAGAGAACACCGTGGTTGCGCCTGTGGAAAGAACCTTAAGGAAAGGGACATGTCTGTCACTGGGCTCCACAGGAGCCTGTCTTGGGAAAGTGAAGCACGCTGCCCCAGGAGAAGAGAAGGAGCCCTTGGCCTTGTGGTCGGGAAACGGTCGCGAAGCTGGAGAGCCGGCCCTGGCAGGAACAGCGGGCCGCTGGTAAGACAAATGTCACCCTCCTCCCTGTGCAGAGAGATGAAGCCTGGCTGCTCAGGAGACATGAGGGGACGATTGGGCAAGGGAGCGTGCGCCAATCTGAGGAAGGAGTCTGAGAAGGAAGGCCTTTCCTGTGCCTCTGGTCCAAAGGGGACAGCATCTCCTTGGCCACCTGTCCAGAGGGCAGACGTGGGCTTGCCACCAAGCTCCCGGCCCTGAACTCGCAGAAAACACCTCCTGGAGGTATGGGCAATCAGATGCCGTCTTCCTCCAGGATGTGGCAGCATTGGCGGAGGCAGGGGGTTTCCCGGGGGGAAACAGGGAAAGTTACCCATTACTCCCCATCCGAGGGCACGGGCGGTGTGCAGTGATCCTCTCGTCTCCTCAAGGATGCGGAAGGCACTGGCCTAGACCCCCCTGTCCATCTGAACGCCAGAGCGAAAGGGCAGGCCTTGCCTATGCCGAGAGATGGCATGGTGAGCAGAGTGCCATCCTAGGCCACGCACGCTGCTGCAGGGTCGAGGCTGTGTCTGCTTATTTCGGCTTAGCAAGGTGAACCCCGGGTGCGAACTTGGAACCCAGGAAAGCAAGGCCCAAGAGGCACCAGCTCTCCCGTGTCTCTTCTTCCCTGTGGCGACAGAGGGAACGACCAAAGCCTTGCTGAGGAAGCAGCAGCATAGTGTGGTTCGCGCCAAGCTGAAAACCTCTGCGAAAGCAGAGCAGTCGCTGGGAAATCAGAGTCGGTTCTGTGGTCTGCTGTTGCTGCTTGCCTTAGCCTAGTATTCTCAGCATGGCGGTAGAAACCCGCATTAAGTGAAAGCCTCTTTGCTGTGGCATCCCCTCTGGGAACGCACAGCATTCGTTGGGAAATCAGAGTCGGGTCTGTGGGATGCTGCCTGTTCCTTGCCAGAGCTTGTCTCCACAGCTCGGTGTAATAAACCCGCATGGAAAGAAATCCTCTTTGCCTGGGCATCCCCTCTGCCTTGAGAGAGATGCATGGTTGCATATGTCTGTCACCGCGCTCCCTAGGAGCAAGTGTGGGGAAGGCGCAGCACGCCGTCCCTGGGGAAGAGAAGGAGCCCTTGGCCTTGTGGTTCGGACACAGTCGGGAAGCAGGATAGCCTGCCGTGGCACGAACAGCAGGCCGGTGGCAAGACACGTGTCACCCTCTCCCTGTGCGGAGAGATGGAAGCCTGGCTACTAAGGAGACACATGAGGGGATGACTAGGGCAGGGACGCGAGCTCCATTCTGAGGCAGGAGTCCGGGCAGAAGGCAGGCCTGTCCTGTGCCTCTGGTCCCAAGGGGAAAGCATCTCCTTGGCCACCTGTCCCAAGGGCAGACTTGGGCTTGCCACCAGGTGCCATACCCGGAACTCGCAGAAGCAACCCCATGGAGAAAAAACGGGCAGTCAGAGGCCGTCTTCCACCAAGATGTGGCAGCGTTGCGGGTGGCAGGTGGGTGTGCCCGGGAAGGAGTGGAGACAGTCCCCCCACAGTTCCCCATCTGAGTGCACGGGCCTTGTGCAGGGATCCTGTCGCCTCCTCTCTCCTGTGGTGAAGGCACTGGCCTAGACCCCCGAGTCTGCCTGAGCGCCAGAGCTAAAGGCAAAGCCTTACCTACGGCAGGAGATGGTAACAGGCATAGAGTGCCATGCTAGGCCACGCACGCTGTTGCTGGGTTGTGATGTGTGTGTGCTTCGTTCGGCTTAGCAAGGTGAACCCCGGGTGCGAACTTGGAGCCCAGGAAAGCAAGGCCCAAGAAGCACCAGCTCTCCCGCGGCTCTACTTCCCTGACGCGACAGAGCGAACGACAAAAGCCTTGCTGAGAAAGCAGCAGCGAAGTGCGGTTCGCGCCTAGCTGAAAACCTCTGCAAAACTATAGCAGTCGCTGGGAAATCAGAGACGGTTCTGTGGTCTGCTGTTGCTGCTTGCCTTAGCCTAGTATTCGCAGCACGGCGGGAGTAGGCCTCATAGAGTGAAAGCCTCTTTGCCCGGGCATCCGCTTTGGGAAAATACAGCATTCTTTGGGAAATCAGAGTCGGGTCTATGCGATGCTGCTGCTGCCTCTTGCGTGAGCAAGACTCTGCAGCATGGTGTAATAAACCCGCATGGAGCGAAATCTTCATTGCCTGGGCATCCCCTCTGCGTGAGAGACACCGTGGTTGCGCCTGTGGAAAGAACCTTAAGGAAAGGGACATGTCTGTCACTGGGCTCCACAGGAGCCTGTCTTGGGAAAGTGAAGCACGCTGCCCCAGGAGAAGAGAAGGAGCCCTTGGCCTTGTGGTCGGGAAACGGTCGCGAAGCTGGAGAGCCGGCCCTGGCAGGAACAGCGGGCCGCTGGTAAGACAAATGTCACCCGCTCCCTGAGCAGAGAGAAAGAAGCCTGGCTGCTCAGGAAACATGAGGGGACGATTGGGCAAGGGAGCGTGCGCCAATCTGAGGAAGGAGTCTGAGAAGGAAGGCCTTTCCTGTGCCTCTGGTCCAAAGGGGACAGCATCTCCTTGCCCACCTGTCCAGAGGGCAGACATGGGCTTGCCCACCAGGTGCCATACCCGGACCTCGCAGAAGCAACCCCATGGAGAAACGGGCAGTCAGAGGCCGTCTTCCACCAAGATGTGGCAGCGTTGCGGGTGGCAGGTGGTGTGCCCGGGAAGGAGTGGAGACAGTCCCCCACAGTTCCCCATCTGAGTGCACGGGCCTTGTGCAGAGATCCTGTCGCCTCCCCTCTCCTGTGGTGAAGGCACTGGCCTAGACCCCGAGTCTGCCTGAGCGCCAGAGCTAAAGGCAAACAAAGCCTTACCTACGGCAGGAGATGGTAACAGGCATAGAGTGCCATGCTAGGCCACGCACGCTGTTGCTGGGTTGTGATTGTGTGTGCTTCGTTCGGCTTAGCAAGGTGAACCCCGGGTGCGAACTTGGAGCCCAGGAAAGCAAGGCCCAAGAAGCACCAGCTCTCCCGCGGCTCTTCTTCCCTGACGCGACAGAGCGAACGACAAAAGCCTTGCTGAGAAAGCAGCAGCGAAGTGCGGTTCGCGCCTAGCTGAAAACCTCTGCAAAAATATAGCAGTCGCTGGGAAATCAGAGACGGTTCTGTGGTCTGCTGTTGCTGCTTGCCTTAGCCTAGTATTCGCAGCACGGCGGGAGTAGGCCCTCATAGAGTGAAAGCCTCTTTGCCCGGGCATCCGCTTTGGGAAAATACAGCATTCTTTGGGAAATCAGAGTCGGGTCTGTGCGATGCTGCTGCTGCTTGCGTGAGCAAGACTCTGCAGCATGGTGTAATAAACCCGCATGGAGCGAAATCCTCATTGCCTGGGCATCCCCTCTGCGTGAGAGAACACCGTGGTTGCGCCTGTGGAAAGAACCTTAAGGAAAGGGACATGTCTGTCACTGGGCTCCACAGGAGCCTGTCTTGGGAAAGTGAAGCACGCTGCCCCAGGAGAAGAGAAGGAGCCCTTGGCCTTGTGGTCGGGAAACGGTCGCGAAGCTGGAGAGCCGGCCCTGGCAGGAACAGCGGGCCGCTGGTAAGACAAATGTCACCCGCTCCCTGAGCAGAGAGAAGCCTGGCTGCTCAGGAAACATGAGGGGACGATTGGGCAAGGGAGCGTGCGCCAATCTGAGGAAGGAGTCTGAGAAGGAAGGCCTTTCCTGTGCCTCTGGTCCAAAGGGGACAGCATCTCCTTGGCCCACCTGTCCAGAGGGCAGACATGGGCTTGCCACCAGGTGCCATACCCGGACCTCGCAGAAGCAACCCCATGGAGAAACGGGCAGTCAGAGGCCGTCTTCCACCAAGATGTGGCAGCGTTGCGGGTGGCAGGTGGTGTGCCCGGGAAGGAGTGGAGACAGTCCCCCACAGTTCCCCATCTGAGTGCACGGGCCTTGTGCAGAGATCCTGTCGTCTCTCCTCTCTCCTGTGGTGAAGGCACTGGCCTAGACCCCGAGTCTGCCTGAGCGCCAGAGCTAAAGGCAAACAAAGCCTTACCTACGGCAGGAGATGGTAACAGGCATAGAGTGCCATGCTAGGCCACGCACGCTGTTGCTGGGTTGTGATTGTGTGTGCTTCGTTCGGCTTAGCAAGGTGAACCCCGGGTGCGAACTTGGAGCCCAGGAAAGCAAGGCCCAAGAAGCACCAGCTCTCCCGCGGCTCTTCTTCCCTGACGCGACAGAGCGAACGACAAAAGCCTTGCTGAGAGCAGCAGCAGCGAAGTGCGGTTCGCGCCTAGCTGAAAACCTCTGCAAAAAAACTATAGCAGTCGCTGGGAAATCAGAGACGGTTCTGTGGTCTGCTGTTGCTGCTTGCCTTAGCCTAGTATTCGCAGCACGGCGGGAGTAGCCCTCATAGAGTGAAAGCCTCTTTGCCCGGGCATCCGCTTTGGGAAAATACAGCATTCTTTGGGAAATCAGAGTCGGGTCTGTGCGATGCTGCTGCTGCTTGCGTGAGCAAGACTCTGCAGCATGGTGTAATAAACCCGCATGGAGCGAAATCCTCATTGCCTGGGCATCCCCTCTGCGTGAGAGAACACCGTGGTTGCGCCTGTGGAAAGAACCTTAAGGAAAGGGACATGTCTGTCACTGGGCTCCACAGGAGCCTGTCTTGGGAAAGTGAAGCACGCTGCCCCAGGAGAAGAGAAGGAGCCCTTGGCCTTGTGGTCGGGAAACGGTCGCGAAGCTGGAGAGCCGGCCCTGGCAGGAACAGCGGGCCGCTGGTAAGACAAATGTCACCCGCTCCCTGTGCAGAGAGATGAAGCCTGGCTGCTCAGGAGACATGAGGGGACGATTGGGCAAGGGGAGCGTGCGCCAATCTGAGGAAGGAGTCTGAGAAGGAAGGCCTTTCCTGTGCCTCTGGTCCAAAGGGGACAGCATCTCCTTGGCCACCTGTCCAGAGGGCAGACGTGGGCTTGCCACCAAGCTCCCGGCCCTGAACTCGCAGAAACACCTCCTGGAGGTATGGGCAATCAGATGCCGTCTTCCTCCAGGATGTGGCAGCATTGGCGGAGGCAGGGGGTTTCCCGGGGAAACAGGGAAAGTTACCCATTACTCCCCATCCGAGGGCACGGGCGGTGTGCAGTGATCCTCTCGTCTCCTCAAGGATGCGGAAGGCACTGGCCTAGTCCCCCTGTCCATCTGAACGCCAGAGCGAAAGGGCAGGCCTTGCCTATGCCGAGAGATGGCATGGTGAGCAGAGTGCCATCCTAGGCCACGCACGCTGCTGCAGGGTCGAGGCTGTGTGTCTGCTTATTTCGGCTTAGCAAGGTGAACCCCGGGTGCGAACTTGGAACCCAGGAAAGCAAGGCCCAAGAGGCACCAGCTCTCCCGTGTCTCTTCTTCCCTGTGGCGACAGAGGGAACGACCAAAGCCTTGCTGAGGAAGCAGCAGCATAGTGTGGTTCGCGCCAAGCTGAAAACCTCTGCGAAAGCAGAGCAGTCGCTGGGAAATCAGAGTCGGTTCTGTGGTCTGCTGTTGCTGCTTGCCTTAGCCTAGTATTCTCAGCATGGCGGTAGAAACCCGCATTAAGTGAAAGCCTCTTTGCTGTGGCATCCCCTCTGGGAACGCACAGCATTCGTTGGGAAATCAGAGTCGGGTCTGTGGGATGCTGCCTGTTCCTTGCCAGAGCTTGTCTCCACAGCTCGGTGTAATAAACCCGCATGGAAAGAAAATCCTCTTTGCCTGGGCATCCCCTCTGCCTTGAGAGAGATGCATGGTTGCATATGTCTGTCACCGCGCTCCCTAGGAGCAAGTGTGGGGAAGGCGCAGCACGCCGTCCCTGGGGAAGAGAAGGAGCCCTTGGCCTTGTGGTTCGGACACAGTCGGGAAGCAGGATAGCCTGCCGTGGCACGAACAGCAGGCCGGTGGCAAGACACGTGTCACCCTCTCCCTGTGCGGAGAGATGGAAGCCTGGCTACTAAGGAGACACATGAGGGGATGACTAGGGCAGGGACGCGAGCTCCATTCTGAGGCAGGAGTCCGGGCAGAAGGCAGGGCCTGTCCTGTGCCTCTGGTCCCAAGGGGAAAGCATCTCCTTGGCCACCTGTCCCAAGGGCAGACTTGGGCTTGCCACCAGGTGCCATACCCGGAACTCGCAGAAGCAACCCCATGGAGAAACGGGCAGTCAGAGGCCGTCTTCCACCAAGATGTGGCAGCGTTGCGGGTGGCAGGTGGTGTGCCCGGGAAGGAGTGGAGACAGTCCCCCACAGTTCCCCATCTGAGTGCACGGGCCTTGTGCAGGGATCCTGTCGCCTCCTCTCTCCTGTGGTGAAGGCACTGGCCTAGACCCCGAGTCTGCCTGAGCGCCGCCAGAGCTAAAAGGCAAAGCCTTACCTACGGCAGGAGATGGTAACAGGCATAGAGTGCCATGCTAGGCCACGCACGCTGTTGCTGGGTTGTGATTGTGTGTGCTTCGTTCGGCTTAGCAAGGTGAACCCCGGGTGCGAACTTGGAGCCCAGGAAAGCAAGGCCCAAGAAGCACCAGCTCTCCCGCGGCTCTACTTCCCTGACGCGACAGAGCGAACGACAAAAGCCTTGCTGAGAAAGCAGCAGCGAAGTGCGGTTCGCGCCTAGCTGAAAACCTCTGCAAAAAAACTATAGCAGTCGCTGGGAAATCAGAGACGGTTCTGTGGTCTGCTGTTGCTGCTTGCCTTAGCCTAGTATTCGCAGCACGGCGGGAGTAGGCCTCATAGAGTGAAAGCCTCTTTGCCCGGGCATCCGCTTTGGGAAAATACAGCATTCTTTGGGAAATCAGAGTCGGGTCTATGCGATGCTGCTGCCTCTTGCGTGAGCAAGACTCTGCAGCATGGTGTAATAAACCCGCATGGAGCGAAATCTTCATTGCCTGGGCATCCCCTCTGCGTGAGAGAACACCGTGGTTGCGCCTGTGGAAAGAACCTTAAGGAAAGGGACATGTCTGTCACTGGGCTCCACAGGAGCCTGTCTTGGGAAAGTGAAGCACGCTGCCCCAGGAGAAGAGAAGGAGCCCTTGGCCTTGTGGTCGGGAAACGGTCGCGAAGCTGGAGAGCCGGCCCTGGCAGGAACAGCGGGCCGCTGGTAAGACAAATGTCACCCGCTCCCTGAGCAGAGAGAAAGAAGCCTGGCTGCTCAGGAAACATGAGGGGACGATTGGGCAAGGGAGCGTGCGCCAATCTGAGGAAGGAGTCTGAGAAGGAAGGCCTTTCCTGTGCCTCTGGTCCAAAGGGGACAGCATCTCCTTGCCCACCTGTCCAGAGGGCAGACATGGGCTTGCCACCAGGTGCCATACCCGGACCTCGCAGAAGCAACCCCATGGAGAAAAACGGGCAGTCAGAGGCCGTCTTCCACCAAGATGTGGCAGCGTTGCGGGGTGGCAGGTGGTGTGCCCGGGAAGGAGTGGAGACAGTCCCCCACAGTTCCCCATCTGAGTGCACGGGCCTTGTGCAGAGATCCTGTCGCCTCCCCTCTCCTGTGGTGAAGGCACTGGCCTAGACCCCGAGTCTGCCTGAGCGCCAGAGCTAAAGGCAAACAAAGCCTTACCTACGGCAGGAGATGGTAACAGGCATAGAGTGCCATGCTAGGCCACGCACGCTGTTGCTGGGTTGTGATTGTGTGTGCTTCGTTCGGCTTAGCAAGGTGAACCCCGGGTGCGAACTTGGAGCCCAGGAAAGCAAGGCCCAAGAAGCACCAGCTCTCCCCCGCGGCTCTTCTTCCCTGACGCGACAGAGCGAACGACAAAAGCCTTGCTGAGAAAGCAGCAGCGAAGTGCGGTTCGCGCCTAGCTGAAAACCTCTGCAAAAATATATAGCAGTCGCTGGGAACAGAGACGGTTCTGTGGTCTGCTGTTGCTGCTTGCCTTAGCCTAGTATTCGCAGCACGGCGGGAGTAGCCCTCATAGAGTGAAAGCCTCTTTGCCCGGGCATCCGCTTTGGGAAAATACAGCATTCTTTGGGAAATCAGAGTCGGGTCTGTGCGATGCTGCTGCTGCTTGCGTGAGCAAGACTCTGCAGCATGGTGTAATAAACCCGCATGGAGCGAAATCCTCATTGCCTGGGCATCCCCTCTGCGTGAGAGAACACCGTGGTTGCGCCTGTGGAAAGAACCTTAAGGAAAGGGACATGTCTGTCACTGGGCTCCACAGGAGCCTGTCTTGGGAAAGTGAAGCACGCTGCCCCAGGAGAAGAGAAGGAGCCCTTGGCCTTGTGGTCGGGAAACGGTCGCGAAGCTGGAGAGCCGGCCCTGGCAGGAACAGCGGGCCGCTGGTAAGACAAATGTCACCCGCTCCCTGTGCAGAGAGATGAAGCCTGGCTGCTCAGGAGACATGAGGGGACGATTGGGCAAGGGAGCGTGCGCCAATCTGAGGAAGGAGTCTGAGAAGGAAGGCCTTTCCTGTGCCTCTGGTCCAAAGGGGACAGCATCTCCTTGGCCACCTGTCCAGAGGGCAGACGTGGGCTTGCCACCAAGCTCCCGGCCCTGAACTCGCAGAAACACCTCCAGGAGGTATGGGCAATCAGATGCCGTCTTCCTCCAGGATGTGGCAGCATTGGCGGAGGCAGGGGGTTTCCCGGGGAAACAGGGAAAGTTACCCATTACTCCCCATCCGAGGGCACGGGCGGTGTGCAGTGATCCTCTCGTCTCCTCAAGGATGCGGAAGGCACTGGCCTAGTCCCCTGTCCATCTGAACGCCAGAGCGAAAGGGCAGGCCTTGCCTATGCCGAGAGATGGCATGGTGAGCAGAGTGCCATCCTAGGCCACGCACGCTGCTGCAGGGTCGAGGCTGTGTCTGCTTATTTCGGCTTAGCAAGGTGAACCCCGGGTGCGAACTTGGAACCCAGGAAAGCAAGGCCCAAGAGGCACCACCAGCTCTCCCGTGTCTCTTCTTCCCTGTGGCGACAGAGGGAACGACCAAAGCCTTGCTGAGGAAGCAGCAGCATAGTGTGGTTCGCGCCAAGCTGAAAACCTCTGCGAAAGCAGAGCAGTCGCTGGGAAATCAGAGTCGGTTCTGTGGTCTGCTGTTGCTGCTTGCCTTAGCCTAGTATTCTCAGCATGGCGGTAGAAACCCGCATTAAGTGAAAGCCTCTTTGCTGTGGCATCCCCTCTGGGAACGCACAGCATTCGTTGGGAAATCAGAGTCGGGTCTGTGGGATGCTGCCTGTTCCTTGCCAGAGCTTGTCTCCACAGCTCGGTGTAATAAACCCGCATGGAAAGAAATCCTCTTTGCCTGGGCATCCCCTCTGCCTTGAGAGAGATGCATGGTTGCATATGTCTGTCACCGCGCTCCCTAGGAGCAAGTGTGGGGAAGGCGCAGCACGCCGTCCCTGGGGAAGAGAAGGAGCCCTTGGCCTTGTGGTTCGGACACAGTCGGGAAGCAGGATAGCCTGCCGTGGCACGAACAGCAGGCCGGTGGCAAGACACGTGTCACCCTCTCCCTGTGCGGAGAGATGGAAGCCTGGCTACTAAGGAGACACATGAGGGGATGACTAGGGCAGGGACGCGAGCTCCATTCTGAGGCAGGAGTCCGGGCAGAAGGCAGGCCTGTCCTGTGCCTCTGGTCCCAAGGGGAAAGCATCTCCTTGGCCACCTGTCCCAAGGGCAGACTTGGGCTTGCCACCAGGTGCCATACCCGGAACTCGCAGAAGCAACCCCATGGAGAAACGGGCAGTCAGAGGCCGTCTTCCACCAAGATGTGTGGCAGCGTTGCGGGTGGCAGGTGGTGTGCCCGGGAAGGAGTGGAGACAGTCCCCCACAGT
Source organism: Mustela putorius furo (assembly GCF_011764305.1). Lineage (NCBI taxonomy): Eukaryota > Metazoa > Chordata > Mammalia > Carnivora > Mustelidae > Mustela > Mustela putorius. The sequence continues at coordinate 174,898 of NW_025421436.1, forward strand.
TCCCCATCTGAGTGCACGGGCCTTGTGCAGGGATCCTGTCGCCTCCTCTCTCCTGTGGTGAAGGCACTGGCCTAGACCCCGAGTCTGCCTGAGCGCCAGAGCTAAAGGCAAAGCCTTACCTACGGCAGGAGATGGTAACAGGCATAGAGTGCCATGCTAGGCCACGCACGCTGTTGCTGGGTTGTGATTGTGTGTGCTTCGTTCGGCTTAGCAAGGTGAACCCCGGGTGCGAACTTGGAGCCCAGGAAAGCAAGGCCCAAGAAGCACCAGCTCTCCCCCGCGGCTCTACTTCCCTGACGCGACAGAGCGAACGACAAAAGCCTTGCTGAGAAAGCAGCAGCGAAGTGCGGTTCGCGCCTAGCTGAAAACCTCTGCAAAACTATAGCAGTCGCTGGGAAATCAGAGACGGTTCTGTGGTCTGCTGTTGCTGCTTGCCTTAGCCTAGTATTCGCAGCACGGCGGGAGTAGGCCTCATAGAGTGAAAGCCTCTTTGCCCGGGCATCCGCTTTGGGAAAATACAGCATTCTTTGGGAAATCAGAGTCGGGTCTATGCGATGCTGCTGCCTCTTGCGTGAGCAAGACTCTGCAGCATGGTGTAATAAACCCGCATGGAGCGAAATCTTCATTGCCTGGGCATCCCCTCTGCGTGAGAGAACACCGTGGTTGCGCCTGTGGAAAGAACCTTAAGGAAAGGGACATGTCTGTCACTGGGCTCCACAGGAGCCTGTCTTGGGAAAGTGAAGCACGCTGCCCCAGGAGAAGAGAAGGAGCCCTTGGCCTTGTGGTCGGGAAACGGTCGCGAAGCTGGAGAGCCGGCCCTGGCAGGAACAGCGGGCCGCTGGTAAGACAAATGTCACCCGCTCCCTGTGCAGAGAGATGAAGCCTGGCTGCTCAGGAGACATGAGGGGACGATTGGGCAAGGGAGCGTGCGCCAATCTGAGGAAGGAGTCTGAGAAGGAAGGCCTTTCCTGTGCCTCTGGTCCAAAGGGGACAGCATCTCCTTGGCCACCTGTCCAGAGGGCAGACGTGGGCTTGCCACCAAGCTCCCGGCCCTGAACTCGCAGAAACACCACCTCCTGGAGGTATGGGCAATCAGATGCCGTCTTCCTCCAGGATGTGGCAGCATTGGCGGAGGCAGGGGGTTTCCCGGGGAAACAGGGAAAGTTACCCATTACTCCCCATCCGAGGGCACGGGCGGTGTGCAGTGATCCTCTCGTCTCCTCAAGGATGCGGAAGGCACTGGCCTAGTCCCCTGTCCATCTGAACGCCAGAGCGAAAGGGCAGGCCTTGCCTATGCCGAGAGATGGCATGGTGAGCAGAGTGCCATCCTAGGCCACGCACGCTGCTGCAGGGTCGAGGCTGTGTCTGCTTATTTCGGCTTAGCAAGGTGAACCCCGGGTGCGAACTTGGAACCCAGGAAAGCAAGGCCCAAGAGGCACCAGCTCTCCCCCGTGTCTCTTCTTCCCTGTGGCGACAGAGGGAACGACCAAAGCCTTGCTGAGGAAGCAGCAGCATAGTGTGGTTCGCGCCAAGCTGAAAACCTCTGCGAAAGCAGAGCAGTCGCTGGGAAATCAGAGTCGGTTTCTGTGGTCTGCTGTTGCTGCTTGCCTTAGCCTAGTATTCTCAGCATGGCGGTAGAAAACCCGCATTAAGTGAAAGCCTCTTTGCTGTGGCATCCCCTCTGGGAACGCACAGCATTCGTTGGGAAATCAGAGTCGGGTCTGTGGGATGCTGCCTGTTCCTTGCCAGAGCTTGTCTCCACAGCTCGGTGTAATAAACCCGCATGGAAAGAAATCCTCTTTGCCTGGGCATCCCCTCTGCCTTGAGAGAGATGCATGGTTGCATATGTCTGTCTGTCACCGCGCTCCCTAGGAGCAAGTGTGGGGAAGGCGCAGCACGCCGTCCCTGGGGAAGAGAAGGAGCCCTTGGCCTTGTGGTTCGGACACAGTCGGGAAGCAGGATAGCCTGCCGTGGCACGAACAGCAGGCCGGTGGCAAGACACGTGTCACCCTCTCCCTGTGCGGAGAGATGGAAGCCTGGCTACTAAGGAGACACATGAGGGGATGACTAGGGCAGGGACGCGAGCTCCATTCTGAGGCAGGAGTCCGGGCAGAAGGCAGGCCTGTCCTGTGCCTCTGGTCCCAAGGGGAAAGCATCTCCTTGGCCACCTGTCCCAAGGGCAGACTTGGGCTTGCCACCAGGTGCCATACCCGGAACTCGCAGAAGCAACCCCATGGAGAAACGGGCAGTCAGAGGCCGTCTTCCACCAAGATGTGGCAGCGTTGCGGGTGGCAGGTGGTGTGCCCGGGAAGGAGTGGAGACAGTCCCCCACAGTTCCCCATCTGAGTGCACGGGCCTTGTGCAGGGATCCTGTCGCCTCCTCTCTCCTGTGGTGAAGGCACTGGCCTAGACCCCGAGTCTGCCTGAGCGCCAGAGCTAAAGGCAAAGCCTTACCTACGGCAGGAGATGGTAACAGGCATAGAGTGCCATGCTAGGCCACGCACGCTGTTGCTGGGTTGTGATTGTGTGTGCTTCGTTCGGCTTAGCAAGGTGAACCCCGGGTGCGAACTTGGAGCCCAGGAAAGCAAGGCCCAAGAAGCACCAGCTCTCCCGCGGCTCTACTTCCCTGACGCGACAGAGCGAACGACAAAAGCCTTGCTGAGAAAGCAGCAGCGAAGTGCGGTTCGCGCCTAGCTGAAAACCTCTGCAAAACTATAGCAGTCGCTGGGAAATCAGAGACGGTTCTGTGGTCTGCTGTTGCTGCTTGCCTTAGCCTAGTATTCGCAGCACGGCGGGAGTAGGCCTCATAGAGTGAAAGCCTCTTTGCCCGGGCATCCGCTTTGGAAAAAATACAGCATTCTTTGGGAAATCAGAGTCGGGTCTATGCGATGCTGCTGCCTCTTGCGTGAGCAAGACTCTGCAGCATGGTGTAATAAACCCGCATGGAGCGAAATCTTCATTGCCTGGGCATCCCCTCTGCGTGAGAGAACACCGTGGTTGCGCCTGTGGAAAGAACCTTAAGGAAAGGGACATGTCTGTCACTGGGCTCCACAGGAGCCTGTCTTGGGAAAGTGAAGCACGCTGCCCCAGGAGAAGAGAAGGAGCCCTTGGCCTTGTGGTCGGGAAACGGTCGCGAAGCTGGAGAGCCGGCCCTGGCAGGAACAGCGGGCCGCTGGTAAGACAAATGTCACCCGCTCCCTGAGCAGAGAGAAAGAAGCCTGGCTGCTCAGGAAACATGAGGGGACGATTGGGCAAGGGAGCGTGCGCCAATCTGAGGAAGGAGTCTGAGAAGGAAGGCCTTTCCTGTGCCTCTGGTCCAAAGGGGACAGCATCTCCTTGCCCACCTGTCCAGAGGGCAGACATGGGCTTGCCACCAGGTGCCATACCCGGAACTCGCAGAAGCAACCCCATGGAGAAACGGGCAGTCAGAGGCCGTCTTCCACCAAGATGTGGCAGCGTTGCGGGTGGCAGGTGGTGTGCCCGGGAAGGAGTGGAGACAGTCCCCCACAGTTCCCCATCTGAGTGCACGGGCCTTGTGCAGAGATCCTGTCGCCTCCCCCTCTCCTGTGGTGAAGGCACTGGCCTAGACCCCGAGTCTGCCTGAGCGCCAGAGCTAAAGGCAAACAAAGCCTTACCTACGGCAGGAGATGGTAACAGGCATAGAGTGCCATGCTAGGCCACGCACGCTGTTGCTGGGTTGTGATTGTGTGTGCTTCGTTCGGCTTAGCAAGGTGAACCCCGGGTGCGAACTTGGAGCCCAGGAAAGCAAGGCCCAAGAAGCACCAGCTCTCCCGCGGCTCTCTACTTCCCTGACGCGACAGAGCGAACGACAAAAGCCTTGCTGAGAAAGCAGCAGCGAAGTGCGGTTCGCGCCTAGCTGAAAACCTCTGCAAAAAGCTATAGCAGTCGCTGGGAAATCAGAGACGGTTCTGTGGTCTGCTGTTGCTGCTTGCCTTAGCCTAGTATTCGCAGCACGGCGGGAGTAGGCCTCATAGAGTGAAAGCCTCTTTGCCCGGGCATCCGCTTTGGGAAAATACAGCATTCTTTGGGAAATCAGAGTCGGGTCTATGCGATGCTGCTGCCTCTTGCGTGAGCAAGACTCTGCAGCATGGTGTAATAAACCCGCATGGAGCGAAATCCTCATTGCCTGGGCATCCCCTCTGCGTGAGAGAACACCGTGGTTGCGCCTGTGGAAAGAACCTTAAGGAAAGGGACATGTCTGTCACTGGGCTCCACAGGAGCCTGTCTTGGGAAAGTGAAGCACGCTGCCCCAGGAGAAGAGAAGGAGCCCTTGGCCTTGTGGTCGGGAAACGGTCGCGAAGCTGGAGAGCCGGCCCTGGCAGGAACAGCGGGCCGCTGGTAAGACAAATGTCACCCGCTCCCCTGCAGAGAGAAAGAAGCCTGGCTGCTCAGGAAACATGAGGGGACGATTGGGCAGGGGAGCGTGCGCCAATCTGAGGAAGGAGTCTGAGAAGGAAGGCCTTTCCTGTGCCTCTGGTCCAAAGGGGACAGCATCTCCTTGCCCACCTGTCCAGAGGGCAGACATGGGCTTGCCACCAGGTGCCATACCCGGACCTCGCAGAAGCAACCCCATGGAGAAACGGGCAGTCAGAGGCCGTCTTCCACCAAGATGTGGCAGCGTTGCGGGTGGCAGGTGGTGTGCCCGGGAAGGAGTGGAGACAGTCCCCCACAGTTCCCCATCTGAGTGCACGGGCCTTGTGCAGAGATCCTGTCGCCTCCCCTCTCCTGTGGTGAAGGCACTGGCCTAGACCCCGAGTCTGCCTGAGCGCCAGAGCTAAAGGCAAACAAAGCCTTACCTACGGCAGGAGATGGTAACAGGCATAGAGTGCCATGCTAGGCCACGCACGCTGTTGCTGGGTTGTGATTTTGTGTGTGCTTCGTTCGGCTTAGCAAGGTGAACCCCGGGTGCGAACTTGGAGCCCAGGAAAGCAAGGCCCAAGAAGCACCAGCTCTCCCGCGGCTCTTCTTCCCTCCTGACGCGACAGAGCGAACGACAAAAGCCTTGCTGAGAAAGCAGCAGCGAAGTGCGGTTCGCGCCTAGCTGAAAACCTCTGCAAAACTATAGCAGTCGCTGGGAAATCAGAGACGGTTCTGTGGTCTGCTGTTGCTGCTTGCCTTAGCCTAGTATTCGCAGCACGGCGGGAGTAGCCCTCATAGAGTGAAAGCCTCTTTGCCCGGGCATCCGCTTTGGGAAAATACAGCATTCTTTGGGAAATCAGAGTCGGGTCTGTGCGATGCTGCTGCTGCTTGCGTGAGCAAGACTCTGCAGCATGGTGTAATAAACCCGCATGGAGCGAAATCCTCATTGCCTGGGCATCCCCTCTGCGTGAGAGAGAACCGTGGTTGCGCCTGTGGAAAGAACCTTAAGGAAAGGGACATGTCTGTCACTGGGCTCCACAGGAGCCTGTCTTGGGAAAGTGAAGCACGCTGCCCCAGGAGAAGAGAAGGAGCCCTTGGCCTTGTGGTCGGGAAACGGTCGCGAAGCTGGAGAGCCGGCCCTGGCAGGAACAGCGGGCCGCTGGTAAGACAAATGTCACCCGCTCCCTGTGCAGAGAGATGAAGCCTGGCTGCTCAGGAGACATGAGGGGACGATTGGGCAAGGGAGCGTGCGCCAATCTGAGGAAGGAGTCTGAGAAGGAAGGCCTTTCCTGTGCCTCTGGTCCAAAGGGGACAGCATCTCCTTGGCCACCTGTCCAGAGGGCAGACGTGGGCTTGCCACCAAGCTCCCGGCCCTGAACTCGCAGAAACACCTCCTGGAGGTATGGGCAATCAGATGCCGTCTTCCTCCAGGATGTGGCAGCATTGGCGGAGGCAGGGGGTTTCCCGGGGAAACAGGGAAAGTTACCCATTACTCTCCCCATCCGAGGGCACGGGCGGTGTGCAGTGATCCTCTCGTCTCCTCTCTCCTCAAGGATGCGGAAGGCACTGGCCTAGTCCCCTGTCCATCTGAACGCCAGAGCGAAAGGGCAGGCCTTGCCTATGCCGAGAGATGGCATGGTGAGCAGAGTGCCATCCTAGGCCACGCACGCTGCTGCAGGGTCGAGGCTGTGTCTGCTTATTTCGGCTTAGCAAGGTGAACCCCGGGTGCGAACTTGGAACCCAGGAAAGCAAGGCCCAAGAGGCAGCAGCTCTCCCGCAGCTCTTCTATCCTGATGTGACAGAGCGAACAGCCAAGGCCTTGCTGAGGAAACAGCAGCGAAGTGCGGTTCGCGCCAAGGTGAAAACCTCTGCGAAAGCAGAGCAGTCGCTGGGAAATCAGAGTCTGTTCTGTGGGCTGCTGTTGCTGCTGGCCTTAGCCTAGTATTCGCAGCATGGCAGGAGAAACCCGCATAAAGCAAAAGCCTCTTTGCACTGGCACAACATCTGGGAAAGCACAGCATTCTTTGGGAAATCAGAGTCGGGTCTGTGGGATGCTGCCTGTTGCTTTCCAGAGCTAGTCTCCACAGCACGGTGTAATAAGCCCGCATGGAGCGAAATCCTCTTTGCCTGGGCATCCCCTCTGCCTGAGAGAGAAGCACGGTTGCATATGTCTGTCACTGCGCTCCCTAGGAGCAAGTGTGGGGAAGGCGCAGCACGCCGTCCCTGGGGAAGAGAAGGAGCCCTTGGCCTTGGGGTCCGGAAACGCTCGGGAAGCAGGATAGCCTACCATGGCACGAACTGCAGGGCGGTGGCAAGACAACGTGTCACCCGCTCCCTGTAAGGAGAGATGGAAGCCTGGCTGCTAAGGAGACATGAGGGGATGACTAGGGCAGGGGTGCGTGCTCCACTCTGAGGAAGGAGTCTGGGCAGAAGGCAGGCCTGTCCTGTGCCTCAGGTCCCAAGGGGACAGCATCTCCTTGGCCACCTGTCCCAAGGGCAGACGGGATTGCCACCAGGTGCCATACCCGGAACTCGCAGAAACAACCCCATGGAGAAACCGTCAGTCAGAAGCCGTCTTCCACCAAGATGTGGCAGCGTTGCGGGTGGCAGGTGGTGTGCCCGGGAAGGAGTGGAGACAGTCCCCCACAGTTCCCCATCTGAGTGCACGGGCCTTGTGCAGGGATCCTGTCGCCTCCTCTCTCCTGTGGTGAAGGCACTGGCCTAGACCCCGAGTCTGCCTGAGCGCCAGAGCTAAAGGCAAAGCCTTACCTACGGCAGGAGATGGTAACAGGCATAGAGTGCCATGCTAGGCCACGCACGCTGTTGCTGGGTTGTGATTGTGTGTGCTTCGTTCGGCTTAGCAAGGTGAACCCCGGGTGCGAACTTGGAGCCCAGGAAAGCAAGGCCCAAGAAGCACCAGCTCTCCCGCGGCTCTACTTCCCTGACGCGACAGAGCGAACGACAAAAGCCTTGCTGAGAAAGCAGCAGCGAAGTGCGGTTCGCGCCTAGCTGAAAACCTCTGCAAAAAACTATAGCAGTCGCTGGGAAATCAGAGACGGTTCTGTGGTCTGCTGTTGCTGCTTGCCTTAGCCTAGTATTCGCAGCACGGCGGGAGTAGGCCTCATAGAGTGAAAGCCTCTTTGCCCGGGCATCCGCTTTGGGAAAATACAGCATTCTTTGGGAAATCAGAGTCGGGTCTATGCGATGCTGCTGCCTCTTGCGTGAGCAAGACTCTGCAGCATGGTGTAATAAACCCGCATGGAGCGAAATCTTCATTGCCTGGGCATCCCCTCTGCGTGAGAGAACACCGTGGTTGCGCCTGTGGAAAGAACCTTAAGGAAAGGGACATGTCTGTCACTGGGCTCCACAGGAGCCTGTCTTGGGAAAGTGAAGCACGCTGCCCCAGGAGAAGAGAAGGAGCCCTTGGCCTTGTGGTCGGGAAACGGTCGCGAAGCTGGAGAGCCGGCCCTGGCAGGAACAGCGGGCCGCTGGTAAGACAAATGTCACCCGCTCCCTGAGCAGAGAGAAAGAAGCCTGGCTGCTCAGGAAACATGAGGGGACGATTGGGCAAGGGAGCGTGCGCCAATCTGAGGAAGGAGTCTGAGAAGGAAGGCCTTTCCTGTGCCTCTGGTCCAAAGGGGACAGCATCTCCTTGCCCACCTGTCCAGAGGGCAGACATGGGCTTGCCACCAGGTGCCATACCCGGACCTCGCAGAAGCAACCCCATGGAGAAACGGGCAGTCAGAGGCCGTCTTCCACCAAGATGTGGCAGCGTTGCGGGTGGCAGGTGGTGTGCCCGGGAAGGAGTGGAGACAGTCCCCCCCACAGTTCCCCATCTGAGTGCACGGGCCTTGTGCAGAGATCCTGTCGCCCTCCCCTCTCCTGTGGTGAAGGCACTGGCCTAGACCCCGAGTCTGCCTGAGCGCCAGAGCTAAAGGCAAACAAAGCCTTACCTACGGCAGGAGATGGTAACAGGCATAGAGTGCCATGCTAGGCCACGCACGCTGTTGCTGGGTTGTGATTGTGTGTGCTTCGTTCGGCTTAGCAAGGTGAACCCCGGGTGCGAACTTGGAGCCCAGGAAAGCAAGGCCCAAGAAAGCACCAGCTCTCCCGCGGCTCTTCTTCCCTGACGCGACAGAGCGAACGACAAAAGCCTTGCTGAGAAAGCAGCAGCGAAGTGCGGTTCGCGCCTAGCTGAAAACCTCTGCAAAACTATAGCAGTCGCTGGGAAATCAGAGACGGTTCTGTGGTCTGCTGTTGCTGCTTGCCTTAGCCTAGTATTCGCAGCACGGCGGGAGTAGCCCTCATAGAGTGAAAGCCTCTTTGCCCGGGCATCCGCTTTGGGAAAATACAGCATTCTTTGGGAAATCAGAGTCGGGTCTGTGCGACGCTGCTGCTGCTGCTTGCGTGAGCAAGACTCTGCAGCATGGTGTAATAAACCCGCATGGAGCGAAATCCTCATTGCCTGGGCATCCCCTCTGCGTGAGAGAACACCGTGGTTGCGCCTGTGGAAAGAACCTTAAGGAAAGGGACATGTCTGTCACTGGGCTCCACAGGAGCCTGTCTTGGGAAAGTGAAGCACGCTGCCCCAGGAGAAGAGAAGGAGCCCTTGGCCTTGTGGTCGGGAAACGGTCGCGAAGCTGGAGAGCCGGCCCTGGCAGGAACAGCGGGCCGCTGGTAAGACAAATGTCACCCGCTCCCTGTGCAGAGAGATGAAGCCTGGCTGCTCAGGAGACATGAGGGGACGATTGGGCAAGGGAGCGTGCGCCAATCTGAGGAAGGAGTCTGAGAAGGAAGGCCTTTCCTGTGCCTCTGGTCCAAAGGGGACAGCATCTCCTTGGCCACCTGTCCAGAGGGCAGACGTGGGCTTGCCACCAAGCTCCCGGCCCTGAACTCGCAGAAACACCTCCTGGAGGTATGGGCAATCAGATGCCGTCTTCCTCCAGGATGTGGCAGCATTGGCGGAGGCAGGGGGTTTCCCGGGGAAACAGGGAAAGTTACCCATTACTCCCCATCCGAGGGCACGGGCGGTGTGCAGTGATCCTCTCGTCTCCTCAAGGATGCGGAAGGCACTGGCCTAGTCCCCTGTCCATCTGAACGCCAGAGCGAAAGGGCAGGCCTTGCCTATGCCGAGAGATGGCATGGTGAGCAGAGTGCCATCCTAGGCCACGCACGCTGCTGCAGGGTCGAGGCTGTGTCTGCTTATTTCGGCTTAGCAAGGTGAACCCCGGGTGCGAACTTGGAACCCAGGAAAGCAAGGCCCAAGAGGCACCAGCTCTCCCGTGTCTCTTCTTCCCTGTGGCGACAGAGGGAACGACCAAAGCCTTGCTGAGGAAGCAGCAGCAGCATAGTGTGGTTCGCGCCAAGCTGAAAACCTCTGCGAAAGCAGAGCAGTCGCTGGGAAATCAGAGTCGGTTCTGTGGTCTGCTGTTGCTGCTTGCCTTAGCCTAGTATTCTCAGCATGGCGGTAGAAACCCGCATTAAAGTGAAAGCCTCTTTGCTGTGGCATCCCCTCTGGGAACGCACAGCATTCGTTGGGAAATCAGAGTCGGGTCTGTGGGATGCTGCCTGTTCCTTGCCAGAGCTTGTCTCCACAGCTCGGGTGTAATAAACCCGCATGGAAAGAAATCCTCTTTGCCTGGGCATCCCCCTCTGCCTTGAGAGAGATGCATGGTTGCATATGTCTGTCTGTCACCGCGCTCCCTAGGAGCAAGTGTGGGGAAGGCGCAGCACGCCGCCCCCTGGGGAAGAGAAGGAGCCCTTGGCCTTGTGGTTCGGACACAGTCGGGAAGCAGGATAGCCTGCCGTGGCACGAACAGCAGGCCGGTGGCAAGACACGTGTCACCCTCTCCCTGTGCGGAGAGATGGAAGCCTGGCTACTAAGGAGACACATGAGGGGATGACTAGGGCAGGGACGCGAGCTCCATTCTGAGGCAGGAGTCCGGGCAGAAGGCAGGCCTGTCCTGTGCCTCTGGTCCCAAGGGGAAAGCATCTCCTTGGCCACCTGTCCCAAGGGCAGACTTGGGCTTGCCACCAGGTGCCATACCCGGAACTCGCAGAAGCAACCCCATGGAGAAACGGGCAGTCAGAGGCCGTCTTCCACCAAGATGTGGCAGCGTTGCGGGTGGCAGGTGGTGTGTGCCCGGGAAGGAGTGGAGACAGTCCCCCACAGTTTCCCCATCTGAGTGCACGGGCCTTGTGCAGGGATCCTGTCGCCTCCTCTCTCCTGTGGTGAAGGCACTGGCCTAGACCCCGAGTCTGCCTGAGCGCCAGAGCTAAAGGCAAAGCCTTACCTACGGCAGGAGATGGTAACAGGCATAGAGTGCCATGCTAGGCCACGCACGCTGTTGCTGGGTTGTGATTTGTGTGTGCTTCGTTCGGCTTAGCAAGGTGAACCCCGGGTGCGAACTTGGAGCCCAGGAAAGCAAGGCCCAAGAAGCACCAGCTCTCCCGCGGCTCTACTTCCCTGACGCGACAGAGCGAACGACAAAAGCCTTGCTGAGAAAGCAGCAGCGAAGTGCGGTTCGCGCCTAGCTGAAAACCTCTGCAAAAAACTATAGCAGTCGCTGGGAAATCAGAGACGGTTCTGTGGTCTGCTGTTGCTGCTTGCCTTAGCCTAGTATTCGCAGCACGGGGGGGGAGTAGCCCTCATAGAGTGAAAGCCTCTTTGCCCGGGCATCCGCTTTGGGAAAATACAGCATTCTTTGGGAAATCAGAGTCGGGTCTATGCGATGCTGCTGCTGCTTGCGTGAGCAAGACTCTGCAGCATGGTGTAATAAACCCGCATGGAGCGAAATCCTCATTGCCTGGGCATCCCCTCTGCGTGAGAGAACACCGTGGTTGCGCCTGTGGAAAGAACCTTAAGGAAAGGGACATGTCTGTCACTGGGCTCCACAGGAGCCTGTCTTGGGAAAGTGAAGCACGCTGCCCCAGGAGAAGAGAAGGAGCCCTTGGCCTTGTGGTCGGGAAACGGTCGCGAAGCTGGAGAGCCGGCCCTGGCAGGAACAGCGGGCCGCTGGTAAGACAAATGTCACCCGCTCCCTGTGCAGAGAGATGAAGCCTGGCTGCTCAGGAGACATGAGGGGACGATTGGGCAAGGGAGCGTGCGCCAATCTGAGGAAGGAGTCTGAGAAGGAAGGCCTTTCCTGTGCCTCTGGTCAAAGGGGACAGCATCTCCTTGGCCACCTGTCCAGAGGGCAGACGTGGGCTTGCCACCAAGCTCCCGGCCCTGAACTCGCAGAAACACCTCCTGGGAGGTATGGGCAATCAGATGCCGTCTTCCTCCAGGATGTGGCAGCATTGCGCGGGAGGCAGGGGGTTTCCCGGGGGAAACAGGGGAAAGTTACCCATTACTCCCCATCCGAGGGCACGGGCGGTGTGCAGTGATCCTCTCGTCTCCTCAAGGATGCGGAAGGCACTGGCCTAGTCCCCTGTCCATCTGAACGCCAGAGCGAAAGGGCAGGCCTTGCCTATGCCGAGAGATGGCATGGTGAGCAGAGTGCCATCCTAGGCCACGCACGCTGCTGCAGGGTCGAGGCTGTGTCTGCTTATTTCGGCTTAGCAAGGTGAACCCCGGGTGCGAACTTGGAACCCAGGAAAGCAAGGCCCAAGAGGCACCAGCTCTCCCGTGTCTCTTCTTCCCTGTGGCGACAGAGGGAACGACCAAAGCCTTGCTGAGGAAGCAGCAGCATAGTGTGGTTCGCGCCAAGCTGAAAACCTCTGCGAAAGCAGAGCAGTCGCTGGGAAATCAGAGTCGGTTCTGTGGTCTGCTGTTGCTGCTTGCCTTAGCCTAGTATTCTCAGCATGGCGGGTAGAAACCCGCATTTAAGTGAAAGCCTCTTTGCTGTGGCATCCCCTCTGGGAACGCACAGCATTCGTTGGGAAATCAGAGTCGGGTCTGTGGGATGCTGCTGCCTGTTCCTTGCCAGAGCTTGTCTCCACAGCTCGGTGTGTAATAAACCCGCATGGAAAGAAATCCTCTTTGCCTGGGCATCCCCTCTGCCTTGAGAGAGATGCATGGTTGCATATGTCTGTCACCGCGCTCCCTAGGAGCAAGTGTGGGGAAGGCGCAGCACGCCGTCCCTGGGGAAGAGAAGGAGCCCTTGGCCTTGTGGTCGGGGACACAGTCGGGAAGCAGGATAGCCTGCCGTGGCACGAACAGCAGGCCGGTGGCAAGACACGTGTCACCCTCTCCCTGTGCGGAGAGATGGAAGCCTGGCTACTAAGGAGACACATGAGGGGATGACTAGGGCAGGGACGCGAGCTCCATTCTGAGGCAGGAGTCCGGGCAGAAGGCAGGCCTGTCCTGTGCCTCTGGTCCCAAGGGGAAAGCATCTCCTTGGCCACCTGTCCCAAGGGCAGACTTGGGCTTGCCACCAGGTGCCATACCCGGAACTCGCAGAAGCAACCCCATGGAGAAACGGGCAGTCAGAGGCCGTCTTCCACCAAGATGTGGCAGCGTTGCGGGTGGCAGGTGGTGTGCCCGGGAAGGAGTGGAGACAGTCCCCCACAGTTCCCCATCTGAGTGCACGGGCCTTGTGCAGGGATCCTGTCGCCTCCTCTCTCCTGTGGTGAAGGCACTGGCCTAGACCCCGAGTCTGCCTGAGCGCCAGAGCTAAAGGCAAAGCCTTACCTACGGCAGGAGATGGTAACAGGCATAGAGTGCCATGCTAGGCCACGCACGCTGTTGCTGGGTTGTGATTGTGTGTGCTTCGTTCGGCTTAGCAAGGTGAACCCCGGGTGCGAACTTGGAGCCCAGGAAAGCAAGGCCCAAGAAGCACCAGCTCTCCCGCGGGCTCTACTTCCCTGACGCGACAGAGCGAACGACAAAAGCCTTGCTGAGAAAGCAGCAGCGAAGTGCGGTTCGCGCCTAGCTGAAAACCTCTGCAAAACTATAGCAGTCGCTGGGAAATCAGAGACGGTTCTGTGGTCTGCTGTTGCTGCTTGCCTTAGCCTAGTATTCGCAGCACGGCGGGAGTAGCCCTCATAGAGTGAAAGCCTCTTTGCCCGGGCATCCGCTTGGGGAAAATACAGCATTCTTTGGGAAATCAGAGTCGGGTCTATGCGATGCTGCTGCTGCCTCTTGCGTGAGCAAGACTCTGCAGCATGGTGTAATAAACCCGCATGGAGCGAAATCCTCATTGCCTGGGCATCCCCTCTGCGTGTGAGAGAACACCGTGGTTGCGCCTGTGGAAAGAACCTTAAGGAAAGGGACATGTCTGTCACTGGGCTCCACAGGAGCCTGTCTTGGGAAAGTGAAGCACGCTGCCCCAGGAGAAGAGAAGGAGCCCTTGGCCTTGTGGTCGGGGAAACGGTCGCGAAGCTGGAGAGCCGGCCCTGGCAGGAACAGCGGGCCGCTGGTAAGACAAATGTCACCCGCTCCCTGTGCAGAGAGATGAAGCCTGGCTGCTCAGGAGACATGAGGGGACGATTGGGCAAGGGAGCGTGCGCCAATCTGAGGAAGGAGTCTGAGAAGGAAGGCCTTTCCTGTGCCTCTGGTCCAAAGGGGACAGCATCTCCTTGGCCACCTGTCCAGAGGGCAGACGTGGGCTTGCCACCAAGCTCCCGGCCCTGAACTCGCAGAAACACCTCCTGGAGGTATGGGCAATCAGATGCCGTCTTCCTCCAGGATGTGGCAGCATTGGCGGAGGCAGGGGGTTTCCCGGGGAAACAGGGAAAGTTACCCATTACTCCCCATCCGAGGGCACGGGCGGTGTGCAGTGATCCTCTCGTCTCCTCAAGGATGCGGAAGGCACTGGCCTAGTCCCCTGTCCATCTGAACGCCAGAGCGAAAGGGCAGGCCTTGCCTATGCCGAGAGATGGCATGGTGAGCAGAGTGCCATCCTAGGCCACGCACGCTGCTGCAGGGTGGAGGCTGTGTCTGCTTATTTCGGCTTAGCAAGGTGAACCCCGGGTGCGAACTTGGAACCCAGGAAAGCAAGGCCCAAGCGGCACCAGCTCTCCCGTGTCTCTTCTTCCCTGTGGCAACAGAGGGAACGACCGAAGCCTTGCTGAGGAAGCAGCAGCATAGTGTGGTTCGCGCCAAGCTGAAAACCTCTGCGAAAGCAGAGCAGTCGCTGGGACATCAGAGTCGGTTCTGTGGTCTGCTGTTGCTGCTTGCCTTAGCCTAGTATTCTCAGCATGGCGGTAGAAACCCGCATTAAGTGAAAGCCTCTTTGCTGTGGCATCCCCTCAGGGAACGCACAGCATTTGTTGGGAAATCAGAGTCGGGTCTGTCGGATGCTGCCTGTTCCTTGCCAGAGCTTGTCTCCACAGCTCGGTGTAATAAACCCGCATGGAAAGAAATCCTCTTTGCCTGGGCATCCCCTCTGCCTTGAGAGAGATGCATGGTTGCATATGTCTGTCACCGCGCTCCCTAGGAGCAAGTGTGGGGAAGGCGCAGCACGCCATCCCTGGGGAAGAGAAGGAGCCCTTGGCCTTGTGGTTCGGACACAGTCGGGAAGCAGGATAGCCTGCCGTGGCACGAACAGCAGGCCGGTGGCAAGACACGTGTCACCCTCTCCCTGTGCGGAGAGATGGAAGCCTGGCTACTAAGGAGACACATGAGGGTATGACTAGGGCAGGGACGCGAGCTCCATTCTGAGGCAGGAGTCCGGGCAGAAGGCAGGCCTGTCCTGTGCCTCTGGTCCCAAGGGGAAAGCATCTCCTTGGCCACCTGTCCCAAGGGCAGACTTGGGCTTGCCACCAGGTGCCATACCCGGAACTCGCAGAAGCAACCCCATGGAGAAACGGGCAGTCAGAGGCCGTCTTCCACCAAGATGTGGCAGCGTTGCGGGTGGCAGGTGGTGTGCCCGGGAAGGAGTGGAGACAGTCCCCCACAGTTCCCCATCTGAGTGCACGGGCCTTGTGCAGGGATCCTGTCGCCTCCTCTCTCCTGTGGTGAAGGCACTGGCCTAGACCCCGAGTCTGCCTGAGCGCCAGAGCTAAAGGCAAAGCCTTACCTACGGCAGGAGATGGTAACAGGCATAGAGTGCCATGCTAGGCCACGCACGCTGTTGCTGGGTTGTGATTGTGTGTGCTTCGTTCGGCTTAGCAAGGTGAACCCCGGGTGCGAACTTGGAGCCCAGGAAAGCAAGGCCCAAGAAGCACCAGCTCTCCCGCGGCTCTTACTTCCCTGACGCGACAGAGCGAACGACTAAAGCCTTGCTGAGAAAGCAGCAGCGAAGTGCGGTTCATGCCAAACTGAAAACCTCTGCAAAAGCATAGCAGTCCCTGGGACAACAGAGACGCTTCTGTGGTCTGCTGTTGCTGCTTGCCTTAGCCTAGTATTCACAGCACGATGGTTGAAACCGTCATAGAGCGAAATCCTCTTTGCCCGGGCGTCCCCTCTGGGAATGCACAGCATTCCTTGGGAACTCAGAGTCGGGTCTGTGCGATGCTGCTGCTGCTTGCCTGAGCAAGACTCTAGAGCATGGTGTAATAAACCCGCATGGAGCGAAATCCTCTTTGCTGGGCATCCCCTCTGCCTGAGAGAGAAGCGTGGTTGCTCCTGTGGAAAGAGCCTTCAGGAAATGGACACGTCTTTCACTAGGTTCCCCAGGAGAATGTCTGTGGAAGGTGCAACACGCTGCCCGGGGAGAAGAGAAGGAGCCGTTGGCCTTATGTTCTGGAAACGGTTGCGAAGCAGGAGAGCCGGCCCTGGCCGTCACAGCGGCCGGTGGTAATACAAGTGTCACCCGCTCCCTGTGCAGAGAGACGGAAGCCTGGCTGCTAAGGAGACAGGAGGGGATGAATAAGGCAGGGCGCATGCTCTACTCTTAGGAAGCATTCTGGGCAGAAAGCATGCCTGTCCTGAGCCTCTGGGCCCAAGGAGACAGCCGCTCCTTGGCCACCTGTCCCTGGGGCAGACATGCGCTAGCCACCAGGCGCTTTACCCTGAACTCGCAGAAACAGCTCCCTGAAATAACGGGGAGTCAAAGGCCGTCTTCCTCCAGGATGTGGAAGCATTCGCGTAGGCGCGGGGTGTCCAGGCAAGGCGTGGCGACAGGCCCCCAGAGCTCCCCATCCCAGTGCGCGGGCGGTGTGCAGGGATCGTGTCGCCTCTCCTCTCCTTTGGGGAAGTCACTGGCTTAGTCCCCGAGTCCGCCTGAGGGCCCGAGCACAAGGCCAAGCGTTGCGTACACCAAGAGATGGTAGTGTGCATAGAGTGGGATCCTAGGCCACGCTCGCTGCTGCAGTGTTTTCGCTGTGTCTGCTTAGTTCGGCCTGTCAGGGTGAACCCTGGGCACGAACCTGGAGCCCGGGAAAGCAAATCCCAAGAGGGACCGGCTCTCCTGCACCTCTTCTTCCCTGACGCGAACGAAGCCTTGCTGTGGAAGCAGCGGCGAAGTGCTGTTCGCTCCAAGCCCAAAGCCTCTGCGAAAGCACAGCATTCGCTGAGAAATCAGAGTCGGTTCTGCGGGCTGCTGCTGCTCTTGCCTGGGCCCGGTCTCGCGGTGGGATAAACCCGCATACAGCGAAAGCCTCTTTGCCTGGGCATCTCCTCTGCGAAAGCACAGCATTCGTTGGGAAATCAGAGTGGGGTTTGCGGATGCTACTGCTGCTGGCCTGAGCTCGGTGGAAGATACCCGTATGGAGCAATGGGCGTCCCCTCTGCCTGAGAGAGAAGCGTGGTTGCACCTGTGGAAACAGCCTTAAGGAAAGGGACATGTCTGTCACTGCGCTCCCCAGGAGCCGGTCTGGGGAAAGTGCAGCACGCTGCCCCAGGAGAAGAGAAAGAGCCGTTGGCCTTGTGGTCGGGAAACGGTCGCAAAGCAGGAGAGCCGGCCTTGGCAGGAACCGCGGGCCGGTGGCAAGTGTCACCCGCCTCCTGTGCGAAGAGACGGAAGCGGGGCTGCCAAGGAGACAGGAGGGGAGGATTGGGCAGGGGATCGTTCTCCACTCTGTGGAAGGAGTCTGGGCAGAAGGAAGGCCTGTCCTGTGCCTCTGGTCCCAAGGGGCAGCAGCTCCTTGGCCACCTGTCCAGAGGGCACACGTGGGCTTGCCACCAAGCACCCGGACCTGAACTCGCAGAAAACCCTCCTGGAGGAACGGGCAATCAGATGCCGTCTTCCTCCAGGATGTGGCAGCATTGGCGGAGGCGGGGGTGTCCCGGGAAACAGGGACATTTTCCCATTACTCCCCATCCCAGGGCATGGGCGGTGTGCAGTGATCCTCTCGCATCTCCTCATGGCTGGGGAAGGCACTGGCCTAGTCCCCTGTCCACCGGAACGCCAGAGCAAAAGGGCAGGCCATCCCTACGCCGAGAGATGGCATTGTGAGCAGAGTGCCATCCTAGGCCACGCACGCTGCTGCAGGGTCGAGGCTGTGTCTGCTTATTTTGGCGTGGCGGGACGAACCCAGGATGTGAACTTGGAGCCCGGGAAAGCAAGGCCCAAGAGGCACCAGCTCTCCCGAGGCTCTTCTTCCCTGAGGCGACAGAGTGAACGCCCAAAGCCTTGCTGAGTAAGCAGCAGCGATGTGCGGCTCGCGCCAAGCTGAAAACCTCTGTGAAAGCATAGCATTCACTGGGAAATCAGAGTCGGTTCTACGGGCTGCTGTTCCTGCCTGCTTTAGCCTAGATCGCAGCATGGTGGGAAAAACCCGCATAGAGCGAAAGCCTCTCTGCTAGGGCATCCCCTCTGGGAAAGAACATCATTCTTTGGGAAATCAGAGTCGGGTCTGTGGGATGATGCTGCTGCTTGCCTGAGCTAGTCTCCACAGCACGGTGTAATAAACCCGCATGGAGCGAAATCCTCTTTGCCAGGGCATCCGCTGTGCCTGAGAGAGAAGCGTGGTTGCGCCCGTGGAAAGAGCCTTTCACTGCACTCCCCAGGAGCATGTCTGTGGAAGGTGCAGCACGCTGCCTGGGGAGAAGAGAAGGAGCCGTTGGCCTTATGTTCTGGAAACGGTTGCGAAGCAGGAGAGCCGGCCCTGGCCGTCACAGCGGCCGGTGGTAATACAAGTGTCACCCGCTCCCTGTGCAGAGAGACGGAAGCCTGGCTGCTAAGGAGACAGGAGGGGATGAATAAGGCAGGGCGCGTGCTCTACTCTTAGGAAGCGCTCTGGGCAGAAAGCATGCCTGTCCTGAGCCTCTGGGCCCAAGGAGACAGCAGCTCCTTGGCCACCTGTCCCTGGGTCAGACATGTGCTAGCCACCAGGCGCTTACCCTGAACTCGCAGAAACAGCTCCCTGAAATAACGGGGAGTCAGATGCCGTCTTGCTCCAGGATGTGGAAGCTTGGAGGAGGTACGGGGTTTAAGGAGAAGGAGAGGGGACAGTCCACCAAAGCTCCCGATTCAGTGCATGGGCGGTGTGCAAGGATCCTGTCGCCTCTCCTCCCCTGTGGGGAAGGCACTGGCCTTGTCCGCGAGTCTGCCTGAGCACCAGAGTAAACGGCCAAGCGATGCCTCCACCGGGAGGCTGCCGCAGTGTTGTGGCTGTGTCTGCTTCGTTCGGCCTGGCAGGGTGAACCCAGGGCGCGAACATGGAGCCCGGGAAAGCAAGTCTCAAGAGGGACCAGCTCTCCCTCAGCTCTTCTTCCCTGACCCGAACGAAGCCTAGCTTAGGAAGCAGCAGCGAAGTGCGGTTCGCTCCTAGCCAAAACTTCTGCGAAAGCACAGCAGTCGCTGAGAAATCAGAAACGGTACTGTGGGCTGCTGCTGCGGGTTGTGTGAGCCCAGTCTCACAGTGGGAGAAAGCCGCATACAGCGAAAGCCTCTTTGCCCGGGCATCCACTCTGGGAAAGCACATCATTCTTTGGGAAATCAGAGTCCGGTCTGTGGGATGCTGCTGCTGCTTGCCTGAGGTAGTCTCCACAGCACGGTGTAATAAACCCGCTTGGAGCGAAATCCTCTTTGCCAGGGCATCCGCTGTTCCTGAGAGAGAAGCGTGGTTGCGCCCGTGGAAAGAGCCTTCAGGAAAGGGACACGTCTTTCACTAGGTTCCCCAGGAGCATGTCTGTGGAAGGTGCAGCACGCTGCCCGGGGAGAAGAAAACGAGACGTTGGCCTTCTGGTCTGGAAACGGTTGCGAAGTAGCAGAGCCGGCCCTGGCACGAACAGTGGCTGGTGGCAATACAAGTGTCACCCGCTCCCTGTGCGGAGAGACGGAAGCCTGGCTGCAAAGGAGACACGAGGAGATGAGGAGGGTTGTGCGCGTGTTCCACTCTTAAAAAGGAGTCTGGGCAGGAAGCATGCCTGCCCTGAGCCTCTGGGCCCAAGGAGACAGCAGCTCCTTGGCCACCTGTCCCTGTGGAGACATAGGCTTGCCACCAGGCGCCTACCCTCAACTCGCAGAAGTGGAAAGAGCTTTAAGGAAAGGTACACGTCTGTCACTGCAGAGCCTTGGAAGGCTGGCTGCTAAGGAAACATGAAGGGAAGATTAGGACAGGGGAAAGGGCTTCACTCTGAGGAAGGAGTCTGGGCAGAATTCATGCCTGTCCTGAGCCTCTGGGCTCAAGGAGACAGCAGCTTTGGCCACCTGTCCCTGGTGGAGACATGGGCTTGCCACCAGGCGCCTAACATGAACTCGCTGAAACAGCTCTCTGAAAGAACTGGATATCAGATTCTGTCTTCCTCCAGGATGTGGAAGCATTCGCGAAGGCACGGGTTGTCCAGGAAAGGAGTGGGAACAGTCCCCCACAGCTCCCCATCCCAGTGCGTGGGCAGTGTGCAGGGATTGTGATGCCTCTCCTCTCCAGTGGGTAAGGGACTGGCCTGGTCCCCGAGTCTCCCTGCATGCCAGAGCAAAAGGCCAATCTTTGCCTATGCCAGGAGACGGTAGTGGGCATAGAGTGCCATCCTAGTGCACGCACGATTCTGCAGGCTTTTGCCTGTGTCTTAGTTCGGCTTGGCAGTGTGAACAGAGGTTCTAACATGGAGCCCGGGAAAACAAAGCCCCAGAGGCACCAGCTATCCCGCAGCTCTTCTTCCCTGAGGCGACAGCGAACGTTCAAAGCCTTGCTGAGGAAGCAACAGCAAAGTGCAGTTCGTGCCAAGCTGAAAACCTCTGCAAAAGCATAGCAGTCGCTGGGAAATCAGAGTCGGTTCTGTGGGCTGCTGTTGCTGCTTGCCTTAGCCTAGTATTTGCAGCACGGCGGGAGAAACCCTCATAGAGCGAAAGCCTCTTTCCCCGGGCATCCCCTATGGGAAAGCACAGCATTCCTTGGGAAATCAGTCGGGTCTGTGGGATGCTGCTACTGCTTGCCTGACAAGACTCCACAGCACGGTGTAATAAACCCGCATGGAGCGAAATCCTCTTTGCCCGGGCATCCCATCTGGGAAAGCACAGCATTCTTTGGGAAATAGGAGTAGGGTCTGTGGGATGCTCCTGTTTGTCAGAGCTAGTCTCCACAGCAAGGTGTAATAAAACCGCATGGAGCGAAATCCTCTTTGCCAGGGCATCCCCTCTGTCTGAGAGAGAAGCGTGGTTGTGCCTGTGAAAAGAGCCTTCAGGAAAGAGACACGTATTTCAGTACGCTCCCCAGGAGCATGTCTGTGGAAGGTGCAGCACGCTGCCCGGGGAGAAGAGAAGGAGACTGGCCTTCTGGTCTGGAAACGGTTGCGAAGTAGGAGATCCGGCCCTGGCAGGAACAGCGGCCGGTGGCAATACAAGTGTCACCCGCTCCCTGTGGGGAGAGACGGAAGCCTGGCTGCTAAGGAGACACAAGGGGACGACTAGGGCAGGGGTGCGTGCTCCACTCTGAGGAAGGAGTCTGGGCAGAAGGCAGGCCTCTCCTGTGCCTCTGGTCCCAAGGGGACAGCATCTCCTTGACCACCTGTCCGTAGGGCAGACTTGGGCTTGCTACCAGGCGCCATACCCAGAACTTGCAGAAACAGCTCCCTCAAGAAACGGGCAGTCAAATGCCATCTTCCTCCAATGAGGAGTTCATAGTGGTGGAGAGAGGAAGAACGTATTGATGTATGACCTTCTAGTACATTGAAACGCCTTCAGTTTTTATTTAATATGAAAGGGGAAGATACCAAAAGACTTTCAACAGCAGATGATTATCTGACTTGATTTTTAGGTAAAATTGTTGTACAAAAATAAATTTGCAGGGAGAAAGGAGTGCAGTATGTTTGGAAGTGGGGTTATCAATCAAGTCAATAATTCAGGAACATATGATGGTGTTTTTAGCATGCTGGGTGGTAATAGAAGGAGTGAGGTATGGTTTTTATTTTGTATATATTTTGATGGTGAATATTCTGGTGAACAGGATGGGGTATGTGCAGGACAGGCAATATCAACATTTATTTTACCTGCACAAACAGAAGGGTGGAGTCTTCATTCCCTGATATAGAGAGAACTCTGAGTTCAAATGTTCTTTCTCATTAAATGGCATAGTGATGATGAGAACTTAGTCAGACAGTGAAAGAGAGAAGTAAGCATAGTGTTAAGAGGTAAGACATTATAATACATTTGAACATCAAAAAACGTTGTGTTGGATCATCTGTTTATGTGAGTAAATAAATAAGTAAAACTTCCTGGGGTTCTGATAGAGGTAAAGAAGACTGCTATATGATCCAAAGGGGCACGTGCACCAAATGTTTATAGCAGTAATATCCACAATAGCCAAACTATGGAAAGAACCTAGATGTGCATCAACAAATATCTGATGGAATACTATGCAGCCATCAAAAGAAATGAAATCTTGCCATTTGCGTTGACATGGATGGAACTGGAGGGTATTATGCTTAGCAAAATAAGTCAACCAGAGAAAGACACTATCATATGATCTCCCTGATATGAGGAAATGGAGGTGCAATGTGGGGGGTTTGGGGGACAGGAAAGGAGTAAATGAAACAAGATGGGAACGGGAGGGCGACAAACCTTAGGAGACTCTTAATCTCACAAAACAAACTGAGAGTTGCTGGGGGGGTGGGGAGGGTAGGGAGAAGGTGGTGGGTTTATGAACATTGGGGAGGGTATGTGCTGTGGTGAGTGCTGTGAAGTGTGTAAACCTGGCGATTCACAGACCTGTACCCCTGGGGCTACTAATACATTATATGTTAATTAAAAAAAAAAAGAACAAGAAGTCTACTATAAATCAAATGCTATGATTTTCAGAAAAGAGTGTGTAATCAGGCATATTTTATTAAAGTAACCAAGTAAAATGATGGTCGAAAATTGGAATAACAGAAAACATAAAAATCAGAGATTTTAAAAAGAGATATGGGACAGTGTAGAGAATATAGTCAATGATATTATAATAGTGTTATATGGCTATATTTGTAGTGATCATAGAATAATGTATGGAGATATTGAAAACCTGAAACCAATGTAACAGTGAATATCAACTATACTCAAATAAAAAAATCGTAAAAATAAAACATTTTAATTTAAAAAGATAAAAAGAGGGGGGTGCCTGGGTGGCTCAGTGGGTTAAGCCTCTGCCTTCAGCTCAGGTCATGATCAGGGTCCTGGGATCGAACCCCGCATCGGGCTCCTTGCTCAGCGGGGAGCCTGCTTCTTTCTCTGCCTCTGCCTGCCTCTCTGCCTGCTTGTGATCTCTGTCTCTCTCTCTCTCTCTGTCAAATAAATAAAACCTTTAAAAAAAAAGATAAAAAGAGGGACAAGAATTTGAAAAGTGAATTTCAAAAAGAGTAAAGATGAGGCTAAAACATACTCTGAACCTTGAGGAAAACACCATTTTGAAGATTCTTCCCATTATGAGAAAACTCAAATGAATCAATACCATAAAAGAACCCATTTTAACTGAGAAATGTAATGAATGCTCAAGAAATAATTTTATGTCAGGATAATTCTTCCCTCTGAAACAGCATACAGAAACCAGGGGAAACACCTGGAAGCAAAATAAACTATACTGAAAATAAGAATTAGGAAAAAGATAAATGATGAAAGATAAGAAAATTAGACCTGCGACAGAGACCTAGTGAAGAGAATTTTTAGCTTGTGGTTTAATGTCTTTGAGGATAATCTAGAGTTCATAACTGCCTTAGGCAGGCTGGTTGTAGGCAGTTTAGGCAGACCCCTAAGACAGGCCTACTTTGGGCAGGTGGTGTTGGAGGAGGCCATTGGTCTGGACAAAGACAAATCCAACCATTTGACTAAAGTGTCTGTGAAGATGTTGAAGTCAGATGCAACAGAGAAAGACCTGTCAAACCTAATCTCAGAAATGGAGATGATGAAGATGATTGGACAGCACAAGGACACCATCAACCTGCTGGGTCCTGCACACAGG
Source organism: Mustela putorius furo (assembly GCF_011764305.1). NCBI lineage: Eukaryota > Metazoa > Chordata > Mammalia > Carnivora > Mustelidae > Mustela > Mustela putorius. The sequence continues at coordinate 198,478 of NW_025421436.1, forward strand.
ACGGTCCTTTGTACACTATCATGGAATATGCCTCCAAAGACAACATACAGGAGTACCTGCAGGCCTAGAGGCCTCCTGACCTGGAGTACTGTTACAATATCAGCCACAATGCAGCAGAGCAACTCTCCTCCAAGGACCTGGTATACTATGCCTACCAGGTAGCCTGAGGCATGGAGTACCTTGCCTCCAAGAAGTGCATACACCAAGACCTGGCCACCAGGGAAGTGCTGGTGACAAAGGACAACATGATGAAGATCTCAGACTTCAGCCTTGCCAGAGATATCACCACATCAGTTATTATAAAAAGACAAGCAACAGTGGACTGCCTGTGAAGTGGATGGACCCTAAGGCCATGTTTGGCCAGATCTACATCCACCAGAGTGACTTCTGGTCTTTTGGGGTGATCCTGTGCAAAATTTTCACTCTGGAAGCCTCCCATATCCTGGAGTGCCTGTGGAGGTGGTTTTCAAGCTGCTGAAGGAGTCATTTGATGGATAAGCCAATAAGTGCACCAGAGAGTTATACACAATAATGAGGGGTGGCTGGCATGTGGTACCTTCAAGCTGCTGGTAGAAGACCAGGATCATACTATGGCCTTGACCTCCAACCAGGAGTACCCGGACCTGTCCTTGGCCCTGGAACAATACTGTCTATGCTTTCCCAACACCCAAAGCTCCACCTGCTCCTCAGAGAAGAATTCCACCTTCTCTCATGTGCCGTTGCCCAGGGAGGCCTATCTGCCCTGACACCCAGCCCAGCTTGCCAATGGTGGACTCAAATGACTAGTATCCCTATTACTCCTGTCCAGATTCTGTCATAAGCTGTAACCCTTACCCCCCACCCTCCTGCAAGACTCACTGCCTTCTCCTTTGTCCCTTTCCTACTGGCAGGAGCCAGCTGCCTACCTGAGGCCTTCACCCCTTGAAGTTCACCTCTCTTCCCTTTCCTCTTCCTCCTCCTTACAACCTGCTCATGAAAGAAAGGAACAGAGAGGCAGGTACTTGCTCGTGGCTACTTCCTTCCATCCCATATGTTGGACCAAGACCCCCCCCTGGCATCTGGTACTGCCTGGACGTCGAGGGAGTTGGAGATGAGGCATGCCAGTGAAAGCTGTCAGAGCTTTCCTGTTTGGGTTTTGTTTGCTTAGCATAACATGTAAGACTGAGTTCTGGTGGCAGGGACCTAGTCCTTGGGGCTATAGCACTAGCGAGGGGAGGTCAACTGCTCTGGGCCTTGGCTAAGAGCAACCCCTGCTCCAGAGATATGGTGCCAAGGGCTTATTAATTTTGATACTAATTTGCTTTGCTGACCAAATACCTGGTATCAAAAGATGGGAAGGCAAAGACTGGAAGCAGTGTTGTGACCATGGTGTCCAGCCCCAAACTATGAAGAAAACACAAAGTGTATAAATCTGAGTAAGTATATATTTACACACCTTTTTAAATAGGTTGTTATCAAAGATTTAATCAATGGGTAATATGCTCCTCCTGGCTGGGAAGCATCAGTTGCCATATATTAAAAGCAAAGAAAACTGGTGTCTGGGTGGCTTCCTCCATAAGTGTCCCTTCTTTTCAGGTCATGATCCCAGGGTCCTGGGATGGAGCCCCACATCAGGCTCTCTGCTCAGTGGGAAACCTGCTTCTCCTTTTCCCTCTGCCCTGCTTATAGTTCCTCTTCCTCTCTGTCTTTCAAATAAATAAAATATTAAAAAAAAAAAACAAGAAAGAAACAAAATGTTTTTAAAAGGTCTTTTTTTAAAAATTTTCTAGGGGTGCCTGGATGACTCAGTTGTTTAAGCAGATGTATGCCTTTGGCTGAGGTCATGATTCCAGTGTACAGGGATCCAGCCCTGCATGGGACTACTTGCACCCCAAGGAGCTTGCTTCTTCCTCTCCCTTTGCACGTGATTCCCCCTGCTTGTGTGCTTCTTCAGTCTCTCACTCTGTCTCTTGCTGTCAATAGACAAAATAAAATCTTTTACTAAATAAATAAATAAATAAATAAATAAATATATTTCTAAACCTACTTTCAGTTTTGGTCCCTTAACAAAAATTGCTACTGCTTCATTTAAAAAAAAGAAAAAGATAATTTAGAAAGATGCTTCCAGAGTTAAAAAGCTGTTTTGTTTCTTTGTCAGAATTAAATATAGAAGTGCTTTAAAAAGTAAAAGAAAAAATATGCTATATTAACACTAATCATACTATAACTTTGGTGGTTATATCAAGATAATGAAAAGTGATTTTAAAGCAAATTTCATTATCAGACATAAAGATCAAGTCAAAATTACAGAAGAGTAAAAGGATTAATTCATCAGGGAGTATAATAACTCTTGACTTTTAATACTTAATAACAGATTTGGGAATATATAGGGAAAAAACTAAGAACAAAAATCATCATAACTTCTACCTTAGAAGAGAAATGGAAAAAAAATTTCAACACCCTTATTTTAAGATTATATAGACAAATGGTCATCAAATTGGTAAGATATGTAAGACTTGAACAAAATTATCAACTAACTAGATATGCATGATACTACAGAACACTCCCAACATCCACAGACTACATATATCTTAAGCCATGATTTTCTTTGCAAAGGTCAACATTGATAATGTTCTAGTCATACATCCGTGTACCAGGAAAGAAGTAGCATATTTCTTGAAAGACACAGCTATCAAAGCTCCATTGAGAAACCGTAAAGCTGGAGAAGGGATTTGCAAACTATATATCTGAGAATGGTCATCTACTCTGATTATTAAAAAATGAATAAAAATAAAAAACCTTACTAATAACCAAACAGAGTATCCAATTTTACATGTGAAGAAAATTATTGAAGAGACATGTCACCAAAAGGATATGAGGGCTTATAAGCACATGACAAATTTCTCAACATTTAGACATTAAAGAAATAACAAATTAAAATCATAATGAGACATGCTTACATATCTATTAGAATGGCTAAAATTATAAAGGCTAATTGTACTTCGTCTGAGCTAGATTGGGAAGCAACAAAAAATCTAAACTGTTGTTGGCATATATCATGATATCACCACTTTGGAAAATAGTTTCAAAAGGTTTTTAAATGCAAAATATGTTGCAGTTACACAACTAGCCATTTTACTTCTAGGCATTTAACCAAGAGAAACAAACCCTATGTTCATACAAGGACTTGTATATGAATTTCATATCAGCTTTATTTATTTATTTTTTTTTAATTTTTTATTTTTTATAAACATATATTTTTATCCCCTGGGGTACAGGTCTGTGAATCACCAGGCTTACACACTTCACAGCACTCACCAAATCACATACCCTCCCCAATGTCCATAATCCCACCCCCTTCTCCCAAACCCCCTCCCCCCGGCAACCTCAGTTTGTTTTGTGAGATTAAGAGTCACTTATGGTTTGTCTCCCTCCCAATCCCATCTTGTTTCATTTATTCTTCTTCTACCCACTTAAGCCTCCATGTTGCATCACCACTTCCTCATATCAGGGAGATCATATGATAGTTGTCTTTCTCTGCTTGACTTATTTCGCTAAGCATGATACGCTCTAGTTCCATCCATGTTGTTGCAAATGGCAAGATTTCATTTCTTTTGATGGCTGCATAGTATTCCATTGTGTATATATACCACATCTTCTTGATCCATTCATCTGTTGATGGACATCTAGGTTCTTTCCATAGTTTGGCTATTTGTGGACATTGCTGCTATAAACATTCGGGTGCATGTGTCCCTTTGGACCACTACATTTGTATCTTTAGGGTAAATACCCAATAGTGCAATTGCTGGGTCATAGGGCAGTTCTATTTTCAACATTTTGAGGAACCTCCATGCTGTTTTCCAGAGTGGCTGCACCAGCTTGCATTCCCACCAACAGTGTAGGAGGGTTCCCCTTTCTCCGCATCCTCGCCAGCATCTGTCATTTCCTGACTTGTTGATTTTAGCCATTCTGACTGGTGTGAGGTGATATCTCATTGTGGTTTTGATTTGTATTTCCCTGATGCCGAGTGATATGGAGCACTTTTTCATGTGTCTGTTGGCCATCTGGATGTCTTCCTTGCAGAAATGTCTGTTCATGTCCTCTGCCCATTTCTTGATTGGATTATTTGTTCTTTGGGTGTTGAGTTTGCTAAGTTCTTTATAGATTCTGGACACTAGTCCTTTATCTGATATGTCGTTTGCAAATATCTTCTCCCATTCTGTCAGTTGTCTTTTGATTTTGTTAACTGTTTCCTTTGCTGTGCAAAAGCTTTTGATCTTGATGAAATCCCAGTAGTTCATTTTTTCCCTTGCTTCCCTTGCCTTTTGCGTTGTTCCTAGGAAGATGTTGCTGCGGCAGAGGTCGAAGAGGTTGCTGCCCGTGTTCTCCTCAAGGATTTTGATGGATTCCTTTCGTACATTGAAGCCGTCTGGCCCTGGGCTTTTGTTTGTTTGGAGATTTTTAATGACTGTTTCAATCTCCTTACTGGTTATGGGTCTGTTCAGGCTTTCTATTTCTTCATGGTTCAGTTGTGGTAGTTTATATGTTTCTAGGAATGCATCCATTTCTTCCAGATTGTCAAATTTATTGCCGTAGAGTTGCTCATAGTATGTTCTTATAATAGTTTGTATTTCTTTGGTGTTAGTTGTGATCTCTCCTCTTTCATTCATGATTTTTATTTATTTGGGTCTTTCTCTTTTTCTTTTTGATAAGTCGGGCCAGGGGTTTCCCGGGGGAATTCTACCAAACATTTAAAGAAGAACTAATTCCTATTCTCCTGAAACTGTTCCAAAAAATAGAAATGGAAGGAAAACTTCCAAACTCATTTTATGAGGCCAGCATCACCTTGATCCCAAAACCAGACAAGGATCCCACCAAAAAAGAGAGCTATAGACCGATATCCTTGATGAACACAGATGCGAAAATACTCAACAAAATACTAGCCAATAGGATTCAACAGTACATTAAAAAGATTATTCACCACGACCAAGTGGGATTTATTCCAGGGCTGCAAGGTTGGTTCAACATCCGCAAATCAGTCAATGTGATACAACACATCAATAAAAGAAAAGAACAAGAACCATATGATATACTCTCAATAGATGCTGAAAAAGCATTTGACAAAGTACAACATCCCTTCCTGATCAAAACTCTTCAAAGTGTAGGGATAGAGGGCACATACCTCAATATCATCAAAGCCATCTATGAAAAACCCACCGCAAATATCATTCTCAATGGAGAAAAAACTGAAAGCTTTTCCGCTAAGGTCAGGAACACGGCAGGGATGTCCATTATCACCACTGCTATTCAACATCGTACTAGAGGTCCTAGCCTCAGCAATCAGACAACAAAAGGAAATTAAAGGCATCAGCTTTTATTTTGAAGAATTGAAAACAGTGGAAATGTTCATCAATGTCCATCAATAGAGCAAAGACAAATTATGATCTATTCATTAAAGAGATTACTATTCCACATCAAAATGAACTATTTACAATTGGAGATTCTCAAAGTAATGATGCTGAGAAAAGAAAAGCCAGGCAATGAATGTATAGTATATACTGTGTGATTCCATGACTATAAAAAATCTAGAAAATACAAATTTATATATAGTCACAGTCATCAAATATATTGGTGAGATTTTAGTGCCTTCTTCTGTGCTCCCACAGCTTCCTACACTTGGATCTCCGAGCATTTGTTACACCATGTGAAAATATGAACTCTTCTTCTTTATTCTGTCTTACTAGAATAAGAATCCTTGAAATTTTATGGACATTTGAACTCTCAGTTATTAGCAGAAATTCTAACACACAGTAAGTTTCCAAATATAAAAGCCAGAGTTTTACAATGACTTCTAAGCTTTTACATGATCTAGCCACTCATTTAACCTCTGTGACCTCTTTCCCTGCTACTCTTCAGACACTCACAGTGGCCTCCTTGCTATTCCTCAGATATGCCAGGCATGATCCAACCTTATGGCCTTCAAGATAGCCAATTCCTTTGTCTGGAGTGACCTTATTGCTGATAGTCCTGGGAAAATTCATCACCTTTCCATACCTTTGTTCAATTGTCAGCTTCATTGTAACTACCCTGATCTTCCTATTAAAAATTTTAACTCCCCATCCCCTGCCTAGCAACCTTGATTTTTCTCACCCTGATCTAATTTTTCTTTTTCCCCATTGTACTCATCATTTTTGAATGCACTATGCAATTTTTATTAAGGTTTATAGCTTTTAATTGTCTCACCCATTGAAATAAAAGTTCTACAAAGCCTAGTATTTCATTTACCAGCGTAGTCTGAAGTAATATCTGCCATATAATAGGTTCAGTAGACAACTTGTAAATTTCAGAATAAATTAATGTTGAGAGTATACAATTTCATAAGTCATTTCAATATTTTTTTCCAAAACATAAACTATGTAAAACATACTTTAAATTTACTTTCAAAATATATTATAGCATATAATGGACAATATACATAAGCCTTAAAGAAACAATCATATAAATAACCATTTCATACCTACATACTCCTAGATCCTCTCTGAACGCTCTAAAATAACCCTTCAAAGGAAATACATTTTTAAAAATAACAGATTTTTTGGCAAATAATTTAATAAAATAAAAGTTTCATTCATCTATGTAGATCATAATAAATGTTTTTAATAAGCATGAAATTATAACTCTGAAGTGTGCTAAAATGAAACCACCTGCTAAGGGTGAGAGAACAAAAATAAACTTCATTTTTTTTCCAAATAAGAGCAATTGATTACCTTTGAATCAAAGCATGTGGATTTGTGCAAACTGGCAATAAAGGAATATGGAAACACAAACCATAGAGAGTCATATTTTAGATTTCTAAAAGACTTCGAAGTGAAGACTTTACATTTTTTAAATGCTACATAATGGTACATAATGACAAGATGACAGGTTGTGACAAATAGCATTTTTAAAAGCTCTACTCATAATGGAACGGAAAGTGTCATTTCCCTATAATTTTATATATGTCATATATTTACTATATCTGGATACAACATATTACCAAACAGATGTTCATCAAAGACTAAATCATTTTTAATGGAACATAATAATTTGAACCTACATCTATTAATCATTTTTTCCGATCTAACATTTATAGTCTCGCTAAACATTTTATCAGTTGTTGACAAAATTCAAAAAAAAATAGGATAAAAAGTCGTGTTTGGAAAAGTAGATTTTTTTGATTTGCATTTAATTGAAAATATTTGCTGATTTTTAAAAACTTTAAATGTAATTTTATATATATCTGACCTATGAGATGATATAAAATTTTTGGAGAAAATATGACATATTTTTTGATCTTGGTTGAAGGTATTAATAAAGAGCAACTGTTTGTATTATTTGTATTGTGTTATCTTAGTTGATAAACATAAATAACTGGTATAAAATGTTTTTTTAAAAATTTTATTTATTTACCTGACAGAGATCACAGGAAGGCAGAGAGGCAGCCAGAGAGAGAGGAATGGAAGCAGGCTCCCTGCTGAGAAGAGAGCCCACTGTGGGACTCAATCCCAGGAACCTGGAATCATGACCTGAGCCGAAGGCAGAGATTTTAACCCACTGAGCCACCCAGGCGCCCTAATTTATGTTTTTTTTATAAATAGAATTATAGTTCTTGCCAAAATATGGACTAGCTGGAACTGAATGCCTCCTTCAAAGTCAGCTCTGGAGAAATTATGCAAGTGTAATATGGAACTATTTCAGATATTAACCAAAAACAAAGAAATGATGAGAAATTCCTTAAAAGACTCAAAGGTGCTCTTGACTGGTATGTTTCAAGCTCTATTCCTGGTTTGAAGACAGGTTTTAATAGGCCTGTCACTGTAGAAATCAGCTGGATGTTTAGAGGCTATCAGAACTGTACAAAAACCTTGAAGGGGTAAAGACTTGAAAATTCTTTAGAGAGATTAGCTCCCTAAGGCATTATTCCTCCACACATTTTCCTCCCAATCAATTAAGACTGATGGATGAGGGGCACCTGAGTGGCTCTCTCATCACATGGGTGGTGGATTAAGCCTCTGCCTTCATCTCAAGTCATGGTCTCTGGGTCCTGGGATCCAGCCCCACATCGGGCTCTGCTCAAAAGGAAGCCTGCTTCCCTCCCTGCTTGCCTGCCTCTCTGCTTACTTGTGATCTCGCTCTCTCTCTCTTTCTCTCTCTCTCTGTCCAATAAATAAATAAAATCTTATTAAAAAAAAGACTGATGGATGATAAATTATGAAAACTGATCCCTCCAAATGATGCTTCTTCATAAGGATTAAGAATTTAAAATTGTAAAGATTTAAAATTGAAACTTGATCGTAGGATTTATCTTATAGAATAACATCACGTGAAGGCAGTTATTATTAGTTCTGAAGTATTTGTGATTCTGAATTCTTAGCCTCATTAGTAAATTTATTCTTAAATTCTCCCATGGAGTGGTGATTGGCCTTCAGTCTTTCATTGATGTACATCATTGGGTCAAATGAGATGTGTGTGCCCAGAACTATATATAATCTTCTTTGTATTTCACTGGAGATGGCATTTCTGAGTTTTGTTCAATTGAATTTGGACATATGTTTTAATAGTCACATCTAGAGTTGGCACTGGAGAATATCTTCCTTTTTTTCTGTTCCCGGTTCTCTGAAAAAACCTAATTCACATTATCACAGTGATACCACAATTCAAGTTTTTCCAAACACTATAGCTGCAAAATAGAAGGAAGCTACTCAGAATGTAATACTATTGTGAATGATTGAGAAAGAAAACATTATTATAATTAAGCTACCAGGTTTCAATGTATTTTATTGTTGCTTAGAAAATCCTAGCATACCCAGACTTTACAGAGATTTGATGATCCTAAGAGGAGCTGAACTCATGGACCAAAATAACTATGCACATAAAAAGTACAATTACTTACCTAAAAAAGATAATATGGTTAACTTTATATGGCAATCCAAGTGTTATTGGAACAGGAATTAAAAAAATAGCTTAGGGGCGCCTAGGTGGTGCAGTGGATTAAGCCACTGCCTTCAGCTCAGGTCATGATCTCAGGGTTCTGGGATCAAGTCCTGCATCAGGCTCTCTGCTCAGCAGGGAGTCTGCTTCTCTCTCTCTCTCTCTCTCTCTCTCTCTGCCTGCCCTCCGTCTACTTGTGATCTCTCTCTGTCAAATAAATAAAGAAAAAATTAAAAAAAAAAAAAAAAAGAACTGTACTTTTAAAAAATAGCTTAAAAGGGGCGCCTGGGTGGCTAAGTGGGTTAAGCCGCTGCCTTTGGTTCAGGTCATGATCTCTTGGTCCTGGGATCAAGCCCCACATCGGGATTCCTGCTCAGCAGGTAGCCTGCTTCCCTTTCTCTCTCTCTGCCCACCTCTCTGCCTACTTGTGATCTCTCACTGTCAAATAAATTAATAAAATATTTTTAAAAAATAGCTTAAAAGTATATGATAAAATAATGATATACATATACAAAGAAAAGAAAGATACTATACTTTGAATATAAATTAAGTGAAAATTGTTGAAAATAAAGAATACAATAAATGGAGACTAAGATGAATATAGCTGTAAAATGAATAAATGAGTTGGGGAAAAACAAAACAAACATACAAATTAATGACTTCAGCCAAATGCAGCAGAAGAGAAAAAAAAAATAAAGAAAATATTTAAATAAGTACTGAGATAAATTTTGGAGAATTAAAGAAAGATAAAAGATACCAGACTTAAAATGATGCCAAACATGAGAAATCAGAAACAAAACAAAACAAAATCCCCACACACAAAAAAAACACTCATATACATTATGGTGAGTTTTAAGAATATTAAAAACAGAGAAGAGCATAAATGATGCCCAAGAGAAGAGCAGATCACCTAAAATGTACAAGAATAATACTGACAGCAGAATTCTCAACAGTAATAGCATATAAAGGAGACAGCTGGGTGTTTGTATAGATGGAAAAGATATTTGAAACTAGATATTATACATCAAGCCAAATTATTGATTAAATTTGAGAGCTCAGTAAAAATACAATGAAGCATGTTAGGTCTTCGAACATTTATCACCACACAGAGACACACATTTTAGAAAACTTCCTTGGAGGACAGCTCAATTTAGATAGAGAAAACAGAATTATGTACTCAAAGGCACATTTTGAAGGAAGGATTGAATATAGTCTGCACTGCAAATATTCTTTAATCGTATGTTCTGAATTTCCTAAATTTAAGAAGTATTTGTTCAAATATTTATCTTTAAATAAACCCTAGGAGACTTTTTTTTGGATTCTGCAAAAATCAGTCCATTTGGATACAAATCTTTTTGCCACTGATGGAAATTTTGATAGCCCTTAACTGTGGAATGCCTAATGTATTGTTACAGCAATTGTGATTTGCCAATACATGGGTGATGTGTGTGTGTTGTCTGTGTTTATTTTTATATTTGATGGTTTTACTCTTCTATGAGATTTTTAAGTAGACATAATTTTAATAAATTATGATTTGTTGAAATTTATCTGAGGTTATATATAATAAAATGAAATTTGTGTGTGAACTAAAGAAGTGCGTCTCCATTTTTTTGTTTCAAGAGTAGACTGGTCTTTAAAAATTGTCCAAAGAAGTACATTATATTCATTATTAAATTTGATACTATACAATAAAGTATTTGTGGTCATATGGAACCATATCAAATTCTACTATTAATTCATATTAATAATTACCATAAGAGGAAAAAGGGATATTTTTCAAAATGAAAATTAGCATATTTTTCAGAATATGATATAGTGTTATTCACTGAACAGAGGGAACAAATGTCAAAGTTTAACACAGTTTACAGAATGTTTTAACATAAATTGAAATTTAAATCTGACCAAATTTCACAGTTTTAAGTAAAATGATAGCACTTTATATCCTTGAAAAGTGGTAAGTGACCCAAAACATTGCTTAGAAAAACAAATTTAAACACTACACTAGTCTAAGATGGTTAGGTTATGGTACAACTTGCCATTGTGTATCATCAAATGGTATATTTTTTCTTTTGGTCTTGTCATTATATTTTATTTTAGCCATTCCGGTAAGTGTGTAGTGATATCTCAGTGTCATTTTAATTGCATTTCCTTGATGTCTAATTATGTCAAAATATGTTATTTTGATGTTTAATGTTCTGAGCTTTCCCAGTTCAAGACCATGAAGCCACTTAGGAAAAATACAGTTGCAGATGCACTCATAGACCAACTCTTATTTTTAGAAATAAGCAGAAACATTACTACCCATTCCAACAAAAAATAGATTTGTTATGCAGTAGGGATTTTATAAATTACCTGACACAACTTATATAGTAAGATGAAATGGGACAGGCGGCTTCTTGCAGCTATATACAACATCATTTTAATTTCAATTTTCAGTATAATTTTTCCAAGGTATACACAGAATATATATTTAATGTAAATTGTGAACCACTTAAACTCTGCATATGGAAATTAATCAATTTTAAGTTTATAACAATCAAAATTAATGGAAGTTTATTTTTAAATTAGTTAGATTTCTCTGCATTGCCAGACAGAATAATCAAGAATTGGTAAGAAAAAAAATAATCTCTGTAAAATTACCGGGGGGTGCATTATAAAGTGTTCGATAACCGATCAAACTCACAATTTGGATTGAATGGCAAGTGAGTTTTAAAATCTGGAACTCATTGTCAATTCTTTTTTCTTCATTGTGTCTTAATAAATTACTGTGTCCATTTGCATGGAAGTGAAAAAAAATGCATGACATCTCATCTCAACACTAACACTTTTAACTGGCAACTCTAAATGTACTTTACAGCAGTGTAACAAAGTAAAGATCAATGATGTTTCATGAAATATTTGTTATAATTCTCAAGGAGATAGGGAGTTTGTGCAAAAATGCAAATCACTTTGCGACTAAAACACATTGTTTATTTCTGCTAATTTTAAGAAAATATGCTAAGACTCTCTCAAAAAAGGAAGCAATGATTTAGGTTTTTCCTTCAAACTCCTTATCTAATCCTGAACCAACAGCACATAGTTCAAAGAGCAACTAACTTGAGCAGCTCCAATTTACACGTTTCCTAACAATGCTTAATTTAGTGGAATTTCTGTCCAATTATGTTAATTTGATGTAGTGAAAGACAAACATTCAAAAAGATCATCCTTAATTTTTATAGATTGCCAAACTCTGCATTTTCTGAATGACGCCCAGGAACGTATTTTCAAAAACAAACAAACAATGCCAGAACCACTATTAGGTCATCTCTAGGCAGAAAGGGACTCAGAGCCTACATTACTCTCTCCCTGAAAGTATACTCTAGGCACCGAAACTACTACCCTGAGTCTGTGCTACCAAATTCCTTAAGTTCGAATGTTTTAAAACCAGTCTGTGTGGGAGTATTTCATTTACAGATAGAGATTTGGTTGTTTATACATTTCCATACTTGATTTTTAGGATGTAATAACTATGTTTTAAAATTCATGGTGGTTTTGAATACTGTTGGATAATTGTGCTAAAATGGTATATCCATTCCTCCTAGGAAACAGAAATTATAGAAAGGTAGTGCTTTTCAGATCTGACATCTTTGAGTCATTGCAGTTTCAGTATAAATGCAATAGGAAAAGTGACATTCATGTTTATGATATTTTCTATAAATAAATTAGAATGTACTGGAGGCCTGATATAAAGTGGGGGTGCCTAAACTTCAGTAAGATCTTGTTTTCAATTCAAAATAAATTTTATTTTTTTATTTTTTTTATGATGTCCCTCAATTTCAGATAAGCACCCCACTAAGGTCCACTCCTTTTTTTTTAAGATTTTTTTAATTTTATTTGACAGATAGAGATCACAAGTAGGCAGAGAGGCAGGCAGAGAGAGAGGGAAGAGGAAGCAGGCTCCCTGCTAGGCAGAGAGCCTGATGCGGGGCTCGATCCCAGGACCCTGGGGTCATGACCTGAGCCAAAGGCAGAGGCTTTAACCCACTGAGCTACCCAGGCGCCCCCAAAATAAATTTTAAATTGAATTATGCACCTCTAAGTTCAGAGACAATAAACATCAACCAACACAATTCGTAAGTTCTATTTCTTGAAATTTCAGGAACATTGATAGTCTCATCTCCTGGAAGAACGACAGCTAAAATTTGTGGTCATGGATTCTTGCTAAAATATCACTTTCCCAAAGAAGATTAATGTTATGAATTTTCATTGATTGTTATTGATCATGAAGAATATAACAACCACGATAAAAAGAGTAGGAAAACACGATATCTCATCTGTAAGGGCATGTGGAAAGTAGGAAATGCTAATAAAAATAACTACTATCATTTCCTAAGTTAACATAATATAACAGAACAAAAATATTTCATAACAATATTTTCTAGGCTCATTCTGATAACTCTTTCTACATTCAAATTTAAAGGTTGAGGCATGTGATATATATTACACAAAAAACATCCCAAGGAATTCGTTAATAAAAAAAAACTCTTAATAAAGGACAAATCCAAAGGAATTTCTTTTCTAATTTAATTAACAAATTATGAATCGACTTACCTATTTCATCACAGTGTATCAGGCACCAGTAATATTTTTTAATCGTCATACCTGATGCAATAGTTACCATCTTTCAGATATACTGATCATGAACAAGCAAATAAACAAGAGCACCGTAGCTTAAGATCTACCTGCATAAATATAGGACTACTTCAGACAATCTCTTCACCACAACATAGCAATGAATAGAAATCATACATGCTCTGTAATGGACATACAGATGAGATAGAAGGGGATGGGTGTTAATATATGCAGAATCTTTATTAATTACATTGTAAAACATAATATGGAAAAACAGAATACAATTTTAGAAATACCCAGGTCACCATCATTGTTTTATTTTTATATGTGTAGATAAGGAGTTTAATAAACAATCCATGACTATTCAACTTCTTATATTTTGAAAATTTTAGCAAAAGTAACAAACCTAGCAACTAGAAAATTGTATCTATCTGCAAAGTACAGCTTTGCCAGCATGGTAGAGGAAAAGCAAAACAAAATAAGTAAGAAAAGTTTAACATTTCACAAGAGTTTTACTTTTATTTTTTTTATTTTTCATTTATTATTTACTTCTATTTTCTACTTTATTTTAATGAAAATGTCATGACCATAACATAAGAGCAGAATTAAACCAGCATGAGAAATTATTTTTTCATAAGTTATAATAAACTAGCTTGGTGATTAATTCAAAAATTATATTACAAACTTCAGTGTTCTTGCAGTAAGTATCACTGCATAAACAAATGAGTCAGGAGTCATAAACTAATGATGATTCTAAATGTTATTTAGAGAGACATTCTGTTCTTAATATATTTCAAATATTCTACACAAGGCAAAGTGGATCCAAGTAATCTGTAGGCAAAATAAGATTTTAGAGAAGTATATATTTCCAACAGCATTTATAAAATATTACCTTTATGTAAGGCATCATCCTGGACTTTGTGGAAAACACACAAAGGAGTAAGAAGTGGCCCTTCAAGAAACATATACAATATCAAGGTTTAACATGAAGCAGCATGTCTTCTCTAAGTAAAAAAATATTGTACCAACTGACTTTACTGAAACTTTATATTTATTGCTCTCATTTTAGGTCATAGTGTCCTTCTGCGTACAGGCTGCTATAACGGACATGATATAGACTTAATTGATTATAAAGAACAGGAATTTATTTCTCACAGTTCTAGAACTGAGATGTTCAAGATTAAGGAATGGGCAGATCCAGGCAGAGCCCACTTCCTCATAGATGGCTATCTTCTCACTGTAAACGTACATGATGAATGAATCAAGAGAAGTCTCTGGGGTCTCCTTTAAAAGGACTGTAATCCCACTTATGACCTAATCACCTCCCAAAGGCCCCTATGTTTTAATACTATCAGTTCCAGAGTTAGATTTCATAATATGATTTTGGGAGACATAAACATTCACACCATAGTATATACAAACATAAAAAGACACAAAAAACAACAAACAACAAAAATTATTTTAACTACCTATTATTTTCAACTACATAAAATTTTAATTTGTTTCTATATAATATTAAATAACTCATTTGAGTGATTCACTTATATCCAATGCATCTGAGTGCAATTAAATTTGCTTACCCAACATATCCAGCAGCATATTTCTTCAGACTTTCCCATCCCCCACCTTACAGGATTTACCACAATTAGAAGACAGGGGAAGAGAGGATAGATAGATAGATGTATACATAAAACAGACTTGTGCATACACATATGCGTATTTTTTCCTGTTAATGATACTCATGCAAATAAAATTTAAGCTCAAGGAAACCTGTCTTGTGTGTTACTTAATATCCAGTTTTTTTTAGTCAACATCCAAAAACAAATAATCCAAAAAAAAACATGGATAGAAGACATGAACAAGTGTTTCCCCAAAGAACACATTCAAATGTTCAGTAGATACATGAAAAGATGTCCATCATCATGTATCACCAGGAAATTGCAAAGCAAAACTAGAAAGAGATACCACCTCACACCTGTCAAAATGGCTAAAATCAACACTACAAGAAACAAAAGGTGTTGGAGAGGATGTGAAAAAGTAACAATTGTGGGGGATGCCTGGGTAGCTCAGTGGGTTAAGCCCTCTGCCTTCAGCTCAGGTCATGATCTCAGGGTC
The DNA here is from genome assembly GCF_011764305.1 of Mustela putorius furo. Lineage (NCBI taxonomy): Eukaryota > Metazoa > Chordata > Mammalia > Carnivora > Mustelidae > Mustela > Mustela putorius. Next base: position 214,153 of record NW_025421436.1, read on the forward strand.
CTGGGATCAAGTCCCTCATCGGGCTCTCGGCCAGGCATGGAGCCTGCTCCCTCCTCTCTCTCTCTACTTGTGATCTCTCTCTGTCAAATGAATAAAATCTTAAAAAAAAAAGAAAAAGTAACAATTATTAACTATTGGTGGTGATGCAAACTGATACAGCCATATTTGAAAACAGTATGGAATTTCCATAAAATTTAAAAATAGAAGTCCTTTGTGATCCAACAATCCTGTTGGTGTGTATTTACCCAATGAATATAAGAAAACCTATTCAAAGGGATGCTAGCACCCCTATGTTTATAGCAGCATTATTTATAAAGCTAAGATATGGAAAGAGCCCAAGTATCCATCAATTGATGAATAAATAAATTATAAGTGGTATGTATATACAATGGAATATTATTCTGCCATAAAAAAAGACTGAAATCTTGCCATTTTCAATAACATGGATGGAACTAGACAGTATAATGCTAAAAGTGAAATAAGTCAGTCAGAGAAAGACAAATACCTTTACTCATATATGGAATAAAAGAAACAAAACAAACAAGCAAAGGGGGGAAAATAATAAGACATAGAAAGAGAAACAAAGCAAGAAACAGACATTTCATTACGGAGAACAAACTGATGGTTACTTGAGGGGATCTGAAAGGAGTGATGGATTAAATAAGTGATGGGGGTTAATTAGAGCACTTGTCATGATGAGCACTGACTGCTATATGTTATATTGTACACATGAAATTAATTCAACCATATATGTTAACTAAATGGATTTCAAATGAAAACTTTATTAAAATCCCAGTTTTTTAGTTCACATTCTGGCTTACAAAAGGGATTTAGTCAGGAATTTGGAGATTAGTTGATGAACAAATAAGAGGTGAACAGGCAGTTGTTAGATAAAATTACTATCCTTTCTGGCATGATCTTATACCTTTTATCTAGAATTATTTTTAGCACTTTAGACTCTTCCTATTTTATTTTGAGTCATTAAACAAAAATTTCCTCAAAAGGCCTTAGACTCCATCCTATTTGAGCAACAGTGTGAGAGAGGAAATAGTGTCCAGGAGGAAAAAAAAAAAAAAGATGATGAAACTACATTTGTTTACTAGTGAATGCATAGTTCTTCCGCAGAAGAAGCTCTAACTGGTCATGGCTCCAGCTTTATATGTGTTCAGTCATATGTTCAGAAGTAGGTAACACTATCAAAAAATATAAAGCATCTGAGATTATTTTTCCCTTATTTGAAAGCTGGTGTATGAGTCTGCCGTGGTTTCTTGGGTGTTGATAGAAGACGCAGACTCATGGTTCAGAAATAATATAGCTTATTATTAACAGCAATAGAGGTAGCCAGAATATTAACAGTATTTGTGTGTGTGTGGTGTGGTGTGTGTGTGTGTGTGTGGGAGTTATATATCAGTTCTGAGCCTCAGTTCCCACAAGAAGAATCAAAACAGAGGCAGATAATATTTTCAAAACACAACAGGTTAAGTTAAAAAAAAGATACTATTTCTGTCTTCCAAGTCTATTCAATACAACCATCTTCAAAGGATGGTCTAGAACAAATAATAAATGCAGAAATGTAAGCAAACCAATTGAAAAGTGTCTCCCAAGAAACACACTTTGAGAGTCTTCATTTGATAAAAATACTATAGGATATTACATGGATCAGGTGCATTGAATACTGGAAGGTTAAAAATTACAAGGGACCCAAATATGTTTAAGCAGTTCTGGCATCCAGTAGAGTTCACATAGGTTTTATAAGATTGAGGAAAGAAGCCATCAAAACCTGGGCCCAGGGGCGCCTGGGTAGCTCAGTGGGTTAAGCCTCTGCCTTCAGCTCAGGCCATGATCTCAGGGTCCTGGGATCGAGCTCTGCATCAGGCTCTCTGTTCAGTAGGGAGCCTGCTCCCCCCTCTCTCTCTCTGCCTCTCTGCCTACTTGTGGTCTCTGTCTGCCAAATAAATAAATAAAATCTTAAAACAAACAAAACAAAAAACCTGGGCCCAATTTTTTCCCAAAAGTATGATTCTGAATCTAGTCTCTATGATGTTATCCCTTGAAGACAATGTCTCTAATTGAGTTGTATTAGTTTACTAAAGAGCATACCCCCATTTGTTGTAGGAGATGAACAATATGCAAGAGGCAAAATGCCACATGGAAGCCACCTGGTCTTCAGTGGAATATAGAATAGTTCCTTTGGGATGAATTTGTTCCACATTTGACTTCCCACTTAAGGGAAAATAAGAGTGCCTTCTAATAGATTTTAAATAGGAAATGACAACGGAAGCATATACAAGATTATAAAATGGGAAATTTCATTTAGATAAGCAATAATTTCAAAGTCATCTTCTTAATATTACGGACTCTTCACATAATCATAATTTTATTTTGGTATTATATGGTAATTTCAAATATAGTAAATATAAAGAATTTACCTCTGTAATTATAGCGAGTCTGGTCGTAGTTTAATGGCAACAAAACTTCAATTTAGAAGTATGGTCTACCAATTATTAATACATTTGGAAATGGTGTGTCATCTTCACTCCACTTGTCTCACTAAAACAGTGAGCCAAAAAAAGTAGGTCCAAGCTGTTTACTATGGTCAAAATGGGTTGCTTTTGCACTTGGTAAAGAAGCAGTCATATTTTGGAAGAAGAAACTGAGGCTATTAATATTTTCAACTAATTTTCAGAAAAGGAAAGAAAGGATAATCTAAGCTAAAGCCAAAATCTTACACAAGGTGGCAGGAGAATGATCTTTTCCCAGATAAAGGGTTTTTCAACTTAGCCATGTTAGGAGGAAGAAGAGATGAGACATTGTGGACTTGAATAACGTTTGTACACTGTTCAAAAAGTTTTCAAAATAATGTGTATTATTTTTCTTCTTTTAGTTGAGACAAAAAACAAACAAACAACAAAAAACCACTAATGAGCTTACTCTTAAAAGGAGGTAAGTAAGAAACTAGCAAAGATTGAGTGTTAGGTATTGTCCCCCTCCTTTTTTAAAAAATTATGTTATATTAGTTACCTTACAATACATCATTAGTTTGAAGTAGCGTTCCATGATTCATTGTTTGTGTAAAACACCCAGTGCCCCATGCAATATGTGCCCTCCTTAATACCTATCACCAGGCTCACCCATCCCCACATCCTTCTCATCTTTTAAACCCTCAGTTTGTTTCTTGGAGTCCATAGATTTTCATGTTTCATTTCCCCCTCCAATCCCCCCACTTCATTTTTCCTTTCCTTCTCCTAATGTCCTCCATGCTATTCCTTAGGTTCCACAAATAAGTGAAACCATATGATGATTGACTTTCTCTGCCTGAATTATTTCACTTGACATAATCTCCTCCAGTCCCATCCATGTTGATGCAAAAGTTGGGTATTCATCCTTTCTGATGGCTGAGTGATATTCCATTGTATCCATAGATCACATCTTCTTTATCCGTTTGTCTGTTGAAGGGGATCTTGGCTCTTTCAACAGAATGGCTATTGCGGACATTGCTGCTATGAACACTGGGGTGCATATGGCCCTTCTTTCCAGTAAAATAGAGCTAGCCTATGACCCAGTGATTGCACTACTGAGTATTGACCTCAAAGGTACAGACGTAGTGAAAAGAATTAGTTATTGTTAAAGCACAAATGCAGGGGATAGAAGTTATGGTACAGAAGAGGTAAGGGCAACCATATGGCAGAGTAGAATAAAGTAGCTCAGGAAGAAATTAGTCATATCCAGATATTGTAAGGCATGTGGGGTTGGCAGGGAGAGCATGAGAAATCATGAGAGCAGAGAGAGAAAATGGGCCAGGCAGGAGAGGTTTATTACATTTTAACATCTAAGGTAAGCATATGCAAAGCAGAATAGGGAAATAAATAAAAGTTTTTATGAGACTCAATACATAAGGAATAACGTGGAGGACACTGGGAGATGGAGAGAAGTGTGCTGGGGAAAATCGGAGGGAGAGACAAACCATGAGAGACTGTGGACTCTGAGAAACAAACTTGAAGAGGAGGGTGGCAGGTGGTTGGGTGAGCCCAGTGGTGGGTATTAAGGAGGGATTTTATTACATGAAGCACTGGGTGTGGTGCATAAACAATGAATTTTGGATCACTGAAAATATAATTAAAAGAAAAAAAAGACTGACTACAGCCATGGACCTCAGTGTAACACAGATATGGAACTCACTGTAATACCAGCCACTTCCCACTGACACACACAGACTATGATAATAATGAATAATAATGCAATTAAGAAAATTGCCTGCCAAATAATTTTTCCTTTTTTATTTTTATGATTATTATTTTTATTTTATTTTTAAAGTTTTTTATTTAAATTCCTTTTAGTTAAAATAAGGTTAATATTAGTTTCAGGTGTACAATATAGTGATCAACACTGCCATATAATGGCTTAAATAAAAAAATGAAAAAAATTTTTTTAAAGATTTTATTTTTAAAAACCTCTACACCCAAGGTGGATTTCAAACGTACAACCCCAAGATCAAGAGTTACATATTTCACTGACTGATCCAGCCAGGCACCCCAACAAATAAAAATTTTATAAAATTGTTGAGTTTGTGGGAGTCTCATTTGCACAGTCAGTTAAGTGTCTGCCTTTGGCTCAGATCATGATCTCAAGAGTCCTGGGATCGAGCCCCATATTGCTCATGCTCTCTCTCTCTCTCTCTCTCTCTCTGGCTTTTGCTCTTAAATAAATAAATAAAATATTTTTTTTTTAAAAATTGTTGCGTTTGTTTAACTAGTTTTAAACTAGTAGACGGAGATGAAGATAAAGTATGATATCATGGCAGGGAAAAATACAACTTACACGTTTTAAAAATGAAATGTGCAATGCAAGTTACATCACTTCTTTTATCACCACACTGGGACTTTCCCTACTGAGTTGTTGTAATGTAAGGGCCTATTTTATATTTTTATATTTTAGCAAGAGGCTTTCATTGAAGTTAACTTTTAAACTGCCCTTGCTCCCCTTCCCCCAGGGGATTCACTTAAAAACAAGTCCTGGAAATCAGCTCCAGGTAACAAAGCCCATATACAAGGGTGGGTCAGGCCAGGTGGAGACAGCAATCAGCGGGACTGGGGGGGGGGTTGCATATTGTCTCCCTAGATTCTAAGGAGTATGCCCCACTCCTCTGCCCTTTGGGAACCTTTTTGGCACCAATCCTAATCAAGGTGTAATAGGCTGGGTCAAATGTCTATACTAGGGTAAATTGAACCTCAACTGGTCACCTAGCCTCACTGTGGAGTTTCCCGTGTGTGTTAAAATCTCATTGGCCACCTGTGCGTGGCCAGGCCTGACTGCATGGCCTTTGCCCTTAAAAGCTAGACTGTGAAACAGCGAAGGGTTGCCTTCTCTCATAAGAGGTGTGGCCCCGAACGTTCGGTTAGATTCTTGATGCTTAGCATGAAATAAAGCTTTGCTTGACCTTCGCTTTACATCAGTCTCGCTCCTTTAATCATAGACCCATTATTGGGGCATAACAGTATTAATCTTATAGTTATAAGTCCAAAATGCATCTATCATCCATTCTACCCCTTAACATTCCTCGTTGGACAGACCCATGATCTAGAACAAGCCTTATTTTATAGTGCCTTGTGGAGATTTTTGCTGCTGCCTAAATTGCCTACTTTCCTCTCACCATTACCACGGAAATTGGGTCCACTGAAACAAAGGGGTAGTGTAAGAAATTAACAACTTCCATAAATCTCTTTAAATAATAAAGTATAAGATAGTGATACCTTTTTTTCTGCCACATAACCAATTCTTGCAAGAATAAGGTCATATAAGAGAATTTACAACACATGCTAGCATTATCCTAGTGTACCCAGATCATTTGTATGTTTCTCTGTCTCTGAGAAATGTAGCTATTTACATGACTGAAACCTACAAATTGTTTGATATGACTACTAATATCACCTACATTATTTTTTTTTTAATTTTTTATTTTTTATAAACATATATTTTTATCCCCAGGGGTACAGGTCTGTGAATCACCAGGTTTACACACTTCACAGCACTCACCAAATCACATACCCTCCCCAATGTCCATAATCCCACCCCCCCTTCTCCCAAACCCCCTCCCCCCGGCAACCCTCAGTTTGTTTTGTGAGATTAAGAGTCACTTATGGTTTGTCTCCCTCCCAATCCCATCTTGTTTCATTTATTCTTCTCATACCCACTTAAGCCTCCATGTTGCATCACCACTTCCTCATATCAGGGAGATCATATGATAGTTGTCTTTCTCTGCTTGACTTATTTCGCTAAGCATGATACGCTCTAGTTCCATCCATGTTGTTGCAAATGGCACGATTTCATTTCTTTTGATGGCTGCATAGTATTCCATTGTGTATATATACCACATCTTCTTGATCCATTCATCTGTTGATGGACATCTAGGTTCTTTCCATAGTTTGGCTATTGTGGACATTGCTGCTATAAACATTCGGGTGCATGTGTCCCTTTGGATCACTACATTTGTATCTTTAGGGTAAATACCCAATAGTGCAATTGCTGGGTCATAGGGCAGTTCTATTTTCAACATTTTGAGGAACCTCCATGCTGTTTTCCAGAGTGGCTCACCTACATTATTTTAAAGCCTGTTTAAGGCTTCTGAAATACATAGGTTTTGTAAACACTTATTAAGCATCTTGTATATATCAAACACTTTAAAAATCTCTGCTTTAAAAAAAAACCAACAAAAAAACTCTACCTCAATAGAACTTTGAGTCTGAAAAAGATACAGGCAATATACAAGGCAACAGATAGAATAATTACATATTTGATTATATACTCCAAGGATGTCACATTAAATTGATATGAAAATGATGAGAAGGATCTGGATTTCTTGTCAAAATGTTTTGCCTTAAAAAGAAATTGATATTTAGGGAAAGTTATTACTGAAAGAGGTCCTGTGTCAACCAAAAATGTTAAACCATGATCTGACTAAATTTTCCAGTTGTGATCATTGCTTTGTTTAGCTGTCTTATATTAAGACTGAATTTAGTAATTCAGTCTCAGATTTCAGTAAGTCTTTTTTTTAAAGATTTTATTTATTTATTAGAGAGAGAGAGGGAGGGGCAGAGGGAGAGGAAGAACCAGACTCCTTGCTGAGCAGGCAGCTGAAGCAGGACTGGAACCTAGTACCCTCGCATCATGACCTAAGCTGAAGGAAGACACTTAACCAACTGAGCCACCCAGGCACTCTAGACTGTAAACTTCTTATAGGTAAAAAAGTTTATTCTTCTAGTAGTTCCACAGACATTTCTAACATCCATAAGGAAGCATGTACTGATGTAAAATGCCAGCAAATCAAATTATTTAAAAAAGAAAAAGAAAGAAAGAAAAAAAAAAGAGAGAGTGAGAAAAGAAAAACATGCACACAGCAGGGGGAATAACAGAGGGAGAGGAGAAGCACCCCACTGAGCAGGGAACCCCCTGCGGGGCTCTATCCCAGGACTCGGGTATTATGATCTGAGCTATAGGTAGACACTTAACTGACTGAGCCACACAGGTACCCCAATGAATACAATCTTTAAAAATAATATAATAATAATAATAATAATAATAATAATAATAATAAATATTTCAGATAGTATGATTTTTTTAATGTAAGACTTGGTATAAAAAACAGGATGACATACTCGTCTAATTATAGCAAAAAGACTTTGATAAGTTTAGATGCAGTAGTACTAAAAAATTTAACTTCTTTCATTAACTGATAATTTAATTAGATTAAATTAAGAGACATCAAATTTAGAGAATCTAATAGTCCTGATCTATTAATACATGTAGCCATCCTGACCCCAAAACAATAGTCTTCAGTAAGTATAGAAGCATAAGTTGAACATTTACACAAACAGGCCATTATTTAGGCCAGAAGTATATGCCAATAAATTCCTAGAGTTAAATATCAGGCTATATTTTCCAAGAATAAGGCAATAAAATTAGAAAACAATGACCCAAATATTAAATTCATATAATTGGAAGTTAACTTCATACCTAAAAAGAAATAATACAGCTAATTCAGAAATTTTTAGAATTACAGTACTTTGGTAATATCAACTCTCAAAATGAGTAACGGACAGGTGGGGCTAGGGAGGAAGAGATCCATAGGGAACTTTGTGAACAGGCTCTCAGAAATCCCCAAAATGTGGTGTGGGAAAACCAGAGTAAAGAGATAAATTGGACCACCCTACCCCAGGGAAGAGCACCCTGATCTAGGCATGTGGGATGGAGGACCACCCTGCCCTAGGTGTATGGGGTGGGTCATGTGGGGTGGGTGTCTCTATGATAAACACCTGTAACCAAAAAAGAATAATCAGACCCTAAAAAGGAGGTAAGCCATTGCAGCAGTTATTGATAGAGATGTTAAAAGGATTAAAGTTGCCTGGTTACCTTTTTATAAAAAATAAACCATGAAGGCACTCATCGTTAACTGTGTGGGGACCCCTCTTAGTTGTGAGAGCTTTTTCTATATATTCACTTGATAAACTTCTGTCACTTACTCACTCTCCATTGCCCACGAGATTCCTTCTTTGACTCCAAGAGACAAGAACCTAGCTCTCCCACATCATTCCCTAGAGTTAAGTATCAGGCTGTGTTTTCCAATAATAAGGCAATAAAACTAGAATAGAATGACCAAAATATTAAGTCCATGTAACTGGAAGTTAACTTTATACCTAAAAAGAAATAATACAGCTAATTCAGAAATATTTAGAATTACTGTACTATGGTAATATCATTTGTGAAAATAAGTGACAATAATTAAAGGTATGAAGGAAATCTAAAGGTTTAATTGTATTAATTCAAAAGAAAAACAAAACAATACAACAAAAACACCAAAGCATAAAACAACAAAACAAAACAAAAAGAATATAAAGAAAAAACCTAAGAACGACAGCAGTAATAACAAAATATTATAGAAACAAACAAATTTTTGGAATAGATTAATAAGAAAGATTGGACCAATGAGTACTGGTTAGGAATACTCTGAGATGATGAAGATAAAATAAAATACTAAATGAAATGTATAAAAACTAAATTATAGACCTAAGAGACTGATTAAAAATGCTTCTAGAAAAAGAGTCTAATTTTAAGACATTAAAATTAATAGCACCATAGAGAAAACTGTATTTGTGACATAGGGGATCAATTAGAGATGATAAAGTATTTCCTTAAATATCAAAGATAACAATTAGACTCAGTGGCTCAGTCAGCTAAGCCTCTGCCTTCACCTCAGATCATGATCCCAAGGACCTGAGACGGAGCTTGACTCCCTGCTTGGTGGGGAACCTGCTTCTTCTTTTCCCTCTCCCTCTGCAGCTCCCCCTGCTTGTGCTTGTTCTCTCTCTCTCAATAAATAAAATTTAAAAAGTTAAAAAAATTAAGAAATAAGCATCAAAGAATAATCCATAAGGTAAAAATATTTATTAAAGTGATTAATTAATTTATATTAAAATTAAATATTTCCTTGCAATTATGTACAGTGTGGAGAAAAAGTTAATAGACAACTGACATAGGAATGAACAATACTTAAAATATTTAAAACTGACAAGGAATTATTAGAGTCAGAGTCCATGATGATCTCTATGTATGTGCATATAAAACACCTTAAAATACTTTGTAGGAATGTGCTACAGGAAATTAAAGAGACAGGGAGATAAAGGGGGAAAAAATAGCTCAACTTGAAATGACTAGTTGGTTGCCACTGTGTTTTATTTACATTTTCCACCACTTTTTTGGTCAGTGAAATTATTTTACATGTATCTATTATTATCTTGTAGGACATGTTACACTAATATCATTATTCATGAAGTTGAGAAAAAGAATATGATGCCTCATTTCATCATAATTGTTAAAAATGATCCCTAAGCTGGTAAATGCAGGAAGCCAGAAACAGAAATAATAATTAGCAACAGTTCACAAGCTTGTCCACCTGGAACCTGTAAGAAAATCCAACTAGATCCTGAAAATAATGAGTGATTTGAGGAAACTGGACAGGGATATCGATTTCCAGATGCTTTTTACTTATAATGGCAATAGCAACTTAGACAATGTAATGGAAAAAAATCTATTAATTGGCAGTAGGAAAATTATTAAAAAAATAGAAACCATAAGCCATTGAACTTGGGAAAATTATGAAGAATCTACATAAACAAAAAAGAAATAATATATATTTGACAAGGCACATTCACATTTTAAAAAATAAGTTGAGAGGGGAACAATATGCCATAATACATATATCAATGTTTTTCATAGAAGTTTAGTATAAAAAATAAACATTTTAAATAATTTATTTGGAAATTGATATCACATATCTGAAAAATTTGGAAGAAGAAATGGATAACCATGACTAAACAAATGTAGCAGAAAAATGATTTACAATAATAGATAAAAGCTATTCAAAAATGCAGTGAATATTGGCCAAAGCTTAGAAAAATCGATAAAATATAATATGTAAAATGAATCCATGAATGAAAAATAGAGTCCCATTAAATCTAATTTGGAAAGAACTAATAATTTTTTTTTGCCTGAATCTGCTCTGCCTTTCATTAGGTGGGACACTGACCAAGCCCACTCAGCTCCTCTCTCATGCCCAGTAATAGTAAATTCAGGGACATTAATTACTTCTGGGATGAATTTTAACCACTGTGGATAGGATGCAGAAGCCAGTGGGTTAAACAGATTCTTTCTTGTTTCAGGAAAATAATTCTGAGATGTATTCTGTGCATTAGGATTGATGCTCAGTTGTCCACAATCATAATCCACTCAGTCTGAACTCATCTATGTTTCTCCTGGACCACTTAGCTCTTCTAAAGGGAAACTCAGTTACAGAAAGAGATGAAAATAAAGATACAGGGAAAAAATGGTGCACTTGCGTGACTCAATTAGATAAGCATCTGACTTTTGATTTCAGCTCAGGTTGTTATCTCAGGGCGATGAGATGAAGCCCCTATAGGCTCTGTGCTGGGCAAGGAGGTTGCTTAAGATTCTCTCTTCTTATCCCTTTCCTTCCACCCCTCACCTCCCATGCTGTCTTTCTCTTAAATAATAAGCACTGCTGAACTATCTTAGATTCTGTTACCTTCTCTCCAGCCATGAACCTATCACTGTCTTTAACTCTTGAAAACTTCATTAGACAAATTAATGTGGTGAAGGAAGCAATATGAGAAAGCCTGTTAATCTGATGAGCATGGATCTGAACAAACCCTATAGATACTTTCCCTTTGATTTCTAGCCTATCAATACCTACAGTGAGTCACATACACTCGAGATTATTGTTTTTATTGTATACTTCATATATTCATTAATTTTTGACTCGTTATCATTTTGTTGAAGTGTTAAACTATGGTAATAAACAAACTTTTAATTAACTTTTCCTCCTATGATACAAATATAACTTGCACTTGAGCTTTAGCTAATTTTATGTTCTAAAATTGCCAAACCAAAAGATCAAGGTTTCTAGATTATTTACTGTATTTCCTACTATATAATATTGTTCTATCTCTTCTGTATAAAGAAAATGAATGCTTGGGGCTCTTGGGTGGCTCAGTGCGTTAAAGCCTCTGCCTTCTGCTCAGGTCATGATTCCAGAGTCCTGGGATAGAGCCCCACATCAGGCTCTCTGCTCAGCAGGCACCCTGCTTCCCTTCCTTTCTCTCTGCCTGCCTCTCTGTCTACTTGTGATCTCTGTCTGTCAAATAAATAAACAAAATCTTAAAAAGAAAAGAAAAAGAAATTGATAACTAAATGAATGCTTTACTGAACAAATTAAATATGGCAATAGCATTTTATTTTATCATGCTTTACATATAATATAATAATATTATATCACTGGTCTACAAATAATCTATTCACATAGTCATTTGGAAGCTTTTAGCAAAAGAATTCTTCCTCCTGATTGTAGTATAAAAGCCACAGAAATCTACAGAAGACTCCTAGGATAGAAAGTTAAATCCAGTTATCTGTGATGCCTTGAGTAGGACCTGGAGTGTATGTATGTATGTCCTGGGATGCACTAGTAACTGTTACATGTGATAGGATTATATTTAATATGTACAGTTTCATTTACTTCACAAAGGAGATATAAATTTGAGAATAAAATATTTGATGAATCTATAAAGTCTATCTCTATTTGTAACCAATGTGGTAGAATTAAGATGTTAATTTGAAAAAAAATTTCATTGAACACATACACATATTCAATTGATTTTATATATATATAAAAAGCATTATTTATTTATGTATATAAATCCATTGTCAGTAAAAGCCATTTACTTATCAATCATAAGGGTAATTTTAAGTACTAAGAATAAGAAATATGTGAAAAAGAGTGCAGTTCAAGAGTGCAGTTTGTGGTAATTAATACAATATGATAGGCTCATAAAAAAGATATATTACTTGAACTTAAAAGCTTCTATAATTAAGCGATGACCACTTGAAATTTGTAATTAGTCTTGCTGCAGTTTTTCCTTGCACTTATTGCCCTTCCCCAGAAGTTCATTAAGAATATCTGTGAATGTCCTTATGTTTAATCTCATTCATGGATTCCACTGCTGCTCACAAAACAAAGCCAAAAAGAGAGGTAACTCTATGTGGCACTCCATCCACAAGCAATACATTCATAAATAATTAAAAAGCTCTCTACTTCATTTGTTACCCATTCAGCTGATAATTTAAATGAGTAACTGAGGCCATTTTATCAGCACTTTTAATAGAATGTGACTCAGAAACTTCACAGTGTTATTTAAGAAGAAATGTTCATGTGTTAAGGTTTTTATTTTTTTAAATCAACAAAATAATTTTCCAATATTAAAAGCAAATGTCTCCTTTTCCTCCAAGTTTCCTTGCTAGGTCAAAGTTATAAATAAATACATTACAATCGTATTTTGAGTAGTAGATAAAAACAAATGTTTGGAAACTGTCTGTGGGTTGAGTGTCTGGGTTAACTTGTATAAATATCTGAACTCAATGTATTCAGACTTTATTAGATGTTTTTTTTTTAGACTATTTAAAAATACATGCTCAGATAATGACAACATTACTTTATTCATTTTAATGAATAAATTATTTTATTTAATTATGTTTAGATATTTATTTATTAAATTAATGATTTAATATTTAATAATCTAAATTTGAAATATTTTAAATTCTAAAAAATATTTATTTAATTAAATTGATATAGTTAATATAAATATTTAATAAATTATTTAATCAATATTATAATTATGCAATACCTTATGTATTGTGTAATAATTGCATTTGAATGAATAAATAAATGTATTATTTATATTATTTTATTTTATTTTATTTTATTTAGTTGACAAAGAGAGGGAGAACGCAAGCAAAGGGAGCAGCAGAGGGAGAGGGAGAAGTAGGCTCCCAGCTGAGCAGAAAGTTCAACCTGGGGTTCCATCCCACGACCCTGGGATCACCACCTGAGTGAAGGCAGATGCTTAACTGACTGAGCCATCCAGATGCCCAAGGCTTTGTATTCTTCGCTTCTAAATATTGATGCTGCTTCATCTCTGGAGTTAGTAAATTGATGTTGAGAATTCATATCAAAGAATTGATAGTAGCTGTTAAACAGAAACATGAAATTTAGGGGGAAAAAAAAGAACAGAAGGAAGAGAAAGGCCAAAAGTCAAAAGCACATTAATATAAAATTTAATTAGATAAATAAAGCTAATATTCCTGAAGGGGGCTAATAAAAGAGCTGCAAAGAGCTGATAGGATTGGGAAAATTGTCCACTCCTGGTCATTTCAAAATTTTAAACTATTCCTTATTAATAAATATACTTAGTTCCAGAAACACAACCACATAAGGACATTTCCTCCAAGTTTCCTCTAACAGCATTTACAAATTAAACGTTCAAACAATGTAGTTCGTTACATGTTGCATCTGTATCATAAAGTTTAAACACTTTCTGTGATACATTTCCTAACAATTAAAATTAATATATATATATATATATATATATATATATATCTTAAGCCCTAAATGGAAATACATATATATATATATATATATATATATATATATAAACCTTATCCGTAAATGATACCTTTCTTTGTTTATTAGCTTAAATAGGTAAATTAGCAACAACAACAACAACAAACAGCTAATATTATAGAGGTAGGAACAATTTACCTTTTCATTCATTGCTATTTTCTAAAAATTCCTATTTTATTATTTTCTCAAGTCTGTCATAATAATTTTCTAAATCTCCTGCCTTATTCAATTTTTTTCTTTTAGTAGAAATCTCTATTTCATATTTATTTTCTCTTCCTCCATTCTTTGCTCTAATAATTCAATGTATTATTAGATTTTCTGTTTTTCTCTTTATCCAGATATATCTTTTCTTTCTTTCTTTCTTTCTTTTTTAAATAATTTGATTTGCTGGCATTTTACATCAGTACATGCTTCCTTATGGATGTTAGAAATGTCTGTGCAACTACTAGAAGAATAAACTTTTTTACCTATAAGAAGTTTACAGTCTAGAGTGCCTGGGTGGCTCAGTTGGTTAAGTGTCTTCCTTCAGCTTAGGTCATGATGCCAGGGTACTAGGTTCCAGTCCTGCTTCAGCTGCCTGCTCAGCAAGGAGTCTGGTTCTTCCTCTCCCTCTGCCCCTCCCTTTCTCTCTCTAATAAATAAATAAAATCTTTAAAAAAAAGACTTACTGAAATCTGAGACTGAATTACTAAATTCAGTCTTAATATAAGACAGCTAAACAAAGCAATGATCACAACTGGAAAATTTAGTCAGATCATGGTTTAACATTTTTGGTTGACACAGGACCTCTTTCAGTAATAACTTTCCCTAAATATCAATTTCTTTTTAAGGCAAAACATTTTGACAAGAAATCCAGATCCTTCTCATCATTTTCATATCAATTTAATGTGACATCCTCGGAGTATATAATCAAATATGTAATTATTCTATCTGTTGCCTTGTATATTGCCTGTATCTTTTCAGACTCAAAGTTCTATTGAGGTAGAGTTTTTGTTTTTTTTTTTTTAAAGCAGAGATTTTTAAAGTGTTTGATATATACAAGATGCTTAATAAGTGTTTACAAAACCTATGTATTTCAGAAGCCTTAAACAGGCTTTAAAATAATGTAGGTGATATTAGTAGTCATATCAAACAATTTGTAGGTTTCAGTCGTGTAAATAACTACATTTCTCAGAGACAGAGAAACATACAAATGATCTGGGTACACTAGGATAATGCTAGCATGTGTTGTAAATTCTCTTATATGACCTTATTCTTGCAAGAATTGGTTATGTGGCAGAAAAAAAAAGGTATCACTATCTTATACTTTATTATTTAAAGAGATTTATGGAAGTTGTTAATTTCTTACACTACCCCTTTGTTTCAGTGGACCCAATTTCCGTGGTAATGGTGAGAGGAAAGTAGGCAATTTAGGCAGCAGCAAAAATCTCCACAAGGCACTATAAAATAAGGCTTGTTCTAGATCATGGGTCTGTCCAACGAGGAATGTTAAGGGGTAGAATGGATGATAGATGCATTTTGGACTTATAACTATAAGATTAATACTGTTATGCCCCAATAATGGGTCTATGATTAAAGGAGCGAGACTGATGTAAAGCGAAGGTCAAGCAAAGCTTTATTTCATGCTAAGCATCAAGAATCTAACCGAACGTTCGGGGCCACACCTCTTATGAGAGAAGGCAACCCTTCGCTGTTTCACAGTCTAGCTTTTAAGGGCAAAGGCCATGCAGTCAGGCCTGGCCACGCACAGGTGGCCAATGAGATTTTAAACACACACGGGAAACTCCACAGTGAGGCTAGGTGACCAGTTGAGGTTCAATTTACCCTAGTATAGACATTTGACCCAGCCTATTACACCTTGATTAGGATTGGTGTGCCAAAAAGGTTCCCAAAGGGTGGAGGAGTGGGGCATACTCCTTAGTATCTAGGGAGACAATATGCAAACCCCCCCCCCCCCCCCGCTGATTGCTGTCTCCACCTGGCCTGACCCACCCTTGTATATGGGCTTTGTTACCTGGAGCTGATTTCCAGGACTTGTTTTTAAGTGAATCCCCTGGGGGAAGGGGAGCAAGGGCAGTTTAAAAGTTAACTTCAATGAAAGCCTCTTGCTAAAAAATATAAAAATATAAAATAGGCCCTTACATTACAACAACTCAGTAGGGAAAGTCCCAGTGTGGTGATCAAAGAAGTGATGTAACTTGCATTGCACATTTTATTTTTAAAACGGGTAAGTTGTATTTTTCCTTGCCATGACATCATACTTTATCTTCATCTCCGTATGCTAGTTTAAAACTAGTTAAACAAACTCAACATTTTTAAAAAAAAAATATTTTATTTATTTATTTAAGAGCAAAAGCCAGAGAGAGAGAGAGAGAGCATGAGCAATATGGGGCTGGATCCCAGGACTCGAGATCATGATCTGAGCCAAAGGCAGACACTTAACTGACTGAGCAAATGAGACTCCCACAAACTCAACAATTTTATAAAATTTTTATTTGTTGGGGTGCCTGGCTGGATCAGACAGTAAAATATGTAACTCTTGATCTTGGGGTTGTACGTTTGAAATCCACCTTGGGTGTACAGGTTTTTAAAAATAAAATCTTTAAAAAAATTTATTTTCATTTTTTTATTTAAGCCATTGTATGGCAGTGTTGATCACTATATTGTACACCTGAAACTAATATTAACCTTATTTTAACTAACAGGAATTTAAATAAAAACTTTAAAAATAAAATAAAAATAATAATCATAAAAAAAAAAAAAAGGAAAAATTATTTGGCAGGCAATTTTCTTAATTGCATTATTATTTATTATTATCATAGTCTGTGTGTGTCGGTGGGAAGTGGCTGGTATTACAGTGAGTTCCATATCTGTGTTACACTGAGGTCCATGTCTGTAGTCAGTTTTTTTTTTCTTTTAATTTATTTTCAGTGATCCAAAATTCATTGTTTATGCACCACACCCAGTGCTTCTTGTAATAAATTCCCTCCTTAATACCC
This sequence comes from Mustela putorius furo, assembly GCF_011764305.1. Lineage (NCBI taxonomy): Eukaryota > Metazoa > Chordata > Mammalia > Carnivora > Mustelidae > Mustela > Mustela putorius. The sequence goes on from NW_025421436.1 coordinate 231,175, forward strand.
ACCACTGGGCTCACCCAACCACCTGCCACCCTCCTCTTCAAAACCCTCAGTTTGTTTCTCAGAGTCCACAGTCTCTCATGGTTTGTCTCTCCCTCCAATTTTCCCCAGCACACTTCTCTCCATCTCCCAGTGTCCTCCACGTTATTCCTTATGTATGAGTCTTATAAAAACTTTTATTTCTTTCCCTATTCTGCTTTGCATATGCTTACCTTAGATGTTAAAATGTAATAAACCTCTCCTGCCTGGCCCATTTTCTTTCTCTGCTCTCATGATTTCTCATGCTCTCCCTGCCAACCCCACATGCCTTACAATATCTGAATATGACTAATTTCTTCCTGAGCTACTTTATTCTACTCTGCCCTATGGTTGTCCTTCCCTCTTCTGTACCATAACTTCTATCCCCTGCATTTGTGCTTTAACAATACCTAATTCTTTTCACTACATCTGTATCTTTGAGGTCAATACTCAGTAGTGCAATCGCTGGGTCATAGGCTAGCTCTATTTTACTGGAAAGAAGGGCCATATGCACCCCAGTGTTCATAGCAGCAATGTCCACAATAGCCATTCTGTTGAAAGAGCCAAGATCCCCTTCAACAGACAAACGGATAAAGAAGATGTAATCTATGGATACAATGGAATATCACTCAGCCATCAGAAAGGATGAATACCCAACTTTTGCATCAACATGGATGGGACTGGAGGAGATTATGTAAAGTGAAATAAGTCAAGCAGAGAAAGTCAATCATCATATGGTTTCACTTATTTGTGGAACCTAAGGAATAGCATGGAGGACATTAGGAGAAGGAAAGGAAAAATGAAGTGGGGGGATTGGAGGGGGAAATGAAACATGAAAAACTATGGACTCCAATAAGCAAAATGAGGGTTTAAAAGATGAGAAGGATGTGGGATGGGTGAGCCTGGTGATGGGTAATAAGGAGGGCACATATTGCATGGGGCACTTTGTGTGAATCATGGAAACTACTTCAAAAACTAATGTTGTATTGTATGGTAACTAACATAACATAATTTAAAAAAAAAAAAGGAGGGGGACAATACCTAACACTCAATCTTTGCTAGTTTCTTGTTTACCTCCTTTTAAGAGTAAGCTGATTAGTGGTTTTTTGTTTGTTTGTTTGTTTTGTCTCAACTAAAAGAAGAAAATTAATACACATTATTTTGAAAACTTTTTGAACAGTGTACAAACGTTATTCAAGTCCACAGTGTCTCATCTCTTCTTCCTCCTAACATGGCTAAGTTGAAAAACCCTTTATCTGGGAAAAGATCATTCTCCTGCCACCTTGTGTAAGATTTTGGCTTTAGCTTAGATTATCCTTTCTTTCCTTTTCTTAAAATTAGTTGAAAATATTAATAGCCTCAGTTTTCTTCTTCCAAAATATGATTGCTTTTTTACCAAGTGCAAAAGCAACCCATTTTGACCATAGTAAACAGCTTGGACCTACTTTTTTTGGCTCACTGTTTTAGTGAGACAAGTGGAGTGAAGATGACACACCATTTCCAAATGTATTAATAATTGGTAGACCATACTTCTAAATTGAAGTTTTGTTGCCATTAAACTACGACCAGACTCGCTATAATTACAGAGGTAAATTCTTTATATTTACTATATTTGAAATTACCATATAATACCAAAATAAAATTATGATTATGTGAAGAGTCTGTAATATTAAGAAGATGACTTTGAAATTATTGCTTATCTAAATGAAATTTCCCATTTTATAATCTTGTATAAGCTTCCGTTGTCATTTCCTATTTAAAATCTATTAGAAGGCACTCTTATTTTCCCTTAAGTGGGAAGTCAAATGTGGAACAAATTCATCCCAAAGGAACTGATTCTATATTCCACTGAAGACCAGGTGGCTTCCATGTGGCATTTTGCCTCTTGCATATTGTTTCATCTCCTACAACAAATGGGGGTATGCTCTTTAGTAAACTAATTCAACTCAATTAGAGACATTGTCTTCAAGGGATAACATCATAGAGACTAGAATCAGAATCATACTTTTGGGAAAATTGGGCCCAGGTTTTTTTTTTTTTTTTTTGTTTTGTTTTAAGATTTTATTTATTTATTTGACAGACAGAGACCACAAGTAGGCAGAGAGGCAGAGAGAGGGGGGGAAGCAGGCTCCCTGCTGAACAGAGAGCCTGATGCAGAGCTCGATCCCAGGACCCTGAGATCATGGCCTGAGCTGAAGGCAGAGGCTTAACCCACTGAGCTACCCAGGCGCCCCTGGGCCCAGGTTTTGATGGCTTCTTTCCTCAATCTTATAAAACCTATTTGAACTCTACTGGATGCCAGAACTGCTTAAAAATATTTGGTCCCTTGTAATTTTAACCTTCCAGTATTCAATGCACCTGATCCATGTAATATCCTATAGTATTTTTTGTCAAATGAAGACTCTCAAAGTGTGTTTCTTGGGAGACACTTTTCAATGGTTGTTGCTTACATTTCTGCATTTATTATTTGTTCTAGACCATCCTTTGAAGATGGTTGTATTGAATAGACTTGGAAGACAGAAAATAGTATCTTTTTTTTTTAACTTAACCTGTTGTGTTTGCAAATATTATCTGCCTCTGTTTTGATTCTTCTTGTGGGAACTGAGGCTCAGAACTGATATATAACTCCCACCACACACACACACACACACACACACACACAACACACACACACAAAAATACTGTTAATATTCTGGCTACCTCTATTGCTGTGAATAATAAACTATATTATTTCTGAACCATGAGTCTGCGTCTTCTATCAACACTCAAGAAACCACAGCAGACTCATACACCAGCTTTCAAATAAGGGAAAATAATCTCAGATGATTTATATTTTTTGATAGTGTTACCTACTTCTGAACATTTGACTGAACACATATAAAGCTGGAGCCATGACCATTTAGAGCTTCTTCTATGGAAGAACTATGCATTCACTAGTAAACAAATGTAGTTTCATCTTTTTTTTTTCCCTCCTGGACACCATTTCCTCTCTCACACTGTTGCTCAAATTGGATGGAGTCTAAGGCCCTTTGAGGAAATTTTTGTTTAATGACTCAAAGTAAAATAGGAAGAGTCTAAAGTGCTAAAAATAATTCTAGATAAAAGGTATAAGATCATGCCAGAAAGGATAGTAATTTTATCTAACAACTGCATGTTCACCCCTTATTTGTTCATTAACTAATCTCCAAATTCCTGACTAAATCCCTGTTGTAAGCTAGAATGTGAGCTAAAAACTGGGATTTTAAAAAAGTTTTCATTTGAAATCCATTTAGTTAACATATATGGTTGAATTAATTTCATGTGTACAATATAACATATAGCAGTCAGTGCTCATCATGACAAGTGCTCTAATTAACCCCCATCACTTATTTAATCCATCACTCCTTTCAGATCCCCTCAAGTAACCATCAGTTTGTTCTCCGTAATGAAATGTCTGTTTCTTGCTTTGTTTCTCTTTCTATGTCTTATTATTTTCCCCTTTGCTTGTTTGTTTTGTTTCTTTTATTCCATATATGAGTAAAGGTATTTGTCTTTCTCTGACTGACTTATTTCACTTTTAGCATTATACTGTCTAGTTCCATCCATGTTATTGCAAATGGCAAGATTTCAGTCTTTTTTATGGCAGAATAATATTCCATTGTATATACATACCACTTATTCTTTATTTATTCATCAATTGATGGATACTTGGGCTCTTTCCATATCTTAGCTTTATAAATAATGCTGCTATAAACATAGGGGTGCTAGCATCCCTTTGAATAAGTTTTCTTATATTCATTGGGTAAATACACACCAACAGGATTGTTGGATCACAAAGGACTTCTATTTTTAAATTTTATGGAAATTCCATACTGTTTTCAAATATGGCTGTATCAGTTTGCATCACCACCAACAGTTCACAATTGTTACTTTTTCTTTTTTTTTAAGATTTTATTCATTTGACAGAGAGAGATCACAAGTAGAGAGAGAGAGGAGGGAGCAGGCTCCATGCCTGGCAGAGAGCCCGATGTGGGACTTGATCCCAGGACCCTGAGATCATGACCTGAGCTGAAGGCAGAGGCTTAACCCACTGAGCCACCCAGGCAGCCCCCACAAGTGTTACTTTTTCACATCCTCTCCAACACCTTTTGTTTCTTGTAGTGTTGATTTTAGCCATTCTGACAGGTGTGAGGTGGTATCTCTTTCTAGTTTTGCTTTGCAATTTCCTGATGATACATGATGATGGACATCTTTTCATGTATCTACTGAACATTTGAATGTGTTCTTTGGGGAAACACTTGTTCATGTCTTCTATCCATGTTTTTTTTATTGGATTATTTGTTTTTGGATGTTGACTAAAAACTGGATATTAAGTAACACACAAGACAGGTTTCCTTGAGCTTAAATTTTATTTGCATGAGTATCATTAACAGGAAAAAATATGCATATGTGTATGTACAAGTGTGTTTATGTATACATCTATCTATCTATCCTCTATCCCCTGTCTTCTAATTGTGGTAAATCCTGTAAGGTGGGGGAATGGGATAGTCTGAAGAAATATGCTGCTGGATATGTTGGGTAAGCAAATTTAATTGCACTCAGATGCATTGGATATAAGTGAATCACTCAAATGAGTTATTTAATATTATATAGAAACAAATTAAAATTTTATGTAGTTTGAAAATAATAGGTAGTTAAAATAATTTTTTTTTTTGTTTTTGTTTTTTTGTGTCTTTTTTTGTTTATATATACTATGGTGTGAATGTTTATGTCTCCCAAAATCATATTATGAAACCTAACTCTGGAAGTGATAGTATTAAAACATAGGGGCCTTTGGGAGGTGATTAGGTCATAAGTGGGATTACAGTCCTTTTAAAGGAGACCCCAGAGAGTTCTCTTGATTCATTCATCATGTACGTTTACAGTGAGAAGATAGCCATCTATGAGGAAGTGGGCTCTCCCTGGATCTGCCCATTCCTTAATCTTGAACTTCTCAGTTCTAGAACTGTGAGAAATAAATTCCTGTTTCTTTATAAGCTATTCAGTCTATATCATGTCCGTTATAGCAGCCTGCATGCAGAAGGACACTATGACCTAAAACGAGAGCAATAAATATAAAGTTTCAGTAAAGTCAGTTGGTACAATGTTTTTTTTTTTACTTAGAGAAGACATGCTGCTTTATGTTAAACCTTGATATTGTATATGTTTCTTGAAGGGCCACTTCTTACTCCTTTGTGTGTTTTCCACAAAGTCCAGGATGATGCCTTACATAAAGGTAATATTTTATAAATATTGTTGGAAATATATACTTCTCTAAAATCTTATTTTGCCTACAGATTACTTGGATCTACTTTGCCTTGTGTAGAATATTTGAAATATATTAAGAACAGAATGTCTCTCTAAATAACATTTAGAATCATCATTAGTTTATGACTCCTGACTCATTTGTTTATGCAGTGATACTTACTGCAAGAACACTGAAGTTTGTAATATAATTTTTTAATTAATCACCAAGCTAGTTTATTATAACTTATGAAAAAAAATAATTTCTCATGTTGGTTTAATTCTGCTCTTATGTTATGGTCATGACATTTTCATTAAAATAAAGTAGAAAATAGAAGTAAATAATAAATGAAAAATAAAAAATAATAAATAAAAGATAAAAGCAAAACTCTTGTGAAATGTTAAACTTTTCTTACTTATTTTGTTTTGCTTTTCCTCTACCATGCTGGCAAAGCTGTATTTTGCAGATAGATACAATTTTCTAGTTGCTAGGTTTGTTACTTTTGCTAAAATTTTCAAAATATAAGAAGTTGAATAGTCATGGATTGTTTATTAAACTCCTTATCTACACATATAAAAAAAAAAACAATGATGGTGACCTGGGTATTTCTAAAATTGTATTCTGTTTTTTTTCCATATTATGTTTTACAATGTAATTAATAAAGATTCTGCATATATTAACACCCATCCCCTTCTATCTCATCTGTATGTCCATTACAGAGCATGTATGATTTCTATTCATTGCTATGTTGTGGTGAAGAGATTGTCTGAAGTAGTCCTATATTTATGCAGGTAGATCTTAAGCTACGGTGCTCTTGTTTATTTGCTTGTTCCTGATCAGTATGTCTGAAAGATGGTAACTATTGCATCAGGTATGACGATTAAAAAATATTATTGGTGCCTGATACACTGTGATGAAATAGGTAAGTCGATTCATAATTTGTTAATTAAATTAGAAAAAAAATTCCTTTGGATTTGTCCTTATTAAGAGTTTTTTTTTTTTTTAATAACGAATTCCTTGGGATGTTTTTTGTGTAATATATATCACATGCCTCAACCTTTAAATTTGAATGTAGAAAAGAGTTATCAGAATGAGCCTAGAAAATATTGTTATGAAATATTTTTGTTCTGTTATATTATGTTAACTTAGGAAATAATGGTAGTTATTTTTATTAGCATTTCCTACTTTCCACATGCCCTTACAGATGAGATATCATGTTTTTCCTACTCTTTTTTATCGTGGTTGTTATATTCTTCATGATCAATAACAATCAATGAAAATTCATAACATTAATTTTCTTTGGGAAAGTGATATTTTAGCAAGAATCCATGACCAAAAATTTTAGCTGTTGTTCTTCCAGGAGATGAGACTATCAATGTTCCCGAAATTTCAAGAAATAGAACTTATTAATTGTGTTGGTTGATGTTTATTGTCTCTGAACTTAGAGGTGCATAATTCAATTTAAAATTTATTTTGGGGGCGCCTGGGTGGCTCAGTGGGTTAAAGCCTCTGCCTTTGGCTCAGGTCATGATCCCAGGGTCCTGGGATCGAGCCCCGCATCGGGCTCTCTGCCTAGCAGGGAGCCTGCTTCCTCTTCCCTCTCTCTCTGCCTGCCTCTCTGCCTACTTGTGATCTCTATCTGTCAAATAAAATAAAAAAAATCTTAAAAAAAATGGAGTGGACCTTAGGGGGTGCTTATCTGAAATTGAGGGACATTAAAAATAAAAAAAATAAAAAATAAAATTTATTTTGAATTGAAAACAAGATCTTACTGAAGTTTAGGCATCCCACTTTATATCAGGCCTCCAGTACATTCTAATTTATTTATAGAAAATATCATAAACATGAATGTCACTTTTCCTATTGCATTTATACTGAAACTGCAATGACTCAAAGATGTCAGATCTGAAAAGCACTACCTTTCTATAATTTCTGTTTCCTAGGAGGAATGGATATACCATTTTAGCACAATTATCCAACAGTATTCAAACCACCACCATGAATTTAAAAAACATAGTTATTACACCCTAAAAATCAAGTATGAAAATGTATAAACAACCAAATCTCTATCTGTAAATGAAAAATACTCCCACACAGACGGGTTTTAAAACTTTCTAACTTAAGGAATTTGATAGCACAGACTCAGGGTAGTAGTTTCAGTGCCTACAGTATACTTTCAGGGAGAGAGTAATGTAGGCTCTGAGTCACTTTCTGCCTAGAGATGACCTAATAGTGGTTCTGCCATTGTTTGTTTGTTTGTTTTTGAAAATACGTTCCTGGGCGTCATTCAGAAAATGCAGAGTTTGGCAATCTATATAAATTAAGGATGATCTTTTTGAATGTTTGTCTTTCACTACATCAAATTAACATAATTGGACAGAAATTCCACTAAATTAAGCATTGTTAGGAAACGTGTAAATTGGAGCTGCTCAAATTAGTTGCTCTTTGAACTATGTGCTGTTGGTTCAGGATTAGATAAGGAGTTTGAAGGAAAACCTAAATCATTGCTTCCTTTTTTGAGAGAGTCTTAGCATATTTTCTTAAAATTAGCTGAAATAAACAATGTGTTTAGTCGCAAAGTGATTTGCATTTTTGCACAAACTCCCTATCTCCTTGAGAATTATAACAAATATTTCATGAAACATCATTGATCTTTACTTTGTTACACTGCTGTAAAGTACATTCAGAGTTGCCAGTTAAAAGTGTTAGTGTTGAGATGAAATGTCATGCATTTTTTTTTTCTTCACTTCCATGCAAATGAACACAGTAATTTATTAAGACACAATGAAGAAAAAAGAATTGACAATGAGTTCCAGATTTTAAAACTCACTTGCCATTCAATCCAAATTGTGAGTTTGATTGGTTACCGAACACTTTATAATGCACCCCCGGTAATTTTACAGAGATTATTGTTTTCTTACCAATTCTTGATTATTCTGTCTTGCAATGCAGAGAAAGCTAACTAATTTAAAATAAACTTCCGTTAATTTTGATTGTTATACACTTAAAATTGATTAATTTCCATATACAGAGTTTAAAATGTTCACAATTTACATTAAATATATATTCTGTGTATACCTTGGAAAAATTATACTGAAAATTGAAATTAAAATGATGTTGTATATAGCTGCAAGAAGCCGCCTGTCCCATTTCATCTTACTATATAAGTTGTGTCAGGTAATTTATAAAATCCCTACTGCATAACAAGTCTATTTTTTGTTGGAATGGGTAGTAATGTTTCTTCTTATTTCTAAATAAGAGTTGGTCTATGAGTGCATCTGCAACTGTATTTTTCCTAAGTGGCTTCATGGTCTTGAACTGAGAAAGCTCAGAACATTAAACATCAAAATAATATATTTTGACATAATTAGACATCAAGGAAATGCAATTAAAATGACACTGAGATATCACTACACACTTACCAGAATGGCTAAAATAAAATATAATGACAAGACCAAAAGAAAAAAAAATATACCATTTGATGATACACAATGGCAAGTTGTACCATCACTTAACCATCTCAGACTAGTGTAGTGTTAAATTTGTTTTTCTAAGCAATGTTTTGGGTCACTTACCACTTTTCAAGGATATAAAGTGCTATCATTTTACTTAAAACTGTGAAATTTGGTCAGATTTAAATTTCAATTTATGTTAAAACATTCTGTAAACTGTGTTAAACTTTGACATTTGTTCCCTCTGTTCAGTGAATAACACTATATCATATTCTGAAAAATACGCTAATTTTCATTTTGAAAAATATCCCTTTTTCCTCTTATGGTAATTATTAATATGAATTAATAGTAGAATTTGATATGGTTCCATATGACCATAAATACTTTATTGTATATTATCAAATTTAATAATGAATATAATGTACTTCTTTGGACAATTTTTAAAGACCAGTCTACTCTTAAAACAAAAAAATGGAGACGCACTTCTTTAGTTCACACAAATTTCATTTTATTATATATAACCTCAGATAAATTTCAACAAATCATAATTTATTAAAATTATGTCTACTTAAAAATCTCATAGAAGAGTAAAACCATCAAATAAAAAAAAAAAATAACACACACACACACACACACATCACCCATGTATTGGCAAATCACAATTGCTGTAACAATACATTAGGCATTCCACAGTTAAGGGCTATCAAAATTTCCATCAGTGACAAAAAGATTTGTATCCAAATGGACTGATTTTCCAGAATCCAAGAAAAAGTCTCCTAGGGTTTATTTAAAGATAAATATTTGAACAAATACTTCTTAAATTTAGGAAATTCAGAACATACGATTAAAGAATATTTGCAGTGCAGACTATATTCAATCCTTCCTTCAAAATGTGCCTTTGAGTACATAATTCTGTTTTTCTCTATCTAAATTGAGCTGTCCTCCAAGGAAGTTTTTCTAAAATGTGTGTCTCTGTGTGATAAATGTTCTAAGACCTAACATGCTTCATTGTATTTTTACTGTGCTCTCAAAATTTAATCAATAATTTGGCTTGATGTATAATATCTAGTTTCAAATATCTTTTCCATCTATACAAACACCCAGCTGTCTCCTTTATATGCTATTACTATTGAGAATTCTGCTGTCAGTATTATTCTTGTACATTTTAGGTGATCTGTTCTTCTTCTCTTGGGCATCATTTATGCTCTTCTCTGTTTTTGATATTCTTAAAAATCACCATAAAGTATATGAGTGGTTTATTGTGTCTGTGGTTTTTGTTTTGTTTTGTTTCTGATTTCTCATGTTTGGCATCATTTTAAGTCTGGTATCTTTTATCTTTCTTTAATTCTCCAAAATTTATCTCAGTACTTATTTAAATATTTTTCTTTATTTTTTTTTTTCTCTTCTGCTGCATTTGGGCAGAAGTCATTAATTTGTTTGTTTGTTTGTTTTTCCCAACTCATTTATTCATTTTACAGCTATATTCATCTTAATCTCCATTTATTGTATTCTTTATTTCAACAATTTTCACTTAATTTATATTCACAGTATAGTATCTTTTCTTTGTATATGTATATCATTATTTTATCATATACTTTTAAACTATTTTTAAAAATATTTTATTTATTTATTTGACAGTGAGAGATCACAAGTAGGCAGAGAGGCGGGCAGAGAGAGAGGAAGGGAAGCAGGCTACCAAAGCAGAAAGCCCGATGTGGGGCTTGATCCCAGGACCCTGAGATCATGACCTGAACCGAAGACAGCGGCTTAACCCACTGAGCCACCCAGGCGCCCCTTTTAAGCTATTTTTTTAAAAATACAGTCATTCATTTTTTTTTTAAGATTTTCTTTCTTTATTTGACAGAGAGAATTCACATGTAGACGGAGGGCAGGCAGAGAGAGAGGAGAGGGAAGCAGACTCCCTGCTGAGCAGAGAGCCTGATGCAGGACTTGATCCCAGGACCCTGAGATCATGACCTGAGCTGAAGGCAGTGGCTTAATCCACTGCACCACCTAGGCGCCCCTAAGCTATTTTTTTAATTCCTGTTCCAATAACACTTGGATTGCCATATAAAGTTAACCACATCATCTTTTTTAGGTAAGTAATTGTACTTTTTATGTGCATAGTTATTTTGGACCATGAGTTCAGCTCCTCTTAGGATCATCAAATCTCTGTAAAGTCTGGGTATGCTAGGATTTTCTAAGCAACAATAAAATACATTGAAACCTGGTAGCTTAATTATATAATAATGTTTTCTTTCTCAATCATTCACAATAGTATTACATTCTGAGTAGCTTCCTTCTATTTTGCAGCTATAGTGTTTGGAAAAACTTGAATTGTGATATCACTGTGATAATGTGAATTAGTCAGGGGTTTTTTCAGAGAATCGGGAAAGAGAAAAAAAGGAAGATATTCTCCAGGGCCAACTCTAGAAGTGACTATTAAAACATCTGTCCAAATTCAATTGAACAAAACTCAGAAATGCCATCTCCAGTGAAATACAAAGAAGATTATATATAGTTCTGGGCACACACATCTCATTTGACCCAATGATGTACATCAATGAAAGACTGAAGGCCAATCACCACTCCATGGGAGAATTTAAAAATAAATTTACTAATGAGGCCAAGAATTCAGAATCACAAATACTTCAGAACTAATAATAACTGCCTTCACTTGATGTTATTCTATAAGATAAATCCTACGATCAAGTTTCAATTTTAAATTCTTACAATTTTAAATTCTTAAATCCTTATGAAGAAGCATCATTTGGAGGGAGCAGTTTTCATAATTTATCATCCATCAGCCCTTTTTTTTAAAGATTTTATTTATTTATTGGACACAGAGAGAGAGAAAGAGAGAGAGAGAGAGATCACAAGTAAGCAGAGAGGCAGGCAAGCAGGGAGGGAAGCAGGCTTCCTTTTGAGCAGAGCCCGATGTGGGGCTGGATCCCAGGACCCAGAGACCATGACTTGAGATGAAGGCAGAGGCTTAACCCACCACCCACGTGATGAGAGAGCCACTCAGGTGCCCCTCATCCATCAGTCTTAATTGATTGGAGGAAAATGTGTGGAGGAATAATGCCTTAGGGAGCTAATCTCTCTAAAGGATTTTCAAGTCTTTACCCCTTCAAGGTTTTTGTACAGTTCTGATAGCCTCTAAACATCCAGCTGATTTCTACAGTGACAGGCCTGTTAAAACCTGTCTTCAAACCAGGAATAGAGCTTGAAACATACCAGTCAAGAGCAACTTTGAGTCTTTTAAGGAATTTATCATCATTTCTTTGTTTTTGGTTAATATCTGAAATAGTTCCATATTACACTTGCATAATTTCTCCAGAGCTGACATTGAAGGAGGCATTCAGTTCCAGCTAGTTCCATATTTTGGCAAGAACTATAATTGTATATAAAACAAACATATTTTAGGGCGCCTGAGTGGCTCAGTGGGTTAAAATCTCTGCCTTCGGCTCAGGTTCCTGGGATTGAGTCCCACAGTGGGCTGTCTTCCCATCAGGGAGCCTGCTTCCATTCCTCTCTCTCTGGCTGCCTCTCTGCCTTCCTGTGATCTCTGTCAAGTAAATAAATAAAATTTTTTAAAAAACACATTTTATACCAGACATTCATGTTTATTATCTAAGATATCACAATACAAATAATACAAACAGTTGCTCTTTATTAATACCTTCAACCAAGATCAAAAAATATGTCATATATTCTCCAAAAATTTTATATCATCTGATAGGTCAGATATATATAAAATTACATTTAAAGTTTTAAAAATATCAGCAAATATTTTCATTTAAATGCAAATTTGAAAAAAATCTACTTTTCCAAACACGACTTTTTATCCTATTTTTTTTTGAATTTTGTCGACAACTGATAAAATGTTTAGCGAGACTATAAATGTTAGATCGAAAAAAATGATTAATAGATGTAGGTTCAAATTATTATGTTCCATTAAAAATGATTTAGTCTTTGATGAACATCTGTTTGGTAATATGTTGTATCCAGATATAGTAAATTAATGACATATATAAAATTATAGGGAAATGACACCTTCCGTTCCATTATGAGTAGAGCTTTTAAAATGCTATTTGTCACAACCTGTCATCTTGTCATTATGTAGCATTATGTAGCATTAAAAAATATAAACTCTTCACTTCGAAGTCTTTTAGAAATCTAAAATATGACTTTCTATGGTTTGTGTTTCCATATTCCTTTATTGCCAGTTTGAACAAATCCACATGCTTTGATTCAAAGGTAATAAATTCCTCTTATTTGGAAAAATGATGTTGTTTTTTGTTCTCTCACCCTTAGCAGGTGGTTTCATTTTAGCACACTTCAGAGTTATAATTTCATGCTTATTAAAAACATTTATTATGATCTACATAGATGAATGAAACTTTTATTTTATTAAATTATTTGCCAAAAAATCTGTTATTTTTTAAAAATGTATTTCCTTTGAAGGGTTATTTTAGAGCGTTCAGAGAGGATCTAGGAGTGTGGTATTATGCAGTTTTTTAAGTAGGTATGAAATGGTTATTTATATGATTGTTTCTTTAAGGCTTATGTATATTGTCCATTATATGCTATAAAATATTTTGAAAGTAAATTTAAAGTATGTTTTACATAGTTTATTTTTTGGAAAAAAATATTGAAATGACTTATGAAATTCAGTATACTCTCAACATTAATTTATTCTGAAATTTACCAGTTGTCTACTGAACCTATTATATGGCAGATATTACTTCAGACTACACTGGTAAATGAAATACTTGGCTTTGTAGAACTTTTATTTTAATGGGTGAGACAATTAAAAGCTATAAACCTTAATAAAAATTGCATAGTGCATTCAAAAATGATGAGTACAATGGGGAAAAAGAAAAATTCGATCAGGGTGAGAAAAATCAAGGTTGCTAGGCAGGGGATGGGGAGTTTAAAATTTTTAATAGGAAGATCAGGGTAGTTACAATGAAGCTGACAATTGAACAAAGGTATGGAAAGGTGATGAATTTGCCCAGAACTATCAGCAATAAGGTCACTCCAGACAAAGGAATTGGCTATCTTGAAGGCCATAAGGTTGGATCATGCCTGGCATATCTGAGGAATAGCAAGGAGGCCACTGTGAGTGACTGAAGAGTAGCAGGGAAAGAGGTCACAGAGGTTAAATGAGTGGCTAGATCATGTAAAAGCTTAGAAGTCATTGTAAAACTCTGGCTTTTATATTTGGAAACTTACTGTGTGATAGAATTTCTGCTAATAACTGAGAGTTCAAATGTCCATAAAATTTCAAGGATTCTTATTCTAGTAAGACAGAATAAAGAAAAAGAGTTCATATTTTCACATGGTGTAACAAATGCTCGGAGATCCAAGTGTAGGAAGCTATGGGAGCACAGAAGAAGGCACTAAAATCACACCAATATATTTGATGACTGTGACTATATATAAATTTGTATTTTCTAGATTTTTTTATAGTCATGGAATCACACAGTATATATACTATTCATTGCCTGGCTTTTTCTTTTCTCAGCATCATTACTTTGAGAATCTCCATTGTAAATAGTTCATTTTGATGTTGAATAGTAATCTCTTTAATGAATAGATCATAATTTGTCTTTGCTCTATTGATGGAACATTGATGAACATTTCCACTGTTTTCAATTCTTAAAAATAAAGCTGCTATGAAATTCATATACAAGTCCTTGTATGAACATAGGGTTTTTTTTCTCTTGGTTAAATGCCTAGAAGTAAAATGGCTATTTGTGTAACTGCAACATATTTTGCATTTAAAAAAAATTTTCAAACTATTTTCCAAAGTGGTGGTATCATGATATATGCCAACAACAGTTTAGATTTTTTGTTGCTTCCCAATCTAGCTCAGACGAAGTACAATTAGCCTTTATAATTTTAGCCATTCTAATAGATATGTAAGCATGTCTCATTATGATTTTAATTTGTATTTCTTTAATGTCTAAATGTTGAGAAATTTGTCATGTGTGCTTATAAGCCATCCATATCCTTTTGGTGACATGTCTCTTCAATAATTTTCTTCACATGTAAAATTGGATACTCTGTTTGGTTATTAGTAAGGTTTTTTATTTTTATTCATTTTTTAATAATCAGAGTAGATGTCCATTATCAGATATATAATTTGCAAATACCTTCTCCATCTTTACGGTTTCTCAATGGAGCTTTGATAGCTGTGTCTTTCAAGAAATATGCTATTTCTTTCCTGGTACATGGAGGTATGACTAGAACATTATCAATGTTGACCTTTGCAAAGAAAATCATGGCTTAAGATATAGGTAGTCTGCGGTTGTTGGGAGTGTTCTGTAATATCAAGCATATCTAGTTAGTTGATAATTTTGTTCAAGTCTTACATATCTTACCAATTTGATGACCATTTGTCTATATAATCTTAAAATAGGGGTGTTGAAATTTTTTTTCCATTTCTCTTCTAAGGTAGAAGTTGTGATTTTTGTTCTTAGTTTTTCCCTATATATCCCCAAATCTGTTATTAAGTATTAAAAGTCAAGAATTATTATACACCCTGATGAATTCATCCTTTTACTCTTCTGTAATTTTGACTTGATCTTTATGTCTGATAATGAAATTTGCTTTAAAATCACTTTTCATTATCTTGATATAACCACCAAAGTTATAGTGTGATTAGTGTTAATATAGCATATTTTTTCTTTTACTTTTTAAAGCACTTCTATATTTAATCCTGACAAAGAAACAAAACAGCTTTCTAACTCTGGAAGCATCTTTCTAAATTATCTTTTTCTTTTTTTTAAATGAAGCAGTAGCAATTTTTGTTAAGGGACCAAAACTGAAAGTTGGTTTAGAAATTCATTTATTTATTTATTTATTTATTTAAAGATTTTATTTTGTTTATTGACAGCAAGAGAGAGAGAGAGAGAAGAAGAAGCACAGAAGCAGGGGGAATCACGTGCAAAGGGAGAGGAAGAAGCAAGCTCCTTGGGGTACAAGTAGTCCCATGCAGGGCTGGATCCCTGTACACTGAAATCATGACCGCAGCCAAAGGCAAACATCTGCTTAAAGAACTGAGTCATCCAGGCACCCCGGGAAAAATAAAAAAAAAAAAAAGACCTTTTAAAAACATTTTGTTTCTTTCTTGTTTTTTTTTAATATTTTATTTATTTGACAGACAGAGAGACAGGAAGAGGAACTATAAGCAGGGCAGAGGGAAAAGGAGAAGCAGGTTTCCCACTGAGCAGAGAGCCTGATGTGGGGCTCCATCCCAGGACCCTGCGATCATGACCTTAAAAGAAGGGACACTTATGGAGGAAGCCACCCAGACACCTCTTTTCCTTGTTTTTAATATATGGCAACTGATGCTTCCCAGCCACGAGGAGCATATTACCCATTGATTAAATCTTTGATAACAACCTATTTAAAAAGGTGTGTAAATGTATACTTACTCAGATTTATACACTTTGTGTTTTCTTCATAGTTTGGGGCTGGACCCCATGGTCACAACACTGCTTCCAGTCTTTGCCTTCCCATCTTTTGATACCAGGTATTTGGTCAGCAAAGCAAATTAGTATCAAAATTAATAAGCCCTTGGCACCATATCTCTGGAGCAGGGGTTGCTCTTAGCCAAGGCCCAGAGCAGTTGACCTCCCCCTCGCTAGTGCTATAGCCCCAAGGACTAGGTCCCTGCCACCAGAACTCAGTCTTACATGTTATGCTAAGCAGACAGACAAAACCAAAACAGGAAAGCTCCGACAGCTTTCACTGGCATGCCTCATCTCCAACTCCCTCGACGTCCAGGCAGTACCAGATGACAGGGAGGGGTCTTGGTCCAACATATGGGAGGGGAGGGAAGTAGCCACGAGCAAGTACCTGCCTCTCTGTTCCTTTCTTTCATGAGCAGGTTGTAAGGAGGAGGAAGAGGAAAGGGGAAGAGAGGTGAACTTCAAGGGGTGAAGGCCTCAGGTAGGCAGCTGGCTCCTGCCAGTAGGAAAGGGACAAAGGAGAAGGCAGTGAGTCTTTGCAGGGAGGGTGGGGGGTAAGGGTTACAGCTTATGACGGAATCTGGACAGGAGTAATAGGGATACTAGTCATTTGAGTCCACCATTGGCAAGCTGGGCTGGGTGTCAGGGCAGATAGGCCTCCCTGGGCAACGGGCACATGAGAGAAGGTGGAATTCTTCTCTGAGGAGCAGGTGGAGCTTTGGGTGTTGGGAAAGCATAGACAGTATTGTTCCAGGGCCAAGGACAGGTCCGGGTACTCCTGGTTGGAGGTCAAGGCCACAGTATGATCCAGGTCTTCTACCAGCAGCTTGAAGGTACCACATGCCAGCCACCCCTCATTATTGTGTATAACTCTCTGGTGCACTTATTGGCTTATCCATCAAATGACTCCTTCAGCAGCTTGAAAAAAACCACCTCCACAGGCACTCCAGGATATGGGAGGCTTCCAGAGTGAAAATTTTGCACAGGATCACCCCAAAAGACCAGAAGTCACTCTGGTGGATGTAGATCTGGTCAAACATGGCCTTAGGGACCATCCACTTCACAGGCAGTCCACTGTTGGTTGTCTTTTTATAGTAACTGATGTGGTGATATCTCTGGCAAGGCTGAAGTCTGAGATCTTCATCATGTTGTCCTTTGTCACCAGCACTTCCCTGGTGGCCAGGTCTTGGTGTATGCACTTCTTGGAGGCAAGGTACTCCATGCCTCAGGCTACCTGGTAGGCACAGGATACCAGGTCCTTGGAGGAGAGTTGCTCTGCTGCATTGTGGCTGATATTGTAACAGTACTCCAGGTCAGGAGGCCTCTGGGCCTGCAGGTACTCCTGTATGTTGTCTTTGGAGGCATATTCCATGAGAGTGTACGAAGGACCGTCCTGTGTGCAGGACCCAGCAGGTTGATGGTGTCCTTGTGCTGTCCAATCATCTTCATCATCTCCATTTCTGAGATTAGGTTTGACAGGTCTTTCTCTGTTGCATCTGACTTCAACATCTTCACAGACACTTTAGTCAAATGGTTGGATTTGTCTTTGTCCAGCCCAATGGCCTCCAACACCACCTGCCCAAAGTAGGCCTGTCTTAGGGGTCTGCCTAAACTGCCTACAACCAGCCTGCCTCAAGGCAGTTATGAACTCTAGATTATCCTCAAAAACATTAAACCACAAGCTAAAAATTCTCTTCACTAGGTCTCTGTCGCAGGGTCTAATTTTAATTTATCTTTCATCATTTATCTTTTTCCTAATTCTTATTTTCAGTATAGTTTATTTTGCTTCCAGGTGCTTCCCCTGGTTTCTGTATGCTGTTTCATAGGGAAGAATTATCCTGTCATAAAATTATTTCTTGAGCATTCATTACATCTCTCAGTTAAAATGGGTTCTTTTATGGTATTGATTCATTTGAGTTTTCTTAAAATGGGAAGAATTTTCAAAATGGTGTTTTCCTCAAGCTTCAGAGTATGTCTTAGCTTCATCTTTACTCTTTTTGAAATTCACTTTTCAAACTCTTGTCCCTCTTTTTATCTTTTTAAATTAAAATGTTTTATTTTTACTATTTTTTTATTTGAGTATAGTTGATATTCAGTGTTACATTGGTTTCAGGTTTTCAATATCTCCATACATTATTCTATGATCACTACAAATATAGCCACCATCTGTCACCATATATAAACTATTATAACTATTATAATATCATTGACTATATTCTCTACACTGTCCCATATCTCTTTTTAAAATCTCTGATTTTTATGTTTTCTGTTATTCCAGTTTTCGACCATCATTTTACTTGGTTACTTTAATAAAATATGCCTGATTACACACTCTTTGCTGAACACCATAGCATTTGATTTATAGTAGTCTTCTTCTTCTTCTTTTTTTTAAAATTAACATATAATGTATTATTAGCCCCAGGGGTACAGGTCTGTGAATCGCCAGGTTTACACACTTCACAGCACTCACCACAGCACATACCCTCCCCAATGTTCATAACCCCACCACCCTCTCCCTACCCTCCCCCTCCCCCCCCCCCCCGGCAACTCTCAGTTTTTGTTTTGTGAGATGAAGAGTCTCTTATGGTTTGTCTCCCTCCCGATCCCATCTTGTTTCATTTACTCTTTTCCTGTCCCCCAAACCCTCCACATTGCACCTCCATTTCCTCATATCAGGGAGACCATATGATAGTGTCTTTCTCTGGTTGACTTATTTTGCTAAGCATAATACCCTCCAGTTCCATCCATGTCAACGCAAATGGCAAGATTTCATTTCTTTTTGATGGCTGCATAGTATTCCATATATATATATATATATATATATATATATATATATATATATATATATATACCATTCATTTGTTGATGGACATCTAGGTTCTTTCCATAGTTTTGGCTATTGTGGATATTACTGCTATAAACATTTGGTGCACTTGCCCCTTTGGATCATATAGCAGTCTTCTTAACCTCTATCAGACCCCCAGGAAGCTTTATTTATTTATTTACTCACATAAACTGATGATCCAACACAACGTTTTCTGATGTTCAAATGTATTATAATGTCTTACAGCTTAACACTATGCTTACTGCTCTCTTTCACTGTCTGACTAAATCCTCATCATCACTATGCCATTTAATGAGAAAGAACATTTGAACTCAGAGTTCTCTCCATATCAGGGAATGAAGACTCCACCCTTCTGTTTGTGCAGGTAAAATAAATGTTGATATTGTCTGTCCTGCACATACCCCATCCTGTTCACCAGAATATTCACCATCAAAATATATACAAAATGAAAACCATACCTCACCACTTCTATTACCACCCAGCATGCTAAAAAAAACACCATCATATGTTCCTGAATTATTGACTTGATTGATAACCCCACTTCCACACATACTGCACTCCTTTCTCCCTGCAAATTTATTTTGGTACAGCAATTTAACCTAAAAATCAAGTCAGATGATTTTATTCTGCTGTTGAAAGTCTTTTGGTATCTTCCCCTTTCATATTAAATAAAAACTGAAGGCGTTTCAATGTACTAGAAGGTCATACATCAATACGTTCTTCCTCTCTCCACCACTATGAACTCCTCATTGGCCTCCTTGCTTTTCCTCAAAAGTAACAGACAAGCTGTTCACACAAAGTCTATATACTTACTTGCTCTGCCTAGAGCAATCTTTTCCTTTAATATTTGTATAACACTCTCCTTCACTTCCTGGGTCTTTGTGCAAATAACATCTCCTAAATGAGATATAACCACCCAACACAAAATAAAATTAACTTTCATCCCAGCATTCTGCAATGGCTTTTACCTTTCTTGTATTTCTTTGTAACACTTATCACCATCAACCATCAATCATTATTCTATTACTGGTTTATTTTCTTATTTGAGACAGAGAGAGAGAGAATTGGGAGGGTGCGCAGAGGAAGAAAGAAAAACACCCCACTGCCTAGAAAGCCTGCTGGGGAGTTACATCCCAGGACCCTGAGATCATGACCCAAGCCAAAGGCAGTCACTCAATGGACTGAGCCACCGAGGTGCCCCTCTATTATTGGTTTATTTCACTATTATATTTCAAAAGAATGTAAGCTCTTTGTGGTCAGGTATTTTATATGTTTTATTAATTGAAGTATTCTCAGAAAGGTAGCTGGCAGATTGTAAGGGCTCACTAAACTGTATTTTGTTGTTATTATTGGGCTCCTTTATGGGCTTTACCCTCTTACGCTAGAAGTCTATCCTTCAGATGTAAGCAATAAGAATAGAGCCCCTGCTGCCTGTTCAAATGTGTAAAAAGCCTGTATTAAGTGGATATTTTAAAAGCTAAATGAATGGCTTAATAGTTGTATATAGGGGGAAAGGGAACATATTTTCCACAGTTTAGAAGTGGAGTTCTTTTATAGAGTTCTTGTACAAGCCTACACTATTGAACGATAATGGGCAGTTGTACATTACAATTATACAAACACTTTGGTAATTTATATCCTTTTTTTTGTAATTCATGACTGGATCATTTAATTCCTTAGGAGCATTATAGCATTTCAACTTTTCATGTTCAATAAACTTATTGGGGTTGCTACCTTTTTTATTCAAATGGAGAAATAGTCATGATTTAATCTAAATAAAGTGTTACTGATTGTGTTGTTTTTTAGGAATGAGTCGCACATGCTAGTTTAAAAGTTTTGTTAAATTCCCAAGTCTGTCACTGATAAAAGCCTTTTGTAGATTAGTAACTTGATCAAAACGGAAAAGTTATGTAACACCAATTGTTTATACTATCTTTGTTTCCATCTTGCATTGTAATAACACCCATCTTAACTCTATTTAAGACAAATCATTGCCAGATGGATTTCTGGCATTGATTGCATGATATGAAATCTAGTATAACTAAAAGTTTTTGGTTTTAGTAGCATATAAATCAATTTAGAAAAATATATGTATTTGAATATAAGATAAAGTTTTAAATTATTTGGCAATAGTAAACTAAACTTTTTTTTTGTAAATTTTTATTTTCTAAAATTTCATTGAGCTCTTTTGCAATAAGAAACAAGTTACAAAAAAATTAAGGTTTATTTACCCCAATTCAAAATTATTAGGAATATAATCATAGAGGTTGAAGTATTTAAAATATTGAACCCAAAATATTTTATTAGGTAAATTCATGAATGCTGAGCATTCACTGTTAAAATATACTAATACTATTGATAGACTGGTAGAAGCCTAAAATCAAATATTTATTAAATATTTATATCCATATCTTTTCATGGCTTGGTAATTCATTTCTCTAGCATTAAATAATATTCCATTGTTTGCATGTACTACACTTTATTTGACCTTTCACCTATGGAAGGATATCTTGGTTGCTTCCAAGCTTTTGTCAGTTATGAATAAAACTACTATAGACATCTTTGTGGGTATAGATTTCATCTTCTTTGGATGAATACCAAGAACTGCTACTGCTGAATCATCTGGCAAGAATATGTTTAGTTTTGTAAGAAACTGCCAAGTTGTTTTCCATTCTTTATTCTCAATAGACATGGAAGAACATTCCTGTTGCTCCACATCCTCACCAACATTTCGTGTTCTGTTGTCAGTGCTCTGGATTCTGGGTATGTACTGGTGTCTCTTTTTTGTTTTAATTTGCATTTTCCTGATGACATATGATGTGAAGCATCTTTTTATATGCTTATTTGCCATCTGTAATATTTTCTTTTGTGAGGTATCTGCTAAGGTCTTTGGCTCATTTTTAATCAGGTTTTTTCCCCCATTGTTGAGTTTTAAGGGGTCTTTGTGTATTTTTGATTAACAGTCCTTTGCCAGATGTGTATTTTGCAAATTTTTTCTCATAGTCTGTGCTTTGCCTTTTCATTCTCTTGGCATTGTGTTTCACAGAGTAGACATTTTTAAATTCAGTGCTTGTGCTTTTGTAGCTAAAGTTATTTCCAAAACCAAGGTCATTTAAATTTTCTTCTATATTACCTTCTACATGTTTCATGTTTAGGTTTATAATCCAATCTGAGTTAATTTTTGTGAAGAGTGTATGATATCTGCCTGGATTTATTTTTTTTTTTATTTTATTTTTTATTTTATTTTTATATTTTTACATTTAGCTTCACCATTACTCCAGAACCATTTGTTTAAAAGATTGTATTTTGCTCTCTTGTATTGCTTTTGCTTTTATATTAAATATAAAATATAATTGATATATATATATTCTGTTGCTTTAATCTAGTCTTTCTGTGGTATTACAATATCTTGCTTACAATTATCGTTATAGTAAACTTTTTTTTGAAGATTTTATTTATTTATTTGACAGAGAGAGAGAGAGATCACAAATAGGCAGAGAGACAGACAGAAAGAGAGATGAGGAGAAGCAGGATCCCTGCTGAGCAGAGAGCCCAATGCGGGACTCGATCCCAGGCCCCTGGGATCATGACCTGAGCCGAAGGCAGAGGCTTAACCCACTGAGCCACCCAGGCGCCCCATCGTTATGGTAAACTTTGAAGTCAGTCCTCAGTCTTTGTTCTCCTTCAACACTATGTTGACTATTGTGAGTCTTTGCCTCTCCATATAAACTTTAAAATAAGTTTGTTAATATTAAAAAAAAAAGAACTTGCTGGAATGCATTAATTGTATAGATAAACTTGGAAACCAGTGACCTCTTGAGCTTAGCAGGAGATAGACCATGGACATCAGTTGTCACAGTGGTGCCTCTGGCAGAACCTATTGCAAATCCCTAGGCAAAATGAGACCTCAAGGATCTGAGAGAATGTCTAAGAAGTACTTGATACATCCCTTGGGTATGGTTTATTGAAGTGTCCACCTGTCTGAAAGCTGGGGAATCTAGATAAGGGAGGGAAAATTAGTTATGATAAAACATATCAACAAACATCAATAAATTTTGTAAAACTAATTGTCATGGCTCATATACAATATGACCAACAGAGGGACCATCAGAAGGAAAGCATCAGTTATGTTTATTGTGAAATTTTTTATTCAAAATAAAGCAATGTGAGGGGAAGACACAATGAGAAAATTACCATTTTTTAAATGGTTAAACTTCTTACAAAATGGAATAGGTTTTATATTCTAAGTAGTATATTGAAAAGTAAAACATTGGGGCACCTGGGTGGCTCAGTGGGTTGGGCTGCTGCCTTCGGCTCGGGTCATGATCTCAGGGTCCTGGGATTGAGCCCCACATCGGGCTCTCTGCTCCACAGGGAGCCTGCTCCCTCTCTCTCTCTCTCTCTCTCTCTCTGCCTGCCTCTCTGCCTACTTGTGATCTCTGTCTGTCAAATAAATAAATAAAATCTTTAAAAAAGAAAAGAAAAGAAAAGTAAAACATTAAAAAATAAAATTTTAATTAAAAAATTATGTAATTAAAAAAAAGGTTAAAAATAGCAGAACCATTTTTCTTATAACTGGAAAATACATTGTATATATATCTATCAAAAATAACTTGTCATGGGGGCGCCTGGGTGGCTCAGTGGGTTAAAGCCTCTGCCTTCGGCTCAGGTCATGATCCCAGGATCCTTGGATCGAGTCCCACATCGGGCTCTCAGCTCAGCAGGGAGCCTGCTTCCTCCTCTCTCTCTCTGCCTGACTCTGCCTACTTGTGATCTCTGTCAAATAAATAAATAAAATCTTTTATAAAAAAAATTTTAAAAAATAACTTGTCATGTCTGGAATCAGGAGCATATGGAAAAAATAATATCTGAGGACAATACTTCTGCCATGTTTTGTGCCTTGTTAATATTTTTAAACAGTCAGGCAACTTTTAGCTTTATTGAAATACCTGCTAAGATACCAGCAGTGCCTTTTGGAGCCCTATGACTATAAAAATTAATTGCAAATATTCAAAATGTTTACTATGGTGTCACTATTTAGGGCCACCACCAAGTATGTTTCAGAAGTAAGCATAACTGTTACTCTTCCATAAGGCAAAAGGGCATATTTTCAGGAGTTCCATCTGCTGTACCAGGAGGTGAATCAAGTAATGATTTTTGTCTATAAAATAATTCACTTTTCAATCTAACATTCCTCATTCCACATTATAATAATAAAAACTAGGAGGAGACTAAAACAAACAAACAACTACAACTACAACAACCAGCTTTTCCTTCAGTGGAAAAGTAAATATAACCTTATGAGTAGCCTGAAATTTATTTTTAAATATTTTTAAGATAAATGTTTTTGTTAGAAAACCATATATTTTTTATATTACTAAGAAATAACAGGCAAAGTTTTATTAACTTCTAAAAAGTCTAGTTACTTCTATTTATCTATTAACTCATCTCTTTATGAAGTAGAACATGATCACACCTATTGTATCTACCCAAGTTTGTATGCTTTGGTTATTTTATGTTTGCTATTTCCTTGCTTAATTTTTACAATATTTGATACATAATAGTATCTTTAAGTCCATCTATGGTTTCACAGAATTTGTTTGAACTTCATAAAAATGTACCATACTTTTTGCACTGTCCTTGTTTTACTTCTCTATTAGCTTTCCAAGATTTATTCACTTTAGAGTGTGTAGCTATCATTTATTTTTATTCCTCCATAATGCTATGTTTACAAATTTGTATTTATCTGTACTTTTAAAAATATCTTAATTATATACCATTTCTCATCTCACGTAACACTCATGTTACTTCTACACTTATCAGATATTATGTAACTGAAAACCACAACTCAGCAACAATAGAACACCATTTTTCAAAATTAAATGGCTTACCAGAATTCTTTAATTCTATCCTTTATTTGTATTAGATGACCCTTTATTCTGGTATTTGGCATTGTTCATATGGAGGAAAGCTTATAAGTTGATATTCCATAAATAGAAGGATTTATTATGATTGAGTAATTATTTTCATTTAGAATGCATAGAATATGGTTGATTTAATATTTCTTTCTTACCCTCTGCCTGGAACATAGTGCTATCTATGTAATAGCCACTAAAATATTAAGTTAATTACCTAGACTTTAAACTGCATATTAATAGGAATAACATACAGAACTCTTCTCAGATTGGGACACCTGGGTGGCTCAGTCAGTTAAACGCCTGAGCCTTTAGCTCAGGTCATGATCTTAGGGTCCTGGGACTCAGTTCTGCAACAGATTCCCTGCTTAGCCGGGAGTTTGCTTCTCCCTCACCCTGCTGCTCCCCCTGCTGTGTGCTCTCTCTCACTCTCTCTCTTACAAATAAATAAAATTTAAAAAAATAAATTCTTCTCAGATAGCTAATATAGAATATCGTCTTTGTATTCATCAAAGGGAAAGTGCCATATAATAATGAAATTCAGACTACTTCAAATTCATTTTTTTAACCAGTAAGAAAGTACTGGAAACAAGCCAAAAATGTCTTCAATGAATTAAAGAAATAGATTGATTTTCAATATCTTAATGTTTCTAAAATAAATTGCAAGATTTTTATACTAGATATCAGTGTAAATATTCATTATACAAGGATATTCTAAAAATAAACCCGAGAAAACTACTTGACATATATGATGACAAAAACGAGTTTGACAAAAGTCAGTTTGGGTAAAACTTACAACACCTACCACCTGAAACTCTTGTTCTATAATTTAATTATTTTAATTTACAAAAATACAAAAATAATATATCAGAGTAAGTATATTGATAGCTTTGAAGGTATGCTCTGGTTGTGCACTGTTTACTATTTAAAGGGGAATCAAATATGTGATGCTTATGGTGTGACTATATTAAAATTCAACAAGTTCAGAAGCATACGAGGAATAGAATAAAGACAAAAGATGACCCTTACTTATCCTAAAGATAGACAATGGTATATATGTGCTAGTTGGGGAGAGAATCCAGTCAGTAGACGGAGGATGTGGTAGTGGAAAAAAAAAAAAAAGACACAACGTTTTGGTTGAAACTTTAGCACTATATTTAACAAAGTGAAATTGTGTGTTAATAGCCTTGAATAAAATCCAAAAAATATTTTCAATTCATTGAAGATTATTTAGGAAAAACTTGAAAAATACAACTTGATAAGGATTCCAATAAAAGATTCATAAGCAATACAAGTTTCAGAATTTTTAGTATATTTTTCCCTAAAAAGCCATTTGATTTAAATTAAAAAGAATTCTATTTACCTGCCACTTAAATAAGAGGAAATTATTTGGTTTTGTAATAAGTCAATAAAATAAATTAACATATCTTTAGAAAACAGATATGCACACTAATTTAAAAAGAATAGTGCTTAATCTGTTCAGCAAACATTTGTAAAATTCCTTGCCATCAGCTAGCTCTGGAGTTCTGCTAGGTGAGTAAGGCCATGTATGTTACTGCTCAGAGTACTGACGCAAAGCAATTGTCCCCTTCACATCCATTTTTTTGCTGTTGATATGTCATGCTATGTTGTTTAGAGATCCATAGATGGCCCTACATGAAGGCCTTTTTTTTTTGTGTGTATATGGGTGACTGTGATTTAACTTTCAAATAAGATGGCTCCTGATTTACAATGATTCAACTTATGATATATTTGGCAATGATGTGAAAGTGAAAGTGATTCAGTAGAAACTGTACTTTGAATTTTGAATTTGGGTCTTTATAAAAAGGGCCAGTGACATGTGGTATGGTGCCATCTTGTGATGCTGGGCAGCGGCAGTGAGCCACAGCTCCCAGTCAGCTAGAAGATTACAGGGGTGAACACCTGATATTCTTACAAGCATTCTATATATAACCATTCTTCTTTTTTTTTTTAGTGTAATATTTAATAAATTGCATGTGATATTTGATACTTTGTTATAAAATAGGCTTTGCTTAAGATGATTTTGCCCAAATGCAGGCAAATGTAAGTGTTCTGAGTATGTTTAAATAAGCTTAAGGTAAGCTATGATATTTGATAGTTTAGGGGTATTAAATGCATTTTCAATTTTTTATGTGTTTCTCTGTACATAGCCCCCTTGTAAGCTGAGGAACATCTCTATATGTATATGTAGCCTTGGTATGGCTTACATATTATTGGCATGAAACATCTAGAACAGTACGCGTGCCATATAATTGTCTACAACATCCAACAAGTTTCTTGAAAACTTGTGCCAAAGGGGTTATGTCTTTAAGGATTCTTATTTCAGAAGGGTTCTCTCAAACGTAAGATTTTTCAGAAGTTAAGTGAAAATCTGACCAAACTAAACATTTTTCCATTTTCCCTAGTGAGAGCAAAGATAGCTAAAATCTATCTGCCATTTTCAACACTGTACTCAACGATTGTTATTCTAATTTAAGAACAGATTATTTATATCAAAACCACATGTTGGCCTAATCTTATACAATATTCATAAATCTCACTCAGAGCCTTGGACACTTTTATTTGTTGAGTCTATATGGTACTACGGACATTCATCTTTTTTGACCTCATAGCTTCATGTATGTCTATACTTTTGAAAATACATGCATCATAGTTCCATTGTAAAATGTCTGGGTTATAAAATGTGCTATGCTATCAAAATGGTAATAAGAACATACAAATGACCTGATGTAATGAACTGGACCAGATTGCCAGATATCACATTTCATACCAGAAAGATTCAGTGGTAAGTTTTTAAAATGGCCAGCTATACTTCGACTGAATTATAACTCATTTAACTTCTTTCTTTGTGTACAGTATTATACATTAGTCAGTATTATAGTAAATAAGTACTTTGGACAGATGTAAATATGCTGTAATAAAAAATGTTTTTTTTCTTCTTTCTTTTAGTCCTTTTTACTTGTAAGACTAGCCACAAATACCATGCCTCCCCCAAAATAATTTGCAATCCAAATTTATCTCTAAATGAATTTATTGCACAGAAAAAAAAAAAATATATATATATACACTTACAGTAGACATGTTCAAAAATAGTTACACAACAGCAGGGCCCTATATGTAAGCAGTATCAGTTTGTTTTGTTTTGTTTTTTTTTTCTTTAAAAAAAAAAAAGAGGTTATGTGAAATATTGGAATTTTATTTCCAGGCCTATTATTTCAAGACAGTTAACTACACTTACGGTGTCAACAGCCTCTTGTTGGCAGTATGATTTTATTGGCTCCATGGAATAACAGCAAGAATTTACTATTGCTTCTTTCTTTTATGATGACACACACAGAAAAAAAAAATTGACACATTTGCTCAAGACCAACCAGAATCATTTTTTTAACCTATCAAAATTGATGGGAGGCCTTCACTGCCAAAGTCACTGCTGGGTTTTCACAATTCATTGCAGACAATCTGCTACTCCCATTAGGATAAAGGAGAGAAGAGTCATAATCAGGGAAGAAAGCTGGATTAATACTTGTAATTATCATTGAATTATTTAGCCTGCTATAGGATTATTATTATTAGTGTCATTTGATAATTTTCTCTCATTTTATTAAACACAACTGTGAGTAATTACCCTACCTAATATTTCTCTGTATTGGCTGACTAGCTAGCAAACATTCATGAAAATATCCATTAGCCACACATATAAAATGCTGCATTATGATGCTGTTGAATCAGAACATACCACTACCTGATCCTGTAGCTCTTTGAGGATTTGCAAATCAATTAATTCTATGTTTATTGGATTCTTCCCATACAATTAGAAAATTTATAATAGAGTCCATGAACATTATTAGTTTTACCATTTTAAACCAGCAATCACACTTTGATTTTTACAACAAAAGCAGAAATATAAACACACACATTTGGATCAGTTTTCTGTTAGTCTGTCTGGACTTCAAAATCCTATTCCTCAAGATAATGCACACCAAAGTTCTGGATTAAACAAAATTAGATGGCACCTGAACACTTGGTTTAATATTCTCAAAAGGACTATGCAACTTATTTCTTACATTATGACATTGTTTTACAAAGATCCACACTTTTATAATGTTAGTATTTTTAATAATCAATAAAGTCAATTAATCATGATTAAAAATCAAACATAAAAATTTCTACTTTTTGCTTTTGCCCCCTCCATTTAGAACTTATTTATAGCCTGATAATTCAAATTTCCTATGTTTATGAAAATCTGGACAGAAATAGCTCTAAGATCCCATTCAGAACTTGATATTAATCTAAGTCTTTTGGCTCCATTTATCCTGAGAGCAAAGAGTAGGAAAAAGGATTTGAGTACTGTTAGTTTATCTGGGAGATTACCCAAGGTAGAAAAGAATGGGAAAGTGATACCGTGAAGAAGCAACTTTGTCAAAGAGGTACATTGTTGATATAATTGTTGTGGATAGAAAATGAAAGCATGCTTTTACTGAAAGGTCCTGAGAAACTTCTTTAAGTTGTCCTCATGAAGACCTGAAAACTGACAATTTTACCTATGGTTCTTATTTCCACTTCACTGAGAGCTGTCCTCAGAGGACATGAACTCTCCTACACTTTTGGGTTGTGTTGGAGACATTCTAAAATGAGAGAGAGAACATGAGATGCTATCAGTGTTAAGTAACTGCAATTTCCCATGGAAGTATCCACCACAGGTTTGGCTATAATCAGGTGTTGGGCCTTGATATCAGCGGGATTTGAGGCAGTATCATTTTAGGTTAATCATTATATCTGAAATTTCCAAAAACTTCAACTGATGAAACTTTGATTATAAATCTATAA
The DNA here is from genome assembly GCF_011764305.1 of Mustela putorius furo. NCBI lineage: Eukaryota > Metazoa > Chordata > Mammalia > Carnivora > Mustelidae > Mustela > Mustela putorius. The sequence goes on from NW_025421436.1 coordinate 260,994, forward strand.
ATATAACAATAAATCTACAGTATTCAAATTATTTTCATAGAAATACACAAATATAGCATCAATTGATTAATATTTAATTGTTACAAAATACTGAACTGAAAGAATTTGGTCATAGAACAACGTGTAAGAAGTAGAACTTAGGTTTAGGTTAGAACTCAGGATGCATTTGAGACTCAGTTAAGAAATTGAATGGAGGGATGCCTGGGTGGCTCAGTGGGGTAAGCCACTGTCTTTGGCTCAGGTCATGATCCCAGGGTCCTGGGACCAAGCCCCAAATCAGGCTCTCTGCTCAGCAGGTAGCCTGCTTCCTCCCCTCTCTCTGCCTGCCTCTCTGCCTGCTTGTCATCTCTCTCTGTCAAATAAATAAATAAATGAAATCTTAAAAAAAAGAAATTGAATGGATGTCTGACTATCTTATAGGTTTGCTAAAAATCTGTGACTTTGTGTTCACGTGTGACTATGCAGGAATTTTTAACTTTCTCTAAGAAGTTATTAGATTTGATTATATAAGGGTAGTAAAGGATGGGGAAAAGCAAAGTACAAACCCCATAAAGACAAAGACACTGAGTATGAGAAAAGAGTAATAGATAAAAAGAATCAATGCATTTGAGGAAAATGGGAATTGAAATACACAATGATTGTTGATTTTTTTAGATGGAGAAAACAAAACTAGCTTGCAAGAAGGAAATAACAGAAGACATGTTGTGATGTGATACAGAATCCTGGAAAAGGCAGTAACGTGGATTAAAGGAGTAGGGAGAGCATATCAGGTAATTTGGATAGGAAGGAGTTAGGAGATAATTGCTTGATAAATTTTATATGGCCCACTTAAATGCACAGATTTCTCTTCTTTAATTTATATGGAGAACAGGGTGTCCTTTCTCTTCCCTTTCAGAGCACCAGAGGTGTACTCTTTCAGACTGAAAACCTGAAAAGCTCAGGATTCAGTTGCTTAAGCACAGCTGAGAGGACATATTTCAATTAAGATTTACATTTTGCTGTAGGTAGTAGACTGTCAAAAGTGGTTTAACCATAATTTTTCATTTAACAAGAAGACTACAGAGAGTGTTTTCTGGTGTTGGTTCAGAGTCTTAAGAAAGTCAAGTGAAGTATCTTAGAGGTTTTCATGGCTTTTTATTCACAGTTGCAAAAATTGCTGTCGGAGTTCTCACTATTAAGCCCACATTTCTGGCAGAAAGATAGAGGTAAAATAGAATGCTATCTTGTATGACTGATACCTTGTCATATAGTTACAATGTAACTAGAAAAGAGACAATAACATATTTGATGTTGTTTTAAGTTTCCTTGTTGTCAATCCCTCAGTGCTTTCTGATATTAAAGGAAAAAGTAGATGGATATTGACCTGGCAACTATCAACACCTGTCAGTCTCTCTTGGATAACCAATATCTCTATAATCTCTTCTTCCCAGTAAAAAAAATAAAATATATTCATAACCCACACTGTGCCATCTCAAGTTACTGCACCAAGATAAAATTACAATGATTTTCAGTTGTTCCAAATGGACAGAATACCCTTCCTTATGATATCATGTCTTATAAGATAGATAATTGGCTTGCTACCAATATACCCAGATGTGACTGTGGAAGAGACAGGAAAAAAATAATAATATTTATTTATTCCTTGGGTTGACCCTGTTTACACAGATGCATTACTATTAGAAAAGGTTGGTTTGGGACATTGGAATGAATTTACTTAATGGGTCTGTATGTAATTGGGTTGGAGGAAATTTTTAATTTCTACAAAAATTATTAGAATTCTATCTTATTCTCTTTTGTTAATTTTCACATGTTAACAAAGCCAACATTTTTGTCTAGCAGACAAGATCTTAAATCCTAACAAAACTCAATTTTTTTTTTCCTTTTTTTTTTTTAAGTTTGAGAGCCTCATGTTCTCTCATGCTGCTTTAAATACAACTCAAAAAAAAAAAAAAAAAGGAGCTAAATGGGGCAGTAAGACCAGACTTTTTATTTTATTTTATTTATCTTATTTTTAATTAAAAAATTAAAGATTGTATTTATTTATTTGAGAGAGAGAGAGAGCATGAGTGGGGCAGGGGGATGTAGTAGCGGCAGAGAGAGACTGAGAAGTATATTCCCTAATGAGCAGGAAGCCCGATATGGGGCTCGATCCCAGGATCCTGACTGAGATCATGACCAGAGACAAAGGCAGATACATGTGCAAAATCCCTTTTTTTTTTCTGGGAAACAATACTTTACAAGAGATGTTTGAAAAAGTACTGGGGAATCAACTTTAATCGGAGATACAAAAATTTAATTGACTTTTGTAAAGCTACAGGGATCCAAATGATGGGAATCCCAGCCCGTTTAGGTTGTGGACCACAGAGTATTCTTCTCTGTAATATTTTATTTTCTTCCATGTCTACTAACTCCAGTCCAAGTTCACTGATCTCTTTTTAGATAGTGCAAAACATGGCAAAGAATACCAAACAAGTGCCCAATATTCTACATTTATTACATCATTTCTAACATATAGAAGTGTGTTATCAAGGCTGGTTCTGTGTGAACGAACCTAGTTATGCTAAAGTGTGTTTTGTTCTCCAAGAAATTAAATGCATGATTATCACACAATTATAAAATACTTGTGTCAAGAATTTTTATTCAAAAATTAATAAGAGAAGCAGATATTAAAACTAGTTCACATGGTTATTTGGGATATAAGCAGAGTTGTGCAGCAGAAGTGCTCTGGGCCCATAATTTGGGTTATAGAATTTATGTTCTCTAATGAAAAATCACTAACTTGCATTATTGTTAACAAGAATCTTGTGCATTACCATCAGTTTTTTTCTACATTACAACCTCTTGCTCTACAGTTTGTAAATAACTTTGTCAATAGCAAGCTAATAAACGGGGTGACTCCAATGGATTGAGATAATCTCCAGAGTTTCTGCTACATAATGCCCAGGACTCCATTGAAAGGACACCTAAGAATTTATTTTGCCCAAAAATTTGATCATTTTTTTCACTGTCCTTACCTATTTTCCAAACCTAGTCCTTTTGCTTCACCTTTCAGTCTACGGACAACCCTGTATCTGACTGACTTGTTAATTCTGGGAATGTTTTGCAGATTAATTTGCTTGCCAGAGGTGGTTCCTCTAATTGATGTCTAAGAACCCTAATTAGTTAAGAAAACTTTTTTTTTAACATTTTCATTGCTACTTATTATTATTATTATATATTATTGCTAATATCTCTATTATAAATAATTCACAAGGGCATCTTTCTGACAAAAGACAAAGAGCTGGCTACTAGTAGAAAAAGGTACATTTGACTCTGTCAGTGAAAGTGGTAAAGGGATTTGAGAAAATAAGGCAAAGCACTGGAATTATGTGTTAAAACTTTAAATATTATAGACACACCTACTTAATTTCTAATACTGTTGTTGCTTATAATTAAATAAGATGTTTTCCATGAACCACGTATTACAGCAAATATATTGTTTATACAGATTAAATTTTCATCAAAAGGGACGCCTGGGTGGCTCAGTTGGTTAAGCAGCTGCCTTTGGCTCAGGTCATTTTCCCAGCGTCCTGGTATTGAGTCCCGCATCAGGCTCCTTGCTCGGCCGGGAGCCTGCTTCTCTCTCTGCCTCTGCCTGCCATTCTGCCTGCCTGTGCTTGCTCTCTCGCCCACTCTCTCTGATAAACAAATAAAATCTTAAAATAAAAAAATTTTCATCAAAAAATTGTAAGTGTATTTTATTGTAGGATCCTGATAAGCATTTTGCAGATGAGAAAAGTGAAATTTAGAAAAGTGTGTCTCTTCAAATCCCTCATACAATATCTGGCCTAGATAGAAGGATATACTATCACAATTGAGGAAGATAATTGAGATTACTTAAAAAGATAAACTTTACTGTATAGGGTTTTTTAAAAGTTTGCCTCAGATTCAAATTATTTTAAAATATATATCTATTTTGTGTAAAGAGAATGCACTGAGTAGTAAAAAGATTGTGATATATCAGTGCTACCAACTAATGGCTATAATATCATTACCTTATTTATGAACAATGAAACAGTGTGAAATATTTAAATAAATTTAAATATATTCCTATTTATTTTATTTATTTATAAATTTAAATAAATTGCTATTTATTTATTATTAAAGAAATTCCTCTAACAAAAGTATTTATGTATTTTAAAGAAAGGTTCCTCTAAGCAGGAAAGCTGTTTGTACTACATGGAAGTAATCAGAAAATGTGATCTAAAATCTGCTTCCAAGGGCACCTCGGTGGCTCAGTGGGTTAAAATTCTGCTTTCAAGAAGCTATAACAGTGAGTACTGAGCATTAGCTATTATATGCTATGGATGAATAACTGAAATCTACATTTGAAACTAATGGTACACTATATGTTAACTAATTGAATTTTAAAAAGTTAATTAAAAAAAAAAACCACTATTTTATAAAACAATATTCCCAACAGGCTCTTTTGCTTTAAAATACTCACTTTGTAAGGAGAGTCATTACTTTTGTCTAGCCAATTCTTACATCACTGTTTATCCCTTCCCTGCTTTAACCCTTCCCAGAATCAATAAAGGCTCACTTGGGTTACCTAGAAGCCATGAGAAAGCTTGTAATAGATCTGGCTGGTATTCACCAGCAATTTGACCACCATGTGCACAGGGAAGTCTATTGATAAAGGCTTTATTGCAATAAGTTGCAAATACATGGATGATTTTGAATTCTCTTTCTTGAGGTCTTGTTTCATGATAATAAATTTAGGGTGGCTTATTGGAATGGATGTTATTAACATATCTTCATAGTTATAAGTACATGGAATTGTAAAATAGATGAATGAATGTGGCATTACTGACAACTGTCCTCATTTTGAAATCAAATTACAGTGTACTAAGATGAGGAAGCAAAGCAGATTTGGGATTATGAGTGAAATAATTTAAAAAAGTCTTAGGGGTATGATCAGACTATTGGGTAATTCAGTAGAAAAATGTCAACTGATTGAGATTCTGTGTTCCCTGATTTCAGAGAGAAGTTAAGATAAATAAGTAACACGAGGAGACTAGGAAGCCAAACATAAGTGATAATTTTGTGCCAGGGTGTGTATACATCTGTTTATCTTCTTGCTTTACCACTAAGGTTGCTCCTAGAGGAGAGTTTAAATATGTGTTGGAGCTAATCTCTGTGGATTACACAAGAAACCACATCCTACAGCTCTCCCTGAAACACCCCTTATGATTTCAATGTAATTTGGTTTTTGCATTTTTAGAAATAACAAAATACTTTGCAAACTCATCTACTTTATTACCACCACAAGTGAGTCAGCTGACTCCACATTTTAACACAGTGACAGTCACAGAGGAATGGAGGAATGAGTAGAGTTATCAATATATGTGCTTTTAAGAAGTATGACAGGGTAGCAGCTATTTCCAGGAACCAAAACATGGGTCAGCAGCTGTGCAGGAAAAGTGATGGAATAAATGACTCATTTCAGAGGAGTTCTATAACATATTAGTTCTATAATGTATCTTCAGCACCCAATTACCCGCTTTGATCTAAAGATAAGGATTTACAGTTAAGGTCCCATTTATGATTTGACTGGTAGGGTCTGAATCATTTTTACTATTGTTTTGACTATTACTTGAAACCTATAGTAGTACTTGGGATATGTGTTGTGTATTCTGTGAACATGTGCTATTTTTAGATTAGATAACTTCTGTCTCGAACCCCTGTTAATTTGTTTGTTTTGTTTATTTGATAGTGGTTTCAGTAAATGGATATATCTGAAAAATTGCAAAGCCACTATTAAAATAAGTTATTATGATATATAGCATGGAATTGCACATTCCTCCTTTGAATCCGACAGAGCTTCACCATATCCTTAACAACTTGGGAAAAACATGCTATTATTTTTCTTTATAAAATTTCTCCTGTTAGGCTGTGATGGTTGTCATCAGCAGTAACTCCTCTGAAGGCTTTGTCAAAAGAGTTGAAAAAATTGGAAAGGTGTGAATGAAGCTGTTTGCTGAATATAAAGAAAAGAGCATTGAAGTACAATTCACACTCTTACTTCTCCTTCTATGCTTTCAGATGTTTGACATTTGAAAATTTTGCTTCTAGAAGAGATGCCCTATATAATTCTTACTTTAAGGAGCCAGTTGCTTTTATATTTTTTTTATTATTCTACCATTCAAGTATTTCCATTTAAATTAAATTCAATACCATTTAAAAAAAAATCAAAAGTGCAGCCAGTATTCAATTCCTGGGCTAAATAATTTTAGAAAGCTTTGTGTTATTGAAGCTACAGGGTTTTTCTGTAGTTTTAACTCTTTCTTTCTGTGATTTTTCCCATTAGTCACGTAAGTGACTGCAATATAACAGACATTGAGGATAAAGAAGGACTGAATAGAACAATCCTTGGCCTCATGAAGTTGAGAATCTAGCAAGGGAGTCAAACAATTCAATCATTCAGAGACAATTTATTGAGTGCCTGGCCTAAGATGAGCACAACAAAACCCCAGCACAGAGGAATCATTTTAGTGGGAGAGTTAGATAATAGGTAAGCCAACTTAAAAAAAAAAAATCGTACTGGTTTTTCTTTAATAGTGATGCATATTTGAACTAAATAAGCACATTTTAAAAAGAGCAGTGATTGAGAAGAGGCTTTTTTAACTGAGTGGTCCGAAAGGGCCTCCCTGAAAAAGTCTGTTTTGAACAGATTTCTGAATAATATCAGCTAGGAAGCTGCGTAAAAATCTCAGGGATGGGTGATTTTTCCAGTCAAAAAACTGTAAAGGCTCCAAAGTCACAATAGAGCTATAAGTTTCTCTAATAAAGTAACTTCTGACAAAGAATGAGAAGAAATAACTAACCCAGGTTTGAAAGAAAAGGGACAGACTTTCTATGGAATTCATATTTAATTAAAGCTCTAAAGGACAAAAATACAATAGAGCAAAATTCTGGTCACGCTGATATACCTAATGAAAGTTCATAAACAAGGTGTGGGTAGCAAAGAGTGTGTGGGAATGTTGGTAAGAACAGTGGGGAAGAGTCATCCCTGAACATGTTCTTAAATGAAGCAATTCTTGTGTTGTTTTAAAGGGTAAATTGGAGTTTGCCTAAGTGATTAGAGAAGGATGCCTCAGCTTATGGAAGTTCAAAGCCATAAAGATGTGATAAACTACTGCAGACATTTTCATGTATATTTGTTGTTGCTTCTAGGAATGGTGATCTAAAAACTCCTACTTAAGACAACTAAAACTCCAGACAAAATAACTTTCAAAATTAAAAATATCAGAATGATTATAAAATTTAAGTGTGGGATTACTGGGCCAAAATACGAAATACAATGAGAGCCTAGAGATATATGCCCTGAAGCCATTTTAGCTATGAGAGCATTTGAAACTGCCAAAACACACTGAGCTGTGTTGTTAATAGACTCTTGATACTAGAGAAACAAAATTCAAAATCCAGCAGCAATCAAATTTGAGGACTTTGGTACAACCCAAATTTAAGTTGAGATCCCCAAAGCACAAGGAGAAGCAGAAATAAGACTATAGCCTACCTTGCCTTCTGTGTAAACTGAGAAAGTCAATCACTGAATTTGGAGTATGATTGTCTTGTAGAGTCTCAGATATAAGAGAAAATCCTGCCAAGGAGGACCATACCATTATTATAGCTCTTAATTATCCCTACTCAATAAGAGTTTCAAATATAATGTCTTGAACATAGCAAAATGTAACAAAGCACACAAAGAAAAACCATTAACAAGATTTGATAGACAAAGGGGATTAAGTATGATGTTAAAATGATCAATAAAGATTGTAAAATGGCTTGATTACTCTGCTCAAAGAAATGAGAGGGGAAGCAAATTGAACAAAAAACTGAAACTAAAAATGATATTGAGAAAGGTTTTATAAATGAACCAAATGGATACTCTAGAACTTTAAAGATATGACAGCTAATTTAAGATACCACAGGGGTGCCTGGGTGGCTCACTTAATTAAACCTCCAATTCTTTTTCCTTTTTTTTTTTTAACACCTTAATTTTATTTTATTTCTTTCATTTTGGCTCAGGTCATGATGTCAGGGTTGTGAAATAGAGCCCAGAGTTGGGCTCTGTGCTGAGCCTGGAGCCTGCTTAAGATTCTTTTTCCCTTCTTTTTCTATCCCTCCCTGCGCTCTCACTTGCTCGCTCTCTCTTGCTTGGAAATAAATAGATATAGATAGATAGATAGATAGATATAGATAAAGACAAAGCAAAATAAAAGCAGATTATGAAAATAAATATAAAGATTTTGAAATGAAAACAAGTTCAAAATAAAATAGAGAAGACCTACACAGCTAAAAGTTCATTCAGAAAATCTACTATTAAAGAAGTCAGTATGACACAATGTTAAGATATCAAAAGATTTGAGCATGTACTTTACAGAAAGGGTAATCCAAATGGCCACTCATATATAAAAACTGTTTATCTTTATTATGAATCTGGAATTAAATTAAATTAAATTAAAAATAAATTAAAACCTAAAATGACATACTATTACACACTTACCATATTGGGCAACAGTAAAATTGTCTTGCAAGAATGTGAAAGAATGAAAGTGCCCATAATGAAAACATTTGAGGTAAGTTGGACAATATTTAGAAAACTTAAAAAACTTAAATAAAGATTTGGTCCATTCCTAGAAATACAACATGGAACTAAATGAATATTTTCACCAGGATATGCAAAACAGATGATTATAGCTATTTCATTCATAACGGCAGATCAGTAGTGGTCTATTTGCACAATGTTACATTAAATAAGAGAGAATATTAACAACCTGGGAGGAGGGGCTAGGTTGTTATCATAAACAGATCTTCTATGGTGCTGATTATGTTCTATTTCTTAAAAAAAGTTTTCAAACTTATATCTAGATAGATAGATGATAGATAGACAGATATCCCAGAAGCTGCAATGCTAGGCTAAGACCAGGCTTTAAAGGGCTTTTCTATATTCTACTAAATACTTGAAACCATTCATTATACCATAGCTCAGTGTTCAAATCTCCATTTGTTTCCTCAGTTTCCTAATATTTATCTTAAGGTGACCTGATCCAGACTTTTGATCACCTTTGTCTAAATATTTCTATTTTAACAAAGTCCTTTTTAACACTGAGAGACTAAAACTTAGAAAAATACTCTGATTGTTATCTCACTAGAGTGGAAAAAATATATAGTTACCCATTAACTAATGATATCCATGTCTACATTAGATCCATGACATTTTTAATTCTTGGGAGCTTTTGGTTAAATGAATTTTTTAAGCTTCCTTTAAATGAAGCTTTAAGCCATCACCACATGAATAAAACTAAAGAACTCAATGAAAACAGGCCAAGTATTTACAGAGTAATAGAATGTGCAGTGGAAAGAGTACAATTCTGAAATCATAAAGCCTAAATTAGTGTGATGCATCTTTACTAGCCATGTAATCATAAACCAGTTATCTAAATGTGTTAGCCTCAGTTTTTTTCACCCATGAAATGGTGATGATAATACTTATTATGCAGAGTTGTTGTGTGGATGTGATGAAGCATGGAGCATGAGAGTCTCATATTCCATGCTAAAATGATAGCTATTTTTATACTGATAAAAATTCTAATAATAGTAATTAAATTGTTCAAAATGGTAATATTCATTTATATTGAGGCCCATTTACCAAAATAAATTTCATTTTACTTTACCCCCTCTGAGGATATATATTCCCTAATTCAATATGAATCTCCTTATGAATAATAATTATCATAATAAATATGCTGATTTTTCTTCTATTTATTTTTAGGGAAGTATCGTTTACTTAAACTTAAGCAAGTCTGTCTTATTCAAAATTTGCATGCTGCTTTCTTATGAAACTAGATTATAGAGTTGTATGAAATAAATTCATGCAGTTAAGACATTTATGTTTGGAAAACTGGGTGGTCAGTTTAGTATTTCAAAAGAAGATTTTAAATTTAAACCTTAAAACTGAGCTCTTTCAGCCTTATTTATAGACCATCCTTCATGCTTCATAAGTACTCCTTCATTGTAAACTAAGTAATAGTTTTTGTCACAGTGTATATAATGAAAATGGATTTTATATTCTATTATTTCAGAGTTAGTTGCAGTTTCTACTTCCTTACTTCCTTTTTTGAAAAATAGATTAATTCTACAAAAAGTTTTTTCCAGCTTTATTGAAAAAAATCGACATATTATAATTTGTGAATTTAAGAAATGATTTCTTATAACATTGCAAACTTTTAACATTGTGTAAATTTTGTACAATTTGATAAATTGGTATACATCTTTATTGCAATATAATCTACATAAAAATGTTAATACATCTACTATCTCGTATAGTTGCCACTGTTTTTTATGCATGTATCGTAAGGAATTTTAAGATCTACTCTCTTAGCAACTTTTATGTATATAGTATAGTAGAGATAAACTTCAGAGGTCTTGTGGGTTTTGTTCCAGACTGCCTCAATAAAGTGATTATCTCAATAAAATAAGTCAAATTATTTTTTTTTTTGGTTTCCCATTGCATATAGAAAATAAACACTATACTGTACTGTTCAAAAGCATTATGTTTTTAAAGAAAAACAACGTATATACCTTAAGTAAACTAGTTCTGAGTTTTCAGTGGGTCATAATTACTGATCACAGATCACCATAACAAATACAATAATAATGAAAAAACTTGAAATATTGCAAGAATTACCAACATGTGACAGAGAGACACAAAATGAACAAATGTTGTTAGAAAAATGGTGGCAGCAGACCTCTTTTATACAAGATTGCTATAAACTTTCAACTTGTAAGAATGTGATATATGCAAAGTTTAATAAAGGGAAGCACAATAAAAAAGTATGTATATTTTATTAACTATGATCATCACGCTGTACATTAGATCCACAGAACTTTTTTATATTATAGTTGCAAGTTTGCACCCTTTGACCAGGTTCACCCCTTGTCAACTCAACTTTAAGTTTCCATTAGTTTGCCTTTTCCTCAGATTCTGTATGTAAGGGATATCATAATACATAAATTAAAAATATACAAAATCTTTGAAATATTTCACTTAGTATAACGCCTTCAAGATCCATCCATGCTGTTGTAAATGGCAGTATTTCTTAATTTTTCATGGTTAAGTACTATTCGATAGTATATAGTATATAGTATATACTTCTTTTATTCATTCATCCATTAATGGATACTGAAGTTATTTCCATCTCTTGCTTAGAGTTAATAATTTTATAATAAACATAAGAGTTCAGATATATACCTAGAAGTGGGATTACTGAATCATATGGTAATTTTTCTTTTAATAATATGAATAATCTCCATACTGTTTTCCATACAAATTTATATTCCTATCACAGTGCATAAGTTCCCCATTTTCCCCAATATTTACCAAAATTTGTTAGTTTCAATTTTTTGGTACTATATATTCTAATAGGTAGTAATATCTTGCTGTGTTTTTCAGAGGTAAACAACAACAACGACAACATAATGACTTTGCCCTGAGTTTTTTACGTTGAGCACTTTTTAATGCTCCTGTTGGTCATTTATATAACTTTTTTGAAAAAAAAAAAGTCTATTGAGATCCTTTTGCTATTTTTTTAAATTATATATATTTTTTCTTTGTATCTGTTGGTTATTAACCTCTTTTCAGATATAAGATTTGTAAGTATTTTCTTACATTCTGTGGATTGTGTTTTCATTTCTCTCTCTCTTTTTTTTTGGCAATGCAGAAACTTTAGTTTGATGTAGTACCATTTATTTAATTTTCCTTTTTTTGCTTGTGTTTTTGTCTGGTATCCAGAAAACTATTGGCAAGACCAATGTCAAGGAGAAGTTTTCCTATGTTTTCCTTCAGGAAATGTAATTTCATGCATCACCTTTATGTCTTTAATCTATTTCAAGTTAAGACTTATGAGTGATATAAGGTTCCAGTTTCATACTGTTTATGTGACTATTCAGTTTTAAATATCATTTATTGAACAGACTATCTTTACCCATTACATATGTTGGCCCCTGTCAAGTATTAGGTGACTGTATGAAAGGATTTATTTCTGGACTCTCAATTCTGTTCTACTTGTTTATTGGTCTGTTTTTATGCCAGTATATGTTATTGTTTTGAGCATGAGGGCTTTGTAGTATAGTTTCAAATCAAGAAGTGTAATTTCTCTTCTTCATTCTTTCTCAGAACTGCTTTGATTATTTGTTGTCTTTTATGGTCTCATATAAATTTTAGGATTCTATACTTACTTCTGTAAAAAAATAATATTGGATTTTTTTAAAGATTTTTAATTTATTTATTTGACAGAGATGACAAGCAGGCAGAGAGGCAGGCAGAGAGAGAAGAGGAAGCAGGCTTCCTGCTGAGCAGAGAGCCTGATGCGGGGCTCGATCCCAGGACCCTGGGATCATGACCTGAGCCGAAGGCAGCGGCTTAACCCACTGAGCCACCCAGGCGCCCCTAACATTGGATTTTTGATAGGAATTGGATTTACAGATGGTTTTCGGTAGTATGGACATTTTAACAATGTTAATTCTTACCATTCATAAATATGAGCTATCTTTCCATTTGTGTCTCCTTCAATTTCTTTATCAATGTCATAGTTTATGGAGTACAGATCTTTCATCTTCTTAGTTAAATCTATTCCTAAGTATTTTATTATTTTTGATGCTATTGTAAATTAGATTGTTTTCTTCATTTTTTCAGATAGGTCATCATTAGAGTGTTAAAATGCTCCTGTCTTGTGCTTACTTTGGCAGCACATATACTAAAATTGGAATGATGCGGAGAATATTAGCATGAAGACTGAACAAAGATGACATGAAAAACTGGTAAGCATACCATATTAAAAAAAAATGAAACAAAACAAAATTCTTGTCTTTTATATATTGATCCTGTATTTGGCAGCTTTACTAAATTTGTTTATTCAAATTTTTTGTGAAGTTTTTAGGATTTTTTAACATGTGAGTTCATGTTATCCAAAAAAGAAAACTTCAATTCTTCCTTTTTTTTTTTTTTTTGGAGTCCTTATTTCTTTGTGTTCCTTGTTTCTCAGGCTAGGACATCCAGTACTATGTCAAATGAGAGTAGTGAAAGTGGACACACTTGTCTTTTTTCTGATCTTTAAGGGGAAAACTTTCAAACTTTTTTGATTGAATATGAGATTAGCTCTGGGCTTGCAATATGTGTTTTTTCTTTAATGGATTTTTAAAATTATTTTTTAATTTTTTATAAACATATAATGTGTTTTTATCCCTAGGGGTACAGGTCTGTGAATCACCAGGTTTCCACATTTCACAGCAATGACCATCACTCACAATAGCACTTGCCCTCCCCAATGTCCATACCCCCACCATCCTCTCCCAACACACCTCCCCCCAGCAACCCTCAGTCTGTTTTGTGAGATTCAGTCTTTTATGGTTTGTCTCCCTCCCAATCCCATCTTCTTTTATTTTTCTTTTTGTACGCCCAAAACCGCCTAGGTTACATCTCTACTTCATCATATAAGGGAGATCATAGGATAGTTGTCTTTCTCAGATTGATTTATTTCACCAAGCATAATACCCTCTAGTTCCATCCACGTTATCACACATAGCAGGTTTTCATTTCTTTGATGGCTGCATAGTATTCCATTGTACATATATAGCACATCTTATTTATTGATTCATCTGTTGAAGGACATTTAAGTTCTTTCCATAGTTTAACTATTGTGGACATTGCTGCTATAAACATTTGGGTGCATGTGCCCCTTCAGAATGCCACGTTTGTATCTGTAGGGTATATACCCAGTACTACAATCACTAGGTCATAGGGTAGTTCTATTTTCAGCTTTTTGAGGCACCTCCACGCTGTTTTCCAGAGTGGGTGCACCAGCTTGCATTCCCACGTACAGTGTAGGAGGGTTGCCCTTTCTCCACATCCTCGCCAGCACCTGTCATTGACTGACTTGTTCAATTTAGCCATTCTGAAAGGTGTGAGGTGGTATCTCATTCTGGTTTTGATTTGTATTTCCCTGATGCCGAGTAATGTGGAGCATTTTTTCATGTGTCCGTTGGCCATTTGGATGTATTCTTTGCAGAAATGTCTGTTCATGACCTCTACCCATTTCTTTATTGGATTATTTGTTCTTAGGGTGTTGAGTTTGATAAGCTCTTTATAGATTTTGGATACTGGCCCTTTATTTGGTATGTCATTTGCAAATATCTTCAGCCAGATAATTTCGGAGAGTCATCTTTTGGCTTTGTTAACTGTTTCCTTTGCTGGGCAAAAGCTTTTTGATCTGATGAAATCCCAATAGTTCATTCTTGCCCTTGCTTCCCTTGCCTTTGGCGATGTTCCTAGGAAGAAGTTGCTGCTGCTGAGGTCAAAGAGGTTGCTACCTGTTCTCTCCTCAAGGATTTTGATGGATTCCTATCTCACATTATGCTTCTTCATCCATTTCCAGTCTATTTTCATGTATGTTGTAAGGAAATGATCCAATGTCATTTTTCTGCATGTGGCTGTTCAATTTTCCATACCCTAAGGCCAGGGGCTCCTTCTCTTCCCCGGGGGCGGCGTGCTGCGCCTTCCCCACACTTGCTCCTGGAGAGCGCGGTGACACACGTGTGCGACCATGCTTCTATCTCAGGCAGAGGGGATTCTAGGGCAAAGAGTATTTCACTCCATGCGGGTATCTTCCACCGTGCTGCTGAGACTAGCTCAGGCAAGCAGCAGCAGCATCCCCAAACCCAACTCTGATTTCCCAACAAATGCTGTGCTTTCCTAGGGGAGATGCCCAGGCAAAGAGGCTACCACTGTATGCGGGTTTCTCCCACCGCGAGACTGGGCTCAGGCAAGCAGCAGCAGCCCGCAGAACATTTCTCAGCGAATGCTGTGCTTTCGCAGAAGCTTTGGCTTGGAGCGAACAGCACTTCGCTGCTGCTTCCTCAGCAAGGCTTCTGTCACGTAAGCGAAGAAGAGCTGCAGGAGAGCAGGTGCATCTTGGGCGTTGTTTCCCGGGCTCCATGTTCGCGTCCTCGGTTCACCCTGCCAGGCCGAACTAAAAAGACACAACCACAACCGTGCAGTAGTGTGCGTAGCCTAGGATGGCACGCTAAGCACACTACCATCTCCCGGGGTAGGCATCGTTTGGCCTTTTACTCTGGCACTCAGGCTGACTCGTGGACTAGGCCAGTGTTTTCACCACAGGAAAGGAGAGGTGACAGGATCCCTGCACACCGCCCCGTGCACTGAATAGGGAGTTTTGGGGGACCTTCCCCTCTCCTTCCCCTTAAACCGCGTGCCTCCTCCAAGCTTCCACATGGCATCTGATGGCCAGTTCTTTCTGGGAGTTGTTTCTCGACTTCAGGGTAGGCGCCTGGTGGCAAGCCCATGTCTCCACCAAGGACAGGTGGCCAAGGAGCTGCTGTCTCCTTGGGCCCAAAGGCTCAGGACAGGCATGCTTCCTGCCCAGACTCCTTCCTCAGAGTGGAGCCCTTTCCCCTGCCCTAATATCCCCCTCGTGTCTCCTTAGCAGCCAGGCTTCCGTTGCTCTGCAATGACAGACGTGCCCCTTTCCTTAAGGCTCTTTCCACAGGCGCTACCGCGTTTCTCTCTCAGGCAGAGGGGATGCCCAGGCCAAGAGGATTTCGCTCCATGCGGGTTTATTACACCGTACTGTGGAGACTAGCTCCGGCAAGGAGCAGGCAGCATCCCATAGACCCGACTCTGATTTCCCAAAGAATGCTGTGCTTTCCCAGAGGGGATGCCCAGGCAAAGAGGCTTTCGCTCTATGCGGGTATCTCCCATCATGCTGCGAATACTAGGCTAAGGCAAGCAACAAAAGCAGCCCACAGAACCGACTCTGATTTCCCAGCGACTGCTATGCTTTCGCAGAGGTTTTCAGCTTGGCGCAAACCGCACTTCGCTGCTGCCTCCTCAGCAAGGCTTTGGTCGTTCGCTCTGTCGAGGCAGGGAAGAAGAGCCGCGGAAGAGCTGGTGCCTCTTGGGCCTTGCTTTCCCGGGCTCCAAGTTCGCGCCCAGGGTTCACCTTGCTAAGCCGAACTAAGCAGACACAGTCACAAACCTGCAGCAGAGTGCGTGGCCTAGCATGGTACTCTATGCCTATTACCATCTCCTGGTGTAGGTAAGGCTTTGCCTTTTGCTCAGGCGCTCAGGCAGACTCGGGGTCTAGGCCAGTGCCTTCACCACAGGAAAGAGGAGTCGACAGGATCCCTGCACCTGGCCTGGGCACTGGGATTGGGAACTGTCTCCACTCCTTCCCAGGCACACCCCCTGCCACCCACAACGCTGCCACATCTTGGTGGAAGAGGGCATCTCACTGCCCGTTTCTCCATGGGGTTGTTTCTGCGAGTTCCGTGTATGGCACCTGGGGGCAAGCCCGACTGACCTTGGGACAGGTGGCCAAGGAGATGCTGTCTTCTTGGGACCAGAGGCAGAGGACAGGCCTGCCTTCTGCCCAGACTCCTTCCTCAGAGTGGAGCACGCGCCCCTGCCTAGTCGTCCCCTCATGTCTTGTTAGCAGCCAGGCTTCCCTCTCTCCGCACAGGGAGCGGTGACACTTGTCTTGCCACTGGCCTGCTGTTCGTGCACAGCAAGCTATCCTGCTTCCCGAGCGTGTCCCGACCCAAGGCCAATGGCTCCTTCTCTTCCCCAGGGACGGCGTGCTGCACCTTCCCCACACTTGCTCCTGGGGAGCTCGGTGACACACGTGTGCGACCACGCTTCTCTCTCAGGCAGAAGGGATGCTAGGGCAAAGAGTATTTCGCTCCATGCGGGTATCTTCCACCGTGCTGCAGAGACTAGCTCAGGCAAGCAGCAACAGCATCCCCACACCAGGCCAAGAGGATGTCGCTCCATGCGGGTTTATTACACCTTGCTGTGGAGACTAGCTCCAGCAAGCAGCAGGCAACATCCCACAGACCCGACTCTGATTTCCCAAAGAAAGCTGTGCTTTCCCAGAGGGGATGCCAGGGCAAAGAGGCTTTCGCTCTATGCGTGTTTCTCCCATCGTGCCTCTAATACTAGGCTAAGGCAAGCAACAAAAGCAGCCCACAGAACCGACTCTGATTTCCCATGACTGCTATACTTTCGCAGAGGATTTCAGCTTGGCGCAAACCGCACTTCGCTGCTGCTTCCTCAGCAAGACTTTGGTCATTCGCTCTGTCGAGGCAGGGAAGAAGAGCCGAGGCAGAGCTGGTGCCTCCTGGGCCTTGCTTTCCCGGGCTCCAGGTTCGCGCCTGGGGTTCACCTTGCTAAGCCGAACTAAGCAGACACAGTCACAACCCTGCAGCAGCATGCCTGGCCTAGCATGGCACTCTATGCCTATTACCATCTCCTGGCATAGGTAAGGTTTGCCTTTTGCCCCGGCGCTCAGGGAGACTCGGGGTCTAGGCCAGTGCCTTTAACACATGAGAGAGGAGGTGACAGGATCCCTGCACACCGTCCCGTGCACTAAATTGGGAGCTTTGGGGACTGATCCCTCTCCTTCCCCTTAAACCCCGTGCCTCCTCCAAGCTTCCACAGAAGGGATGCCCAGGCAAAGAGGCTTTCGCTCTATGCGGGTTTCTCCCATCATGCTGAGAATACTAGGCCAAGGCAAGCAACAAAAGCAGCCCACAGAACCGACTCTGATTTCCCAGCGACTGCTATGCTTTCGCAGAGGTTTTCAGCTTGGCGCAAACCGCACTTCGCTGCTGCTTCCTCAACAAGGCTTTGGTAGTTCGCTCTGTCGCGGCAGGGAAGAAGAGCCACAGGAGAGCTGGTGCCTCTTGGGCCTTGCTTTCCTGGGCTCCATGTTGGCGCCCTGGGTTCACCCTGCCAGGCCGAACTAAACAGACACAGCCACAACCCTGCAGCAGTGTGCGTGGCCTAGGATGGCACTCAATGCATACTTGGCCTTTGGCCTTGGCCTTCAGGCATTCTCGAGGACTAGGTCAGTGCCTCCTCACAGGGAGGAGATGCGACAGGATCCCTGAACACTGCCTTTTACTGGAATGGGGAGCCTGCCACTGACGAGGCTGTCACATCTTGGAGGAAGATGGCTCTGACTGCACATTTCTCGAGGGAGCTGTTTCTGCGAATTCGGGGTATGGCGCCAGGTAGCTAGCCCAAGTCTGCCCTACGGACAGTTGTTCAAGGAGATGCTGTCCCCTTGGGACCAGAGGCACAGGACAGGCCTGCCTTCTGCCCAGACTCCTTCCTCAGAGTGAAGCACGCGCCCCTGCCCTAGTCGTCCCTTCATGTCTCCTTAGCAGCCAGGCTTTCTCTCTCTGCGCAGGGAGCCAGTGACATTTGTCTTGCCACCAGCCTGCTGTTCCTGCCAGGGCAGGCTCTCCTGCCTCCCAACCTTTTCCCGACCACAAGGCCAACGGCTCCTTCTCTTCTCTGGGGGCGGCGTGCTGCGCCTTCCCCAGACTTGCTCCTGGGGAGCGCAGCGACAGACGTGTGCAACCACGCTTCTCTCTCAGATCTCAAATACACAACATAACCCTACACCTAAAGGTGTTGCAGAAAGAACAACAAGGAACGCCTAAACCCAGCAGGAGAAGAGGAATAATAAAGATCAGAGCAGAAATCAATGAAATAGAAACAAATAAAGAAACAAAAACCTCAAAAAACCAACAACAACAACAAAAACAATAGAACAATATAACAAATCAACGAAACTAGAGCTGGTTCTTTGAAAGAATTAATAAGATTTATAATCCCCTTTCCAGACTTATCAAAAAGAAAAGAGAAAGAACCCAAATAAATAAAATCATGAATGAAAGAAGAGAGATCACAACCAACACCAAAGAAATACAAACAATTATAAAAACATACTATGAGCAACTCTACGCCAACAAATTCAACAATCTGGTAGAAATGGATACATTCCTAGAGACATATAAACTACCACAACTGAACCAGGAAGAAATAGAAAACCTGAGCAGACCCATAACCAGTACGGAGATTGAAACAGTCATCAAAAATCTCCAAACAAACAAAAGCCCCGGGCCAGATGGCTTCCCAGGGGAATTCTACCAAACATTTAAAGAAGAATTAATTCCTATTCTCATGATACTGTTCCAAAAAAAATAGAAATGGAAGGAAAACTTCCAAACTCTTTTTTACTGAGGCCAGAATCACCTTGATCCCAAAACCAGACAAGGATCCCATCAAAAAAGAGAACTACAGACCAATATCCTTGATGAACACAGATGCGAAAATTCTCACCAAAATACTAGCCAATAGGATTCAACAGTACATTAAAAGGATTATTCACCACGACCAAGTGGGATTTATTCCGGGGCTACAAGGTTGGTTCAACATCTGCAAATCAATCAATGTGATACAACACATCAATAAAAGAAAGAACAAGAACCATATGATACTCTCCATAGATGCTGAAAAAGCATTTGACAAAGTGCAGTATCCCTTCCTGATTAAAACTCTTCAAAGTGTAGGGATAGAGGGCACATATTATCAATATTATCAAAGCCATCTATGAAAAACCCACTGCAAATATCATTCTCAATGGAGAAAACTGAATACTTTTTCCGCTGAGGTCAGGAACACGGCAGGGTTGTCTGTTATCACCACTGCTATTCAACATCGTACTAGAAGTCCTAGCCTCAGCAATCAGACAACAAAAAGAAATTAAAGGCATCCAAATTTTGCCAAATTGGCAAAAGAGAAGTCAAACTATCCCTGTTTTCAGATGATATGATACTGTATGTGGAAAACTTAAAGGACTCCACTCCAAGTCTGCTATAACTTGTATAGGAATTCTGTAAAGTGTCAGTATATAAAATCAATGCACAGAAATTGGTTGCATTTTTTTAAACCAACAAGACTGAAGAAATAGAAATTAAGGAGTGAATCCCATTTACAATTGCACCCCAAACCCTAAGATACCTAGGAATAACACTAACCAAAGAGACAATCTATAATCAGAAAACTCTAAAATACTCATGAAAGAAATTGAAGAAGACACAAAGAAATGGAAAAATGTTCCATGCTCCTGTATTGGAAGAACAAATATTGTGAAAATGTCTAGGCTACCTAAAGCAATCTACACATTTAATGCAATCCCTATCAAAATCCCATCAATTTTTTTCAAAGAAATGGGACAAATAATCCTAAAATATATATGGAACCAGAAAATACCTCGAATAGCCAGAGGAATATTGAAAAAGAAAGCCAAAGTTGTTGGCATCACAATTCCAGACCTCAAGCTCTATTACAAAGTTGTCATCATCAAGACAGTAGGGAACTGTCCCCCAAACAGACATAGATCAATGAAACAGAATAGAGAGCCCAGAAATACACCCTCAACTGTATGGCCAACTAATCATCAACAAAGCAGGAAGGAATGTCTAATGGAAAAAAGACAGCCTCTTCAAAAAATAGTGTTGGGAAAATTGAGCAGCCACATGCAGAAAAATGAAATTGGACCATTTTCTTACACCATACATGAAAATAGACTGAAAATGGATGAAGAAGCATAATGTGAGATAGGAATCCATCAAAATCCTTGAGGAGAGAACAGGTAGCAACCTCTTTGACCTCAGCAGCAGCAACTTCTTTTTAGGAACATCGCCAAAGGCAAGGGAAGCAGGGGCAAGAATGAACTATTGGGATTTCATCAGATCAAAAAGCTTTTGCCCAGCAAAGGAAACAGTTAACAGAGCCAAAAGATGACTCTCAGAAGTTATCTGGGAGAAGATATTTGCAAATGACATACCAGATAAAGGGCCAGTATCCAAAATCTATAAAGAGCTTATCAAACTCAACACCCTAAGAACAAATAATCCAATGAAGAAATGGGCAGAGGACATGAACAGACATTTCTGCACAGAATACATCCAAATGGCCAACAGACACATGAAAAAATGCTCCACATCACTCGGCATCAGGGAAATACAAATCAAAACCAGAATGAGATACCACCTCACACCGTTCAGAATGGCTAAAATAAACAAGTCAGTCAATGACAGATGCTGGCGAGGATGTGGAGAAAGGGCAACCCTCCTACACTGTACGTGGGAATGCAAGCTGGTGCACCCACTCTGGAAAACAGCGTGGAGGTGCCTCAAAAAGCTGAAAATAGAACTACCCTATGACCTAGTGATTGTAGTACTGGGTATATACCCTACAGATACAAACGTGGCATTCTGAAGGGGCACATGCACCCAAATGTTTATAGCAGCAATGTCCACAATAGGTAAACTATGGAAAGAACCTAAATGTCCTTCAAGAGATGAATCAATAAATAAGATGTGGTATATATGTACAATGGAATACTATGCAGCCATCAAAAGAAATGAAATCCTACTATTTGTGATGACGTGGATGGAACTAGAGGGTATTATGCTTGGAGAAATAAATCAATCTGAGAAAGACAACTATCCTATGATCTCCCTGATATGATGAAGTAGAGATGCAACATAGGCGGTTTCAGGCGCACGAAAAGAAAAATAAAAGAAGATGGGATTGGGAGGGAGACAAACCATAAAAGACTGAATCTCACAAAACAGACTGAGGGTTGCTGGGGGGAGGTGTGTTGGGAGAGGATGGTGGGGGTATGGACATTTGGGAGGACAGGTGCTATGGTGAGTGATGGTGAGTGCTGTGAAATGTGTGAACCTGGTGATTCACAGACCTGTACCCCTAGGGATAAAAACACATTACATGTTTATAAAAAATTTTTAAAAATACTTTAAAAAATCCATTAAAGAAAAAACACATATTGCAAGCCCAGAGCTAATCTCATATTCAATCAAAAATTTTGAAAGTTTTCCCCTTAAAGATCAGAAAAAAGACAAATGTGTCCATTTTCACTACTCTCATTTGACATAGTACTGGATGTCCTAGCCAGAGAAACAAGGAACACAAAGAAATAAGAGTCTCAGAAAAAAAAAAAAAAGGAAGAAGTAAAATTTTCTCTTTTTGGATAACACGAACTTACATGTTAAAAAATACTAAAAACTTCACAATAAAATTTGAATATACAAATTTAGTCAAGCTGCCAAATACAAGATCAATATATAAAAGACAAGAATTTTGTTTTGTTTCATTTTTTTTTAATATGGTATGCTTACCAGTTTTTCATGTCAACCTTGTTCAGTGATCACGCTAATCTTCTCTGCATCATTCCAATTTTAGTATATGTGCTGCCAAAGTAAGCACAAGACAGGAGCATTTTAACACTCTAATGATGACCTATCTGAAAAAATGAAGAAAACAATCTAATTCACAATAGCATCAAAAATAATAAAATACTTAGGAATAGATTTAACTAAGAAGATGAAAGATCTGTACTCCATAAACTATGACATTGATAAAGAAATTGAAGGAGACACAAATGGAAAGATAGCTCATATTTATGAATGGTAAGAATTAACATTGTTAAAATGTCCATACTACCGAAAACCATCTGTAAATCCAATTCCTATCAAAAATCCAATGTTAGGGGCGCCTGGGTGGCTCAGTGGGTTAAGCCGCTGCCTTCGGCTCAGGTCATGATCCCAGGGTCCTGGGATCGAGCCCCGCATCAGGCTCTCTGCTCAGCAGGAAGCCTGCTTCTTCCTCTCTCTCTCTCTGCCTGCCTCTCTGCCTGCTTGTCATCTCTCTCTGTCAAATAAATAAATTAAAAATCTTTTAAAAAATCCAATATTATTTTTTTACAGAAGTAAGTATAGAATCCTAAAATTTATATGAGACCATAAAAGACAACAAATAATCAAAGCAGTTCTGAGAAAGAATGAAGAAGAGAAATTACACTTCTTGATTTGAAACTATACTACAAAGCCCTCATGCTCAAAACAATAACATATACTGGCATAAAAACAGACCAATAAACAAGTAGAACAGAATTGAGAGTCCAGAAATAAATCCTTTCATACAGTCACCTAATACTTGACAGGGGCCAACATATGTAATGGGTAAAGATAGTCTGTTCAATAAATGATATTTAAAACTGAATAGTCACATAAACAGTATGAAACTGGAACCTTATATCACTCATAAGTCTTAACTTGAAATAGATTAAAGACATAAAGGTGATGCATGAAATTACATTTCCTGAAGGAAAACATAGGAAAACTTCTCCTTGACATTGGTCTTGCCAATAGTTTTCTGGATACCAGACAAAAACACAAGCAAAAAAAGGAAAATTAAATAAATGGTACTACATCAAACTAAAGTTTCTGCATTGCCAAAAAAAAAGAGAGAGAGAATGAAAACACAATCCACAGAATGTAAGAAAATACTTACAAATCTTATATCTGAAAAGAGGTTAATAACCAACAGATACAAAGAAAAAATATATATAATTTAAAAAATAGCAAAAGGATCTCAATAGACTTTTTTTTTCAAAAAAGTTATATAAATGACCAACAGGAGCATTAAAAAGTGCTCAACGTAAAAAACTCAGGGCAAAGTCATTATGTTGTCGTTGTTGTTGTTTACCTCTGAAAAACACAGCAAGATATTACTACCTATTAGAATATATAGTACCAAAAAATTGAAACTAACAAATTTTGGTAAATATTGGGGAAAATGGGGAACTTATGCACTGTGATAGGAATATAAATTTGTATGGAAAACAGTATGGAGATTATTCATATTATTAAAAGAAAAATTACCATATGATTCAGTAATCCCACTTCTAGGTATATATCTGAACTCTTATGTTTATTATAAAATTATTAACTCTAAGCAAGAGATGGAAATAACTTCAGTATCCATTAATGGATGAATGAATAAAAGAAGTATATACTATATACTATATACTATCGAATAGTACTTAACCATGAAAAATTAAGAAATACTGCCATTTACAACAGCATGGATGGATCTTGAAGGCGTTATACTAAGTGAAATATTTCAAAGATTTTGTATATTTTTTTTATGTATGTATTATGATATCCCTTACATACAGAATCTGAGGAAAAGGCAAACTAATGGAAACTTAAAGTTGAGTTGACAAGGGGTGAACCTGGTCAAAGGGTGCAAACTTGCAACTATAATATAAAAAAGTTCTGTGGATCTAATGTACAGCGTGATGATCATAGTTAATAAAATATACATACTTTTTTATTGTGCTTCCCTTTATTAAACTTTGCATATATCACATTCTTACAAGTTGAAAGTTTATAGCAATCTTGTATAAAAGAGGTCTGCTGCCACCATTTTTCTAACAACATTTGTTCATTTTGTGTCTCTCTGTCACATGTTGGTAATTCTTGCAATATTTCAAGTTTTTTCATTATTATTGTATTTGTTATGGTGATCTGTGATCAGTAATTATGACCCACTGAAAACTCAGAACTAGTTTACTTAAGGTATATACGTTGTTTTTCTTTAAAAACATAATGCTTTTGAACAGTACAGTATAGTGTTTATTTTCTATATGCAATGGGAAACCAAAAAAAAAAAATAATTTGACTTATTTTATTGAGATAATCACTTTATTGAGGCAGTCTGGAACAAAACCCACAAGACCTCTGAAGTTTATCTCTACTATACTATATACATAAAAGTTGCTAAGAGAGTAGATCTTAAAATTCCTTACGATACATGCATAAAAAACAGTGGCAACTATACGAGATAGTAGATGTATTAACATTTTTATGTAGATTATATTGCAATAAAGATGTATACCAATTTATCAAATTGTACAAAATTTACACAATGTTAAAAGTTTGCAATGTTATAAGAAATCATTTCTTAAATTCACAAATTATAATATGTCGATTTTTTTCAATAAAGCTGGAAAAAACTTTTTGTAGAATTAATCTATTTTTCAAAAAAGGAAGTAAGGAAGTAGAAACTGCAACTAACTCTGAAATAATAGAATATAAAATCCATTTTCATTATATACACTGTGACAAAAACTATTACTTAGTTTACAATGAAGGAGTACTTATGAAGCATGAAGGATGGTCTATAAATAAGGCTGAAAGAGCTCAGTTTTAAGGTTTAAATTTAAAATCTTCTTTTGAAATACTAAACTGACCACCCAGTTTTCCAAACATAAATGTCTTAACTGCATGAATTTATTTCATACAACTCTATAATCTAGTTTCATAAGAAAGCAGCATGCAAATTTTGAATAAGACAGACTTGCTTAAGTTTAAGTAAACGATACTTCCCTAAAAATAAATAGAAGAAAAATCAGCATATTTATTATGATAATTATTATTCATAAGGAGATTCATATTGAATTAGGGAATATATATCCTCAGAGGGGGTAAAGTAAAATGAAATTTATTTTGGTAAATGGGCCTCAATATAAATGAATATTACCATTTTGAACAATTTAATTACTATTATTAGAATTTTTATCAGTATAAAAATAGCTATCATTTTAGCATGGAATATGAGACTCTCATGCTCCATGCTTCATCACATCCACACAACAACTCTGCATAATAAGTATTATCATCACCATTTCATGGGTGAAAAAACTGAGGCTAACACATTTAGATAACTGGTTTATGATTACATGGCTAGTAAAGATGCATCACACTAATTTAGGCTTTATGATTTCAGAATTGTACTCTTTCCACTGCACATTCTATTACTCTGTAAATACTTGGCCTGTTTTCATTGAGTTCTTTAGTTTTATTCATGTGGTGATGGCTTAAAGCTTCATTTAAAGGAAGCTTAAAAAATTCATTTAACCAAAAGCTCCCAAGAATTAAAAATGTCATGGATCTAATGTAGACATGGATATTATTAGTTAATGGGTAACTATATATTTTCCACTCTAGTGAGATAACAATCAGAGTATTTTTCTAAGTTTTAGTCTCTCAGTGTTAAAAAGGACTTTGTTAAAATAGAAATATTTAGACAAAGGTGATCAAAAGTCTGGATCAGGTCACCTTAAGGTAAATATTAGGAAACTGAGGAAACAAATGGAGATTTGAACACTGAGCTATGATATAATGAATGGTTTCAAGTATTTAGTAGAATATAGAAAGGCCCTTTAAAGCCTGGTCTTAGCCTAGCATTGCAGCTTCTGGGATATCTGTCTATCTATCATCTATCTATCTAGATATAAATTTGAAAACTTTTTTAAGAAATAGAACATAATCAGCACCATAGAAGATCTGTTTATGATAACAACCTAGCCCCTCCTCCCAGGTTGTTAATATTCTCTCTTATTTAATGTAACATTGTGCAAATAGACCACTACTGATCTGCCGTTATGAATGAAATAGCTATAATCATCTGTTTGCATATCCTGGTGAAAATATTCATTTAGTTCCATGTTGTATTTCTAGGAATGGACCAAATGTTTATTTAAGTTTTTTAAGTTTTCTAAATATTGTCCAACTTACCTCAAATGTTTTTATTATGGGCACTTTCATTCTTTCACATTCTTGCAAGACAATTTTACGGTTGCCCAATATGGTAAGTGTGTAATAGTATGTCATTTTAGGTTTTAATTTATTTTTAATTTAATTTAATTTAATTCCAGATTCATAATAAAGATAAACAGTTTTTATATATGAGTGGCCATTTGGATTACCCTTTCTGTAAAGTACATGCTCAAATCTTTTGATATCTTAACATTGTGTCATACTGACTTCTTTAATAGTAGATTTTCTGAATGAACTTTTAGCTGTGTAGGTCTTCTCTATTTTATTTTGAACTTGTTTTCATTTCAAAATCTTTATATTTATTTTCATAATCTGCTTTTATTTTGCTTTGTCTATTATCTATCTATCTATCTATCTATCTATCATCTATCTATTTATTTCCAAGCAAGAGAGAGCGAGCAAGTGAGAGCGCAGGGAGGGATAGAAAAAGAAGGAAAAGAATCTTAAGCAGGCTCCAGGCTCAGCACAGAGCCCAACTCTGGGCTCTATTTCACAACCCTGACATCATGACCTGAGCCAAAATGAAAGAAATAAAATAAAATGAAGGTGTTAAAAAAAAAAGGAAAAAGAATTGGAGGTTTAATTAAGTGAGCCACCCAGGCACCCCTGTGGTATCTTAAATTAGCTGTCATATCTTTAAAGTTCTAGAGTATCCATTTGGTTCATTTAGAAAACCTTTCTCAATATCCTTTTTAGTTTCAGTTTTTTGTTCAATTTGCTTCCCCTCTCATTTCTTTGAGCAGAGTAATCAAGCCATTTTACAATCTTTATTGATCATTTTAACATCATACTTAATCCCATTTTGTCTATCAAATCTTGTTAATGGTTTTTCTTTGTATGCTTTGTTACATTTTGCTATGTTCAAGACATTATATTTGAAACTCTTATTGAGTAGGGATAATTAAGAGCTATAATAATGGTATGGTCCTCCTTGGCAGGATTTTCTCTTATATCTGAGACTCTACAAGACAATCATACTCCAAATTCAGTGATTAATTTTCTCAGTTTACACAGAAGGCAAGGTAGGCTATAGTCTTATTTCTGCTTCTCCTTGTGCTTTGGGGATCTCAACTTAAATTTGGGTTGTACCAAAGTCCTCAAATTTGATTGCTGCTGGATTTTGAATTTTGTTTCTCTAGTATCAAGAGTCTATTAACAACACAGCTCAGTGTGTTTTAGCAGTTTCAAATGCTCTCATAGCTAAAATGGCTTCAGGCTCTCATTGTATTTCGTATTTTGGCCCAGTAATCCCACACTTAATTTTATAATCATTCTGATATTTTTAATTTTAAAAGCTATTTTGGCTGGAGTTTTAGTTGTCTTAAGTAGGAGTTTTTAGATCACCATTCCTAGAAGCAACAACAAATATACATGAAAATGTCTGCAGTAGTTTATCACATCTTTGTGGCTTTGAACTTCCATAAGCTGAGGCATCCTTCTCTAATCACTTAGGCAAACTCCAATTTACCCTTTAAAACAACACAAGAATTGCTTCATTTAAGAACATGTTCAGGGATGACTCTTCCCCACTGTTCTTACCAACATTCCCACACACTCTTTGCTACCCACACCTTGTTTATGAACTTTCATTAGGTATATCAGCGTGACCAGAATTTTGCTGTATTGTATTTTTGTCCTTTAGAGCTTTAATTAAATATGAATTCCATAGAAAATCTGTCCCTTTTCTTTCAAACCTGGGCTAGTTATTTCTTCTCATTCTTTGTCAGAAGTTACTTTATTAGAGAAACTTATAGCTCTATTGTGACTTTGGAGCCTTTACAGTTTTTGACTGGAAAAATCACCCATCCCTATGATTTTTACGCAGCTTCCTAGCTGATATTATTCAGAAATCTGTTCAAAACAGACTTTTTCAGGGAGGCCCTTTCGGACCACTCAGTTAAAAAGCCTCTTCTCAATCACTGCTCTTTTTAAAATGTGCTTATTTAGTTCAAATATGCATCACTATTAAAGAAAAACCAGTACGATTTTTTTTTTTTAAGTTGGCTTACCTATTATCTAACTCTCCCACTAAAATGATTCCTCTGTGCTGGGGTTTTGTTGTGCTCATCTTAGGCCAGGCACTCAATAAATTGTCTCTGAATGATTGAATTGTTTGACTCCCTTGCTAGATTCTCAACTTCATGAGGCCAAGGATTGTTCTATTCAGTCCTTCTTTATCCTCAATGTCTGTTATATTGCAGTCACTTACGTGACTAATGGGAAAAATCACAGAAAGAAAGAGTTAAAACTACAGAAAAACCCTGTAGCTTCAATAACACAAAGCTTTCTAAAATTATTTAGCCCAGGAATTGAATACTGGCTGCACTTTTGATTTTTTTTTAAATGGTATTGAATTTAATTTAAATGGAAATACTTGAATGGTAGAATAATAAAAAAATTATAAAAGCAACTGGCTCCTTAAAGTAAGAATTATATAGGGCATCTCTTCTAGAAGCAAAATTTTCAAATGTCAAACATCTGAAAGCATAGAAGGAGAAGTAAGAGTGTGAATTGTACTTCAATGCTCTTTTCTTTATATTCAGCAAACAGCTTCATTCACACCTTTCCAATTTTTTCAACTCTTTTGACAAAGCCTTCAGAGGAGTTCCTGCTGATGACAACCATCACAGCCTAACAGGAGAAATTTTATAAAGAAAAATAATAGCATGTTTTTCCCAAGTTGTTAAGGATATGGTGAAGCTCTGTCGGATTCAAAGGAGGAATGTGCAATTCCATGCTATATATCATAATAACTTATTTTAATAGTGGCTTTGCAATTTTTCAGATATATCCATTTACTGAAACCACTATCAAATAAACAAAAACAAACAAATTAACAGGGGTTCGAGACAGAAGTTATCTAATCCAAAAATAGCACATGTTCACAGAATACACAACACATATCCCAAGTACTACTATAGGTTTCAAGTAATAGTCAAAACAATAGTAAAAATGATTCAGACCTGACCAGTCAAATCATAAATGGGACCTTAACTGTAAATCCTTATCTTTAGATCAAAGCGGGTAATTGGGTGCTGAAGATACATTATAGAACTAATATGTTATAGAACTCCTCTGAAACGAGTCATTTATTCCATCACTTTTCCTGCACAGCTGCTGACCCATGTTTTGGTTCCTGGAAATAGCTGCTACCCTGTCATACTTCTTAAAAGCACATATATTGATAACTCTACTCATTCCTCCATTCCTCTGTGACTGTCACTGTGTTAAAATGTGGAGTCAGCTGACTCACTTGTGGTGGTAATAAAGTAGAGGAGTTTGCAAAGTATTTTGTTATTTCTAAAAATGCAAAAACCAAATTACATTGAAATCATGAGGGGTGTTTCAGGGAGAGCTGTAGGATGTGGTTTCTTGTGTAATCCACAGAGATTAGCTACAACACATATTTAAACTCCCCTCTAGGAGCAACCTTAGTGGTAAAGCAAGAAGATAAACAGATGTATACACACCCTGGCACAAAATTATCACTTATGTTTGGGTTCCTAGTCTCCTCGTGTTACTTATTTATCTTAACTTCTCTCTGAAATCAGGGAACACAGAATCTCAATCAGTTGACATTTTTCTACTGAATTACCCAATAGTCTGATCATACCCCTAAGACTTTTTTAAATTATTTCACTCAAAATCCCAAATCTGCTTTGCTTCCTCATCTTAGTACACTGTAATTTGATTTCAAAATGAGGACAGTTGTCAGTAATGCCACATTCATTCATCTATTTTACAATTCCATGTACTTGTAACTATGAAGATATGTTAATAACATCCATTCCAATAAGCCACCCTAAATTTATTATCATGAAACAAGACCTCAAGAAACAGAATTCAAAATCATCCATGTATTTGCAACTTATTGCAATAAAGCCTTTATCAATAGACTTCCCTGTGCACATGGTGGTCAAATTGCTGGTGAAAACCAGCCAGATCTATTACAAACTTTCTCATGGCTTCTAGGTAACCCAAGTGAGCCTTTATTGATACTGGGAAGGGATAAAGCAGGGAAGGGATAAACAGTGGTGTAAGAATTGGCTAGACAAAAGTAATGACTCTCATTACAAAGTGAGTATTTTAAAGCAAAAGAGCCTGTAGGGAATATTGTTTTATAAAATAGTGTTTTTTTTAATTAACTTTTTAAAATTCAATTAGTTAACATATAGTGTACCATTAGTTTCAAATGTAGATTTCAGTTATTCATCCATAGCATATAATAGCTAATGCTCAGTACTTACTGTTATAGCTTCTTTTTTTTTTTTTTTTTTTTTTTTTAAAGATTTTATTTATTTATTCGACAGAGAGAGATCACAAGTAGGCAGAGAGGCAGGCAGAGAGAGAGAGGAGGAAGCAGGCTCCCTGCTGAGCAGAGAGCCTGATGCGGGACTCGATCCCAGGACCCTGAGATCATGACCTGAGCCGAAGGCAGCGGCTTAACCCACTGAGCCACCCAGGCGCCCCTGTTATAGCTTCTTGAAAGCAGAATTTTAACCCACTGAGCCACCCAGGCGCCCTTGAAAGCAGACTTTTAGATCACATTTCCTGATTACTTCCATGTAGTACAACACTTTCCTGCTAGCAACCTTCAAAACAAACTGTTTGTTAGAGGAATTTCTTTAATAATAAATAAATAGGAATTTACTTAAATTTATAAATATATAAAATAAATAGGAATTTATTTAAATTTATTTAAATATTGCACACTGTTTCCATGTTCATAAATTAGGTGATGATATATAGCCATTAGTTGGTAGCACTGATATATCACTTTCTTTTTACTTCTCAGTGCATTCTCTTTACACAAAATAGATATATATTTTAAAAGAATCTGAATCTGTGGCAAACTTTTTAAAACCCTATACAGTAAAGTTTATCATTTTAAGTAATCTCAATGATCTTCCTCAATTGTGATAGCATATCCTTCTATCTAGGCCAGATAATGTATGAGGGATTTGAAGAGACATACTTTTCTAAATTTCACTTTTCTCATCTGCAAAATGCTTATCAGGATCCTACAATAAAATACACTTACAATTTTTTGATGAAAATTTATTTATTTATTTTAAGATTTTATTTCTTTATCAGAGAGAGTGGGCGAGAGAGCAAGCACAGGCAGACAGAATGGCAGGCAGAGGCAGAGGGAGAAGCAGGCTCCCGGCCGAGCAAGGAGCCCGATGCGGGACTCGATCCCAGGATGCTGGGATCGTGACCTGAGCCAAAGGCAGCTGCTTAACCAACTGAGCCACCCAGGCGTCCCTTTTGATGAAAATTTAATCTGTATAAACAATATATTTGCTGTAATGCGTCGTTCATGGAAAACATCTTATTTAATTGTAAGCACCAACAGTATTAGAAATTAAGTAAATGTGTCTACAATATTTAACGTTTTAACACATAATTCCAGTGCTTTGCCTTATTTTCTCAAATCTCTTTACCACTTTCACTGACAGAGTCAAATGTACTTTTTCTACTAGTAGCCAGCTCTTTGTCTTTTGTCAGAAAGATGCCCTTGTGAATTATTTATAATAGTGATATTAGCAATAATAATAATAATAATAAGTAGCAATGAAAATGTTAAAAAAAAGTTTTCTTAACTAATTAGGGTTCTTAGACATCAATTAGAGGAACCACCTCTGGCAAGCAAATTAATCTGCAAAACATTCCCAGAATTAAAAAGTCAGTCAGATACAGGGTTGTCCGTAGACTGAAAGGTGAAGCAAAAGGACTAGGTTTGGAAAATAGGTAAGGGCAGTGAAAAAAATGATCAAATTTTTGGGCAAAATAAATTCTTAGGTGTCCTTTCAATGGAGTCCTGGGAATTATGTAGCAGAAACTCTGGAGATTATCTCAATCCATTGGAGTCACCCCGTTTATTAGCTTGCTATTGACAAAGTTATTTACAAACTGTAGAGCAAGAGGTTGTAATGTAGAAAACTGATGGTAATGCACAAGATTCTTGTTAACAATAATGCAAGTTAGTGATTTTTCATTAGAGTACATAAATTCTATAACCCAAATTATGGGCCCAGAGCACTTCTGCTGCACAATTCTGCTTATATCCCAAATAACCATGTGAACTAGTTTTAATATCTGCTTCTCTTATTAATTTTTGAATAAAAATTCTTGACACAAGTATTTTATAATTGTGTGATAATCATGCATTTAATTTCTTGGAGAACAAAACACACGTTAGCATAACTAGGTTCGTTCACAGAACCAGCCTTGATAACACACTTCTATATGTTAGAAATGATGTAATAAATGTAGAATATTGGGCACTTGTTTGGTATTCTTTGCCATGTTTTGCACTATCTAAAAAGAGGTCAGTGAACTTGGACTGGAGTTAGTAGACATGGAAAAAAATAAAATATTACAGAGAAGAATACTCTGTGGTCCACAAACTAAACGGGCTGGGATTCCCATCATTTGGATCCCTGTAGCTTTACAAAAGTCAATTAAATTTTTGTATCTCCGATTAAAGTTGATTCCCCAGTACTTTTTCAAACATCTCTTGTAAAGTATTGTTTCCCAGAAAAAAAAAGGGATTTTGCACATGTATCTGCCTTTGTCTCTGGTCATGATCTCAGTCAGGATCCTGGGATCGAGCCCCATATCGGGTATCCTGCTCATTATGGAATATACTTCTCAGTCTCTCTCTGCCGCTACATCCCCCTGCCCCACTCATGCTCTCTCTCTCTCTCAAATAAATAAATACAATCTTTACTTTTTTAATTAAAAATAAGATAAATAAAATAAAATAAAAGTCTGGTCTTACTGCCCCATTTAGCTCCTTTTTTTTTTTTTTGATTTGTATTTAAAGCAGCATGAGAGAACATGAGGCTCTCAAACTTAAAAAAAAAAAAGGAAAAAATTGAGTTTTGTTAGAATTTAAGATCTTGTCTGCTAGACAAAAATGTTGGCTTTGTTAACATGTGAAAATTAACAAAAGAGAATAAGATAGAATTCTAATAATTTTTGTAGAAATTAAAAATTTCCTCCAACCCAATTACATACAGACCCATTAAGTAAATTCATTCCAATGTCCCAAACCAACCTTTTCTAATAGTAATGCATCTGTGTAAACAGGGTCAACCCAAGGAATAAATAAATATTATTATTTTTTTCCTGTCTCTTCTACAGTCACATCTGGGTATATTGGTAGCAAGCCAATTATCTCTCTTATAAGACATGATATCATAAGGAAGGGTATTCTGTCCATTTGGAACAACTGAAAATCATTGGAATTTTATCTTGGTGCAGTAACTTGAGATGGCACAGTGTGGGTTATGAATATATTTTATTTTTTTTACTGGGAAGAAGAGAGTATAGAGATATTGGTTATCCAAGAGAGACTGACAGGTGTTGATAGTTGCCAGGTCAATATCCATCTACTTTTTCCTTTAATATCAGAAAGCACTGAGGGATTGACAACAAGGAAACTTAAAACAACATCAAATATTTTATTGTCTCTTTTCCAGTTACATTGTAACCATATGACAAAGTATCAGTCGTACAAGATATCATTCTCTTTTACCTCTATCTTTCTGCCAGAAAGGTGGGCTTAATAGTGAGAACTCCAACAGCAATTTTTGCAACTGTGAATAAAAAGCCATGAAAACCTCTTGTTAAATGAAAAAATATGGTTAAACCACTTTTGACAGTCTACTACCTACAGCAAAATGTAAATCTTAATTGAAATATGTCCTCTCAGCTGTGCTTGAGCAACTGAGTCCTGAGCTTTTCAGGTTTTCAGTCTGAAAGAGTACACCTCTGGTGCTCTGAAAGGGAAGAGAAAGGACACCCTGTTCTCCATATAAATTAAAGAAGAGAAATCTGTGCATTTAAGTGGGCCATATAAAATTTATCAAGCAATTACCTCCTAACTCCTTCCTATCCAAATTACCTGATATGCTCTCCCTACTCCTTTATTCCACATTACTGCCTTTTCCAGGATTCTGTATCACATCACAACATGTCTTCTGTTATTTCCTTCTTGCAAGCTAGTTTTGTTTTCTCCATCTAAAAAAGTCAACAATCATTGTGTATTTCAATTCCCATTTTCCTCAAATGCATTGATTCTTCTTATCTATTATTCTTTTCTCATACTCAGTGTCTTTGTCTTTATGGGGTTTGTACTTTGCTTTTCCCCATCCTTTACTGCCCTTATATAATCAAAGCTAATAACTTCTTAGAGAAAGTTAAAAATTCCTGCATAGCCACACGTGAACACAAAGTCACTGATTTTTAGCAAACCTATAAGACTGTCAGACATCCATTCAATTTCTTTTTTTTAAGATTTTATTTATTTATTTGACAGAGAGAGATGACAA
This sequence comes from Mustela putorius furo, assembly GCF_011764305.1. NCBI lineage: Eukaryota > Metazoa > Chordata > Mammalia > Carnivora > Mustelidae > Mustela > Mustela putorius. The sequence continues at coordinate 295,736 of NW_025421436.1, forward strand.
GCAGGCAGAGAGGTGGCAGAGAGAGAGGAGGAAGGAGGCTCCCTGCTGAGCAGAGAGCCTGATTTGGGGCTCGGTCCCAGGACCCTGGAATCATGACCTGAGCCAAAGACAGTGGCTTAACCCACTGAGCCACCCAGGCGTCCCTCCATTCAATTTCTTAACTGAGTCTCAAATGCATCCTGAGTTCCAAACTAAACCTAAGTTCTAATTCTTACACGTTGTTCTATGACCAAACTCTTTCAGTTCAGTATTTTGTAACATTTAAATATTAATCAATTGATGCTTTGTTTGTGTATTTCTATGAAAATAATTTGAATACTGTAGATTTATTGTTATATTTATAGATTTATAATCAAAGTTTCATCAGTTGAAGTTTTTGGAAATTTCAGATGTAATGATTAACCTAAAATGATACTGCCTCAAATCCCTGTGATATCAAAGCCCAACACCTGATTATAGCCAAACCTGTGGTGGATACTTCCATGGAAAATTGCAGTTACTTAACACTGATAGCATCTCATGTTCTCTCTCTCATTTTAGAATGTCTCCAACACAACCCAAAAGTGTACGAGAGTTAATGTCCTCTGAGGACAGCTCTCAGTGAAGTGGAAATAAGAACCATAGGTAAAATTGTCAGTTTTCAGGTCTTCATGAGGACAACTTAAAGAAGTTTCTCAGGACCTTTCAGTAAAAGCAAGCCTTCATTTTCTATCCACAACAATTATATCAACAATGTACCTCTTTGACAAAGTTGCTTCTTCACTGTATCACTTTCCCATTCTTTTCTACCTTGGGTAATCTCCCAGAAAATTTATTTTTTTAATTTTATTTATTTGTAAGAGAGAGTGAGAGAGAGCACAAGCAGGGGGAGCAGCAGGGTGAGGGAGAAGCAAACTCCTGGCTAAACAGGGAATCTGTTGCAGATCTGAGTCCCAGGACCCTAAGATCATGACCTGAGCTAAAGGCTCAGGCGTTTAACTGACTGAGCCATACAGGTGTCCCAATCTGAGAAGAGTTCTGTATGTTATTCCTATTAATATGCAGTTTAAAGTCTAGGTAATTAACTTAATATTTTAGTGGCTATTACATAGATAGCACTATGTTCCAGGCAGAGGGTAAGAAAGAAATATTAAATCAACCATATTCTATGCATTCTAAATGAAAATAATTACTCAATCATAATAAATCCTTCTATTTATGGAATATCAGCTTATAAGCTTTCCTCCATATGAACAATGCCAAATACCAGAATAAAGGGTCATCTACTACAAATAAAGGATATAATTAAAGAATTCTGGTAAGCCATTTAATTTTGAAAAATGGTGTTCTCTTGTTGCTGAGTTGTGGTTTTCAGTTACATAATATCTGATAAGTGTAGAAGTAGCATGAGTGTTACGTGAGATGAGAAATGGTTTATAATTAAGATATTTTTAAAAGTACAGATAAATACAAATTTGTAAACATAGCATTATGGAGGAATAAAAATAAATGATAGCTACACACTCTAAAGTGAATAAATCTTGGAAAGCTAATAGAGAAGTAAAACAAGGACAGTGCAAAAAGTATGGTACATTTTTATGAAGTTCAAACAAATTCTGTGAAACCATAGATGGACTTAAAGATACTATTATGTATCAAATATTGTAAAAATTAAGCAAGGAAATAGCAAACATAAAATAACCAAAGCATACTAACTTGGGTAGATACAATAGGTGTGATCATGTTCTACTTCATAAAGAGATGAGTTAATAGATAAATAGAAGTAACTAGACTTTTTAGAAGTTAATAAAACTTTGCCTGTTATTTCTTAGTAATATAAAATATATGGTTTTCTAACAAAAAACATTTATCTTAAAAATATTTAAAAATAAATTTCACGTTACTCATAAGGTTATATTTACTTTTCCACTGAAGGAAAAGCTGGTTGTTGTAGTTGTAGTTGTTTGTTTGTTTTAGTCTCCTCCTAGTTTTTATTTTTATAATGTGGAATGAGGAATGTTAGATTGAAAAGTGAATTATTTTATAGACAAAAATCATTACTTGATTCACCTCCTAGTACAGCAGATGGAACTCCTGAATATATGCCCTTTTGCCTTATGGAAGAGTAACAGTTATGCTTACTTCTGAAACATACTTGGTGGTGGCCCTAAATAGTGACACCATAGTAAACATTTTGAATATTTGCAATTAATTTTTATAGTCATAGGGCTCCAAAAGGCACTGCTGGTATCTTAGCAGGTATTTAAATAAAGCTAAAAGTTGCCTGACTGTTTAAAAATATTAACAAGGCACAAACATGGGAGAAGTATGGTCCTCAGATATTATTTTTTTCCATATGCTCCTGATTCCAGACATGACAAGTTATTTTTTAAAATTTTTTTATAAAAGATTTTATTTATTTATTTGACAGAGATCACAAGTAGGCCGATTCAGGCAAAGAGAGAGAGGAGGGAGCAGTCTCCCTGCTGAGCTGAGAGCCCAATGTGGGACTCGATCCAAGGATCCTGGTATCATGACCTGAGACGAAGGCAGAGGCTTTAACCCACTGAGCCACCCAGGCGCCCCCATGACAAGTTATTTTTGATAGATATATATACAATGTATTTTCCAGTTATAAGAAAAATGGTTCTGCTATTTTTAACCTTTTTTAAAATTACATAATTTTTTAATTAAAATTTTATTTTTTAATGTTTTACTTTACTTTTCTTTTCTTTTTTAAAGATTTTATTTATTTATTTGACAGACAGAGATCACAAGTAGGCAGAGAGGCAGGGAGAGAGAGAGAGAGAGAGAGAGAGGGAAGCAGGCTCCCTGTAGAGCAGAGAGCCTGATGAGGGGCTCAATCCCAGGACCCTGAGATCATGACCGGGGCCGAAGGCAGCAGCCCAACCCACTGAGCCACCCAGGCGCCCCAATGTTTTACTTCTCAATATACTACTTAGAATATAAAACCTATTTCATTTTGTAAGAAGTTTAACCATTTAAAAAATGGTAATTTTCTCATTGTGTCTTCCCCTCACATTGCTTTATTTTGAATAAAAAATTTCACAATAAACATAACTGATGATTTCCTTCTGATGGTCCCTCTGTTGGTCATATTGTTTATGAGCCATGACAATTAGTTTTACAAAATTTATTGATGTTTGTTGATATGTTTTATCATAACTAATTTTCCCTCACTTATCTAGATTCCCCAGCTTTCAGACAGGTGGACACTTCAATAAACCATACCCAAGGGATGTATCAAGTACTTCTTAGACATTCTCTCAGATCCTTGAGGTCTCATTTGGCCTAGGGATTTGCAATAGGTTCTTCCAGAGGAACCACTGTGACAACTGATGTCCATGGTCTATCTCCTGCTAAGCTCAAGAGGTCACTGGTTTCCAAGTTTCTCTATACAATTAATGCATTCCAGCAAGTTCTATTTTTTTAATATTAACAAACTTATTTTAAAGTTTATATGGAGAGGCAAAGACTCACAATAGACAACATAGTGTTGAAGGAGAACAAAGACTGAGGACTGACTTCAAAGTTTACCATAACAATGGGGCACCTGGGTGACTCAGTGGGTTAAGCCTCTGCTTTCGGCTCAGGTCATGATCCCAGGGGCCTGGGATCGAGTCCCGCATTGGGCTCTCTGCTCAGCAGGGAGCCTGCTTCTCTTCATCTCTCTCTCTGTCTGTCTCTCTGCCTATTTGTGATCTCTCTCTCTGTCAAATAAATAAATAAAATCTTTAAAAAAAAGTTTACCATAATGATAATTGTAAGCAAGATATTGTAACACCACAGAAAGACTAGATTAAAGCAACAGAATATATATTATCAATTATATTTTATATTTAATATAAAAGCAAATGCAATACAAGAGAGCAAAATACAATCTTTTAAACAAATGGTTCTGGAGTAATGGTGAAACTAAATGTAAAAATATAAAATAAAATAAAATAATAAAATAAAATAAATCCAGGCAGATATCATATACTCTTTACAAAAATTGACTCAGATTGGATTATAAACCTAAACATGAAACATGTAGAAGCTAATATAGAAGAAAATTTTAATGACCTTGGGTTTGGCAATAACTTTAGCTACAAAAGCACTAGCACTGAATTAAAAAAATGTCTACTCTATGAAACACAATGCCAAGAGAATGAGAAAGCAAAGCACAGACTATGAGAAAAAATTTGCAAAATACACATCTGGCAAAGGACTGTTAAACAAAAATACATAAAGACCCCTTAAAACTCAACAATGGGGGAAAAACCTGATTAAAAATGAGCCAAAGACCTTAGCAGATACCTCACAAAAGACAATATTACAGATGACAAATAAGCATATGAAAAGATGCTTCACATCATATCTCATCAGGAAAATGCAAATTAAAACAAAAAAGAGACACCAGTACATACCCAGAATCCAGAGCACTGACAACAGAACACGAAATGTTGGTGAGGATGTGGAGCAACAGGAATGTTCTTCCATGTCTATTGAGAATAAAGAATGGAAAACATCTTGGCAGTTTCTTACAAAATTAAACATATTCTTGCCAGATGATTCAGCAGTAGCAGTTCTTGGTATTCATCCAAAGAAGATGAAATCTATACCCACAAAGATGTCTATAGTAGTTTTATTCATAACTGACAAAAGCTTGGAAGCAACCAAGATATCTTTCCATAGGTGAAAATAAAAATAAAGTGAAGTATAGGCAAACAATGGAATATTATTTAATGCTAGAGAAATGAATTACCAAGCCATGAAAAGATATGGATATAAATATTTAATAAATATTTGATTTTAGGCTTCTACCAGTCTATCAATAGTATTAGTATATTTTAACAGTGAATGCTCAGCATTCATGAATTTACCTAATAAAATATTTTGGGCTCAATATTTTAAATACGCCAACCTCTATGATTATATTCCTAATAATTTTGAATTGGGGTAAATAAACCTTAATTTTTTGTAACTTGTTTCTTATTGCAAAAGAGCTCAATGAAATTTTAGAAAATAAAAATTTACAAAAAAAAACGTTTAGTTTACTATTGCCAAATAATTTAAAACTTTATCTTATATTCAAATACATATATTTATCTAAATTGATTTATATGCTACTAAAACCAAAAACTTGTAGTTATACTAGATTTCATATCATGCAATCAATGCCAGAAATCCTTCTGGCAATGATTTGTCTTAAATAGAGTTAAGATGGGTGTTATTACAATGCAAGATGGAAACAAAGATAGGATAACAATTGGTGTTACATAACTTTTCCGTTTTGATCAAGTTACTAATCTACAAAAGGCTTTTATCAGTGACAGACTTGGGAATTTAACAAAACTTTTAAACTAGCATGTGCGACTCATTCCTAGAAAACAACACAATCAGTAACACTTTATTTAGATTAAATCATGACTATTTCTCCATTTGAATAAAAAAGGTAGCAACCCCAATAAGTTTATTGAACATGAAAAGTTGAAATGCTAAAATGCTCCTAAGGAATTAAAGAATCCAGTCATGAATTACAAAAAAATGATATAAATTACCAAAGTGTTTGTATAATTGTAATGTACAACTGCCCATTATCGTTCAATAGTGTAGGATTGTACAAGAACTCTATAAAAGAACTCCACTTCTAAACTGTGGAAAATATGTTCCCTTTCCCCCTATATAAAACTATTAATCCATTCATTTAGCTTTTAAAATATCCACTTAATACAGGCTTTTTACACATTTGAACAGGCAGCAGGGCTCTATTCTTATTGCTTACATCTGAAGGATAGACTTCTAGCGTAAGAGGTAAAGCCCATAAAGGAGCCCAATAATAACAACAAAATACAGTTTAGTGAGCCCTTACAATCTGCCAGCTACCTTTCTGAGAATACTTCAATTAATAAAACATATAAAATACCTGACCACAAAGAGCTTACATTATTTTAAAATATAATAGTGAAATAAACCAATATTAGAGGGGCACCTCGGTGGCTCAGTCCATTGAGTGACTGCCTTTGGCTTGGGTCATGATCTCAGGGTCCTGGGATGTAACTCCCCAGCAGGCTTTCTAGGCAGTGGGGTGTTTTCTTCTTCCTCTGCGCACCCTCCCAATTCTCTCTCTCTCTGTCTCAAATAAGAAAATAAACCAATAATAGAATAATGATTGATGGTTGATGGTGATAAGTGTTACAAAGAAATACAAGAAAGGTAAAAGCCATTGCAGAATGCTGGGATGAAAGTTAATTTTATTTTGTGTTGGGTGGTTATATCTCATTTAGGAGATGTTATTTGCACAAAGACCCAGGATGTGAAGGAGAGTGTTATACAAATATTAAAGGAAAAGATTGCTCTAGGCAGAGCAAGTAAGTATATAGACTTTGTGTGAACAGCTTGTCTGTTACTTTTGAGGAAAAGCAAGGAGGCCAATGAGGAGTTCATAGTGGTGGAGAGAGGAAGAACGTATTGATGTATGACCTTCTAGTACATTGAAACGCCTTCAGTTTTTATTTAATATGAAAGGGGAAGATACCAAAAGACTTTCAACAGCAGAATAAAATCATCTGACTTGATTTTTAGGTTAAATTGCTGAACCAAAATAAATTTGCAGGGAGAAAGGAGTGCACTATGTGTTGAAGTGGGGTTATCAATCAAGTCAATAAATCAGGAACATATGATGGTGTTTTAGCATGCTGGGTGGTAATAGAAGTGGTGAGGTATGGTTTTCATTTTGTATATATTTTGATGGTGAATATTCTGGGTATGTGCAGGACAGACAATATCAACATTTATTTTACCTGCACAAACAGAAGGGTGGAGTCTTCATTCCCTGATATGGAGAGAACTCTGAGTTCAAATGTTCTTTCTCATTAAATGGCATAGTGATGATGAGGATTTAGTCAGACAGTGAAAGAGAGCAGTAAGCATAGTGTTAAGCGGTAAGACATTATAATACATTTGAACATCAAAAAACGTTGTGTTGGATAATCTGTTTATGTGAGTAAATAAATAAATAAATCTTCCTGGGGTTCTGATAGAGGTAAAGAAGACTGCTATATGATCCAAAGGGGCACGTGCACCAAATGTTTATAGCAGTAATATCCAAAATAGCCAAACTATGGAAAGGACCTAGATTATATCAACAAATGAATGGTATATATATATATATATATTCCATCATATATATACCAATATATGATGGAATACTATGCAGCCATCAAAAGAAATGAAATCTTGCCATTTGCATTGACTTGGATGGAACTAGAGGGTATTATGCTTAGCAAAATAAGTAAACCAGAGAAAGACACTATCATATGATCTCCCTGATATGAGGAAATGGAGGTGCAATGTGGGGGGTTTGGGGAACAGGAAAAGAGTAAATGAAACAAGATGGGATCGAGAGGGAGACAAACCATAAGAGACTCTTCATCTCACAAAACAAACTGAGAGTTGCCGGGGGGGTGGGGAGGGTAGGGAGAGGGTGGTGGGGTTCTGAACATTGGGGAGGGTATGTGCTATGGTGAGTGCTGTGAAGTGTGTAAACCTTGCGATTCACAGACCTGTACCCCTGGGGCAAATAATACATTATATGTTAATTTAAAAAAAGAAGAAGAAGAAGAAGACTACTATAAATCAAATGCTATGGTGTTCAGCAAAGAGTGTGTAATCAGGCATATTTTATTAATGTAACCAAGGAAAATGATGGTCGAAAATTGGAATAACAGAAAACATAAAAATCAGAGATTTTAAAAAGAGATATGGGACAGTGTAGAGATATTATAATAGTGTTATATGGTGACAGATGCTGGCTATATTTGTAGTGATCATAGAATAATGTATGAAAATCTGAAACCAATGTAACACTGAATATCAACTATACTCAAATAAAAAAATAGTAAAAATTAAACATTTTATTTTAAAAAGATAAGAAGAGGGACAAGAATTTGAAAAGTGAATTTCAAAAAGTAACGATGAGGCTAAGACATACTCTGAACCTTGAGGAAAACACCATTTTGAAAATTCTTCCCATTTTGAGAAAACTCAAATGAATCAATACCATAAAAGAACCCGTTTTAACTGAGAGATGTAATGAATGCTCAAGAAATAATTTTATGACAGGATAATTCTTCCTTATGAAACAGCATACAGAAACCAGGGGAAACACCTGGAAGCAAAATAAACTACACTGAAAATAAGAATTAGGAAAAAGATAAATGATGAAAGATAAGAAAATTAGACCTGAGACAGAGACCTAGTCAAGAGAATTTTTAGCTTGTGGTTTAATGTTTTTGAGGATAATCTAGAGTTCATAACTGCCTTGAGGCAGGCTGGTTGTAGGCAGTTTAGGCAGACCCCTAAGACAGGCCTACTTTGGGCAGGTGGTGTTGGAGGAGGCCATTGGGCTGGACAAAGACAAATCCAACCATTTGACTAAAGTGTCTGTGAAGATGTTGAAGTCAGATGCAACAGAGAAAGAGCTGTCAAACCTAATCTCAGAAATGGAGATGATGAAGATGATTGGACAGCACAAGGACACCATCAACCTGCTGGGTCCAGCACACAGGACGGTCCTTCATACACTCTCATGGAATATGCCTCCAAAGACAACATAAAGGGTACCTGCAGGCCCAGAGGCCTCCTGACCTGGAGTACTGTTACAATATCAGCCACAATGCAGCAGAGCAACTCTCCTCCAAGGACCTGGTATCCTGTGCCTACCAGGTAGCCTGAGGCATGGAGTACCTTGCCTCCAAGAAGTGCATACACCAAGACCTGGCCACCAGGGAAGTGCTGGTGACAAAGGACAACATGATGAAGATCTCAGACTTCAGCCTTGCCAGAGATATTACCACATCAGTTACTATAAAAAGACAACCAACAGTGGACTGCCTGTGAAGTGGATGGTCCCTAAGGCCATGTTTGACCAGATTTACATCCAACAGAGTGACTTCTGGTCTTTTGGGGTGATCCTGTGCAAAATTTTCAATCTGAAAGCCTCCCATATCCTGGAGTGCCTGTGGAGGTGGTTTTCAAGCTGCTGAAGGAGTCATTTGATGGATAAGCCAAAAGTGCACCAGAGAGTTATACACAATAATGAGGGGTGGCTGGCATGTGGTACCTTCAAGCTGCTGGTAGAAGACCTGGATCATACTGTGGCCTTGACCTCCAACCAGGAGTACCCGGACCTGTCCTTGGCCCTGGAGCAATACTGTCTTTGCTTTCCCAACACCCAAAGCTCCACCTGCTCCTCAGAGAAGAATTCCACCTTCTCTCATGTGCCGTTGCCCAGGGAGGCCTATCTGCCCTGACACCCAGCCCAGCTTGCCAATGGTGGACTCAATTACTATTACTCCTGTCCAGATTCCGTCATAATCTGTTACCCTTACCCCCCACCCTCCCTGAAAGACTCAAGGCCTTCTCCTTTGTCCCTTTCCTACTGGCAGGAGCCAGCTGCCTACCTGAGGCCTTCACCCCTTGAAGTTCACCTCCCTTCCCCTTCCTCTTCCTCCTACTTACAACATGCTCATGAAAGAAAGGAACAGAGAGGCAGGTACTTGCTCGTGGCTACTTCCTTCCCTCCCATATGTTGGACCAAGACCCCTCCCTGTCATCTGGTACTGCCTGGACGTCGAGGGATTTGGAGATGAGGCATGCCAGTGAAAGCTGTTGGAGCTTTCCTGTTTTGGTTTTGTCTGCTTAGCATAACATGTAAGACTGAGTTCTGGTGGCAGGGACCTAGTCCTTGGGGCTATAGCACTAGCGAGGGGAGGTCAACTGCTCTGGGCCTTGGCTAAGAGCAACACCTGCTCCAGAGATATGGTGCCAAGGGCTTATTAATTTTGATACTAATTTGCTTTGCTGACCAAATACCTGGTATCAAAAGATGGGAAGGCATAGACTGGAAGCAGTGCTGTGGCCATGGGGTCCAGCCCCAAACTATGAAGAAAACACAACGTGTATAAATCTGAGTAAGTATATATTTACACACCTTTTAAAATAGGTTGTTATCAAAGATTTAATCAATGGGTAATATGCTCCTCGTGTCTGGGAAGCATCAGTTGCCATATATTAAAAACAAAGAAAAGAGGTGTCTGGGTGGCTTCCTCCATAAGTGTCCCTTCTTTTCAGGGCATGATCCCAGGGTCCTGGGATGGAGCCCCACATCAGGCTCTCTGCTCAGTGGGAAACCTGCTTCTTCTTTTCCCTCTGCCCTGCTTATAGTTCCTCTTCCTGTCTCTCTGTCTGTCAAATAAATAAAATATTTAAAAAAATACAAGAAAGAAACAAAATGTTTTTAAAAGGTCTTTTTTTTTTATTTTATAGGGGTGCCTGGATGACTCAGTTGTTTAAGCAGATGTTTGCCTTTGGCTGAGGTCATGATCCCAGTGTACAGGGATCCAGCCCTGCATGGGACTACTTGCATCACAAGGAGCTTGCTTCTTCCTCTCCCTTTGCACGTGATTCCCCCTGCTTGTGTGCTTCTTCTTCTCTCTCTCTCTCTCTCTCCTGCAGTCAATAAACAAAATAAAATCTTTTACTAAATAAATAAATAAATAAATAAATAAATAAATAGATTTCTAAACCTTCTTTCAGTTTAGGTCCCTTAAACAAAAATTGCTACTGGTTTATTTAAGAAAAAAAAAGATAATTAGAAAGATGCTTCCAGAGTTAAAAAGCTGTTTTGTTTCTTTGTCAGGATTAAATATAGAAGTGCTTTAAAAAGTAAAATAAAAAATATGCTATATTAACACTAATCACACTATAGCTTTGGTGGTTATATCAAGATAATGAAAAGTGATTTTAAAGCAAATTTCATTATCAGACATAAAGATCAAGTCAAAATTACAGAAGAGTAAAAGGATGAATTCATCAGGGAGTATAATAATTCTTGACTTTTAATACTTAATAAGAGATTTGGGGGTATATAGGGAAAAACTAAGAACAAAAATCATAACTTCTACCTTAGAAGAGAAATGGAAAAAAAATTTCAACACCCCTATTTTAAGATTATATAGACAAATGGTCATCAAATTGGTAAGATATGTAAGACTTGAACAAAATTATCAACTAACTAGATATGCTTGATATTACAGAACACTCCCAACAACCGCAGACTACCTATATCTTAAGCCATGATTTTCTTTGCAAAGGTCAACATTGATAATGTTCTAGTCATACCTCCATGTACCAGGAAAGAAGTAGCATATTTCTTGAAAGACACAGCTATCAAAGCTCCATTGAGAAACCGTAAAGATGGAGAAGGGATTTGCAAATTATATATCTGATAATGGACATCTACTCTGATTATTAAAAAATGAGTAAAAATAAAAAACTTTACTAATAACCAAACAGAGTATCCAATTTTACATGTGAAGAAAATTATTGAAGAGACATGTCACAAAAAGGATAAGGAAGGCTTATAAGCACATGATGAATTTCTCAACATTTAGACATTAAAGAAATACAAATTAAAATCATAATGAGACATGCTTACATATCTATTAGAATGGCTAAAATTATAAAGGCTAATTGTACTTCGTCTGAGCTAGATTGGGACGCAACAAAAAATCTAAACTGTTGTTGGCATATATCATGATACCACCACTTTGGAAAATAGTTTGAAAATTTTTTTAAATGCAAAATATGTTGCAGTTACACAAATAGCCATTTTACTTCTAGGCATTTAACCAAGAGAAACAAACCGTATGTTCATACAAGGACTTGTATATGAATTTCATAGCAGCTTTAAGAATTGAAAACAGTGGAAATGTTCATCAATGTCCATCCATAGCGCAAAGACAAATTATGATCTATTCATTAAAGAGATTACTATTCAACATCAAAATGAACTATTTACAATTGGAGATTCTCAAAGTAATGATGCTGAGAAAAGAAAAGCCAGGCAATGAATAGTATATACAGTGTGATTCCATGACTAAAAAAAATCTAGAAAATACAAATTTATATATAGTCACAGTCATCAAATATATTGGTGTGATGTTAGTGCCTTCTACTGTGCTCCCATAGCTTCCTACACTTGGATCTCCGAGCATTTGTTACACCATGTGAAAATATGAATTCTTTTTCTTTATTCTGTCTTACTAGAATAAGAATCCTTGAAATTTTATGAACATTTGTACTCTCCGTTATTAGCAGAAATTCTATCACACAGTAAGTTTCCAAATATAAAAGCCAGAGTTTTACAAAGACTTCTAAGCTTTTACATGATCTAGCCACTCATTTAACCTCTGTGACCTCTTTCCCTGCTACTCTTCATTCACTCACAGTGGCCTCCTTGCTATTCCTCAGATATGCCAGGCATGATCCAACCTTATGGCCTTCAAGATAGCCAATTCCTTTGTCTGGAGTGACCTTATTGCTGATAGTTCTGGGCAAATTCATCACCTTTCCATACCTTTGTCCAATTGTCAGCTTCATTGTAACTACCCTGATCTTCCTATTAAAAATTTTAACTCCCCATCCCCTGCCTAGCAACCTTGATTTTTCTCACCCTGATCGAATTTTTCTTTTTCCCCATTGTACACATCATTTTTGAATGCATTATGCAATTTTTATTAAGGGTTATAGCTTTTAATAGTCTCACCCATGAAAATAAAAGTTCTACAAAGACAAGTATTTCATTTACCAGTGTAGTCTGAAGTAATATCTGCCATATAATAGGTTCAGTAGACAATTGGTAAATTTCAGAATAAATTAATGTTGAGAGTATACTGAATTTCATAAGTCATTTCAATATTTTTTTCCAAAAAAATAAACTATGTAAAACATACTTTAAATTTACTTTAAAAATATTTTATAGCATATAATGGACAATATACATAAGCCTTAAAGAAACAATCATATAAATAACCATTTCATACCTACTTAAAAACTGCATAATACCACACTCCTAGATCCTCTGAACGCTCTAAAATAACCCTTCAAAGGAAATACATTTTTAAAAATAACAGATTTTTTCGCAAATAATTTAATAAAATAAAAGTTTCATTCATCTATGTAGATCATAATAAATGTTTTTAATAAGCATGAAATTATAACTCTGAAGTGTGCTAAAATGAAACCACCTGTGAAGGGTGAGTGAACAAAAATAAACATCGTTTTTCCAAATAAGAGGAATTTATTACCTTTGAATCAAAGCATGTGGATTTGTTCAAACTGGCAATAAAGGAATATGGAGACACAAACCATAGAAAGTCATATTTTAGATTTCTAAAAGACTTCGAAGTGAAGAGTATACATTCACTTCTCACTTATTGCTCCTACATATTCATGAATTTGAGAGAAAAAATAGGCCCTGTGTGTCTTAGCAACAAATGGGATATATTTTGATATTTACATGCTTACACATATTATGTGTTATAGTCTTCTCTTTTACATGCTGTAAAAAGGTTAACCCCTTTTCTGCAGAGATCTGAAATTGTGAAACAGTGCCTGAGTAGCTGAATTCATCTAATTCGAATTTCTTGCAGGTCTAAGACCTATTGTTTTTCACTTGACTGCGTCCTTTTTCATCTGTCAATTGGTTACAAATTCTGGTACTGAAGAGAATACATTGGGGCTGGTGGCTCAGTGGGTTAAAGCCTCTGCCTTCAGTTCAGATCATGATCTCAGAATCCTGGGATCGAGCTCCACATCGGGACATAATGTAACGACAGATAGTTTATATGGGAGCCCTTTGGGTACTCTGGTGGATGAATGTTTTTAAATTAGTTTTTCATGGACATGGGGAGTTAGAGACGAGAAGGGAGGTGGGGGAAATTGGAAGGGGAGCTGAACCATGAGAGACTATGGACTCTGAAAAACAATCTGAGGGTTTTGAAGGGGCGGGGGCTTGAGAGGTATTATAGAGGGCACTGCTTGCATGGAGCACTGGGTGTGGTGCAAAAAGAATGAATACTGTTATGCTGAAAATAAATAAAAAAATAAATTAAAAAATATTAGTTTTTCATAAACTGCAAAAAAAGAAAAGTGCTCCCATTTATAGCGTACACTTTATGGTTCACAAAGCACGTGCCAACAATAAAAATAATGATGGGTTACCGTTACAATCCATAGAAAAGGAGGTACAGGGAAATTGAATGAAAGGGAATAACAAAGTAGGTTTATAAGTCAATCTTCCTTGTAAAAAAATTAACCTGAAAGTGCGTTTCTACCACCTCTCTCCTGTGTGATATGATAAAGAACGACCACGATACATGAATTATAGTTCGGAGTTTTGAAAAGCATAATAGCTTTATACCAACCCTTGAGCTTTTATTTATTTATTTATTTATTGCTAACAAGATAGCTCGATTTGATATGCGGTTCCTGACAACCAACCACAGAAATAATTCCATCTTCATGAGAAGTCAGAAAGAACCACAAACCAAACCTCAAAATAGATTCAAAGAGAAAATACTCTTTAAAAAATTTCCCTTCCTGGGGCACTGGAGTGGCTCAGTGAGTTAAAGCCTCTGCGTTTGGCTCAGGTCATGATCCTAGGGTCCTGGCATTGAGCCCCATGTCTGGCTCTCTGCTCAGTGGGGGGCCTGCTTCGACCTCTCTCTGTCTCTCTCTCTTCCTGCTCTGGCCTACTTGTGATCTCTGTCTGTCAAATAAATAAAAAAATAAAATCTTTAAAAAAAATTTCCCTTCCTATCAGAAGCAGACCAAACCAATAACAAATTCCCCAGAGCTTCATCTAAAAGGTTGTACTTTCTTCAGACACCCAGCAGGACCTTGATCTCTTGGCCTGGTATTTCTTCAATGGCCCATCCCAGAGAATAAGACACTAAACTACTGGGCACCATGGGCCTCAGAACCTCGAAAGAGATGATGAGGGGCACAAAGCATGCCTCTGGTCACCAAGAGGGTATGGAAATGTTTGCTGCTTTTCTGCATTTTACAAAGCTGAGTTTTTAGCTGGAGGCCGCTCCTTTATGATAAATTGCTGATACCGTATTAGTAAAAGCTATTATATGATCTTTTCCAAACCATTTCCTATCTTTGCATTCTCATGTGCCAAGACAGACACGGATTATTTAAAACCCTGAAGAGAGTGCTCTTGCATTTAAATTGCCTGTAACCTTCGTGTAATAGATTTATGATTGATGATAGATTTAGTTAAAATAGAACTATTTAAAATATTTACTCTCAGTAAACGATTTCAACCTATGCTCATTTAAGTAACTTGGTGCATAATCCCTTTTCTATTAAACCATAGTGCAAGGACCAATGCCCTGTTTCCGAGAGACCCAAGCTATTTTTCTAGAATGGCCGTATGCCTATATATCAGGCGTCCTGTTTTCACTCCCTTTGTGGAGCACCTCCCCTGGAGGTCATGTAATAACCAATGACCAAACAAACAAACAAACAACCCAAACATCCAGGTCAAAGTGCCATCCCTGCTGGAGACGAGGAGACTGCTCAGACCGATCCCGGGCAGGCATTTCAGCCCAGGCCTGTGCTGGGGAAGCTGGTTCATGGCTTTGGGAGCAATCTGGAAGCCAGTAAACTGACCCAAGGGTGCATCTGGGGTATAGGACTGATGATTTTTTCCCAGCCAGGCCGCGCTCGGACACCCGCTCAGGGAGCCAGGCTAGGAGGCTGCCCAGCGCAGGCGCTGGCAACTCTTGCAGCCTGCCCAAGCTTCGCCCTGCACCCCTTCCCCGGCCCGGGCCTCAGGAGGGAGGGGGTCGGGGCGGCCCTAAGCAGGGGCTTTGCTAATTGACGAGGAAGGAAGTGCGCTCACGGAGGATGTGGTGGAGAGTTTGGGTGGAGGTGGAGGTGCTGG
The DNA here is from genome assembly GCF_011764305.1 of Mustela putorius furo. Lineage (NCBI taxonomy): Eukaryota > Metazoa > Chordata > Mammalia > Carnivora > Mustelidae > Mustela > Mustela putorius. Next base: position 311,517 of record NW_025421436.1, read on the forward strand.
CGGAGGAGGGGCGCACAGCATCAGGGTGCTGTGCTGCGGCCCAGTCGGGACTGCAGGACCCACCGGACTCGCCGCCTTTATGCTCCTGCGTGAGGCCGCGCTGTCCCGCTCCTGCTGCCTCTTCCCGCCCCAAGGCTTCTCCAGACCACCCTCTTTGCACAGGTAAAGTGACACCACGCCGCGCCCTCACCTGGAGCAGAAAGCGGGGGATGCGACCTGGGGGCGGGTAGGGGTGTTGTCCAGGCCCAGCCTCCCACAAACCCCAGGGCACCAGGACCACCCCATGACGCTGCGCCCAACCCGCGTCCGCATGGGGTCTGCTCAGGACAGTGCCTTGTGAGGTGCCCCCCGCCAGCGGGAGCGCTAGCCCCCATCTTTCGGCACAACCACCCGGGCGGGCTGAGGACTTCCTTCCCTCCCCCGCCATGGCCCTGCTGCTTTTGTTCTAGACTTGGGATCCCAGGTGGAAACTAGTCCCTCTGACCTCCCTGGCAGCAAGGAGGGCAGGGAGGGATTCTTGGTTTTCTGCCCTGGCTCTTCCTCTCTCCCCATTCACAAGCCTTCTGACTTCCCTTAACTCTCCTCATTGTCAGGTTTATTAAATGGTTTTCTTCTGCATGTCGAGCGGAAGAGCTATTTCATGAATGAATATACACGAAACTGAGTCGGAGCCCACCTGTGAGAGCCCACCTGTAGAGGCCTTTCATTAGAATGGTCTCTGGTTCTAGCCTCAGTTCAGAATACTGCATGTACCTGAGGACCGATTCCAGATGTTTCTTTCATGTCTGACTTGAATTTGAAATCCTCCTCAGACTTCAGCTTCCAGGATTTCTCCAGTCCTTGCTCTCCCACGGTCTTGGTGGGGATCCGCCATGAGTGTTGAACCCAGGAATGAATGAATGATATATACCCCAGATCGCTGGGGCTTTGTCTTGTTCTGCTGAGGTTGGAAAGGCTTGGGAGAGACCCCCTGTATGCAGATACAGAGCTGCATGCAATTGCTTAGATAATCGTGTTCCCCACTTAATTGCTTGGGCATTGAACATTTCGCCCTTAACCTGTGGCTTGAGCGGTTAGGAGGAGACAATCTGGAGGTGATTCAGAAGATGGCTGAATCCACATATTGGTGGTCTGGGTTTGGGAGATTTTCCTGGAGATTGAAATGAAAGATCTAAATTCTTCCAGTGGGGAGTGGTAAACATTTTATGGATGGGAGATGGAAAATAAATGGTCTGGTTAACCTTTCCCTCCCCATCAAAACCCATTATTTGAAAAAACAAAAAGGGAAGTGAAGGGAGAAATCCTCCCACTCCCATCCCCACTCACCTCCATAGCCACCTCCTCTTCCAAGAACCTAACAGACAAGGTGCCAAGAAGTGTTAGGTACCAGCAGTGGTCTCAGATCTCATTCAAGGATCATGGTGAAAGGCATTCAAAGAGATTGTGGGGGCACAGGGATCCAATTAAGGGGGACAAGTTTAAGATTTGCCTGGTCCCCTGAAAATTAATGGCACTAGAGAAGATGACCTTTGGGAACTATAGCTAAATGGATACAATGTGTAAAAAGCTTCAGTGAGTCATGGTGGGAAGAGGCCATGAGGGCAGCAAATGAGTCTTAGATGATGTTATTAATAGCACTACAGGCTCTAGATTTCCTGTGGTGGTGTTCTTGGCAAGACCAGCCCGGCCCAAGTGGATACTCACAACCTGGAACAGAGGTCTTGGAGATCCCAGCACGTGAGGTATGATGAGAAGGTAAAATGATAGGAGGTGTCCTTTGGAAGGACTGTATCCTTGACTTTAAAAGGGAGAACCCAAATCTGTAGGTGAAATCTTTTTGGCTACAAAGAGGGCTGAGGCCTCCTAAGGTCAAGGTCTCCTAATCACTTGCAAAGATGTCAAAGAACATATTCAGACATTTCAAAGATGTCCTCATGTCCATCAGTTCCCACTCTGGAATTCTATCAATAAGGTGAGAGTTCCTCTAGTTGAAAAAAAGATCTAAAAAATCGTCCCTTTCTCATGTAATTTCTGTAACCTCCAGGACAAACCCACCTCCCCCTTCCAGCTCTGTAATGAAGCCACAGCTGGTGCCAATTTGTGGAACTCCTTAAAGGCTATTCTCCCTTATATACCCCCGGACCAACTTCCCATACTCCCTCACCTGATTTCCTGCACTCATCTCCCACCTGGTGTGTTCACACCTGCAAGTGCCTGTTACCAACCTCTTTGCCAAAAGGCAGCCAGAGTGACCTTTCAAAGACCTATCAGTTCCTGGCATTTGTCTCCATAGAAATCTGCACTGATCTTCTAACAAATTCTCAGTCCTCCAAAGGCACCCATAATCCTCCCATCAGTCTCTTCATACCCCTCCAACTGACTGATGCCTGTTCTGCCCCATCTCTCTGCCCTTCAACCACACTGCCTCCCTCTTCCTGTGGAGACCCCTCATGGCACCTGCCTCCAAGCACAGGTGATTCCCATTGATGGGAAGACCCTCTTCCTCTCCCCCATCTCCCCACTCCAGTTACTCCCACTTATTCGTGAGCTCACAAGCCCCTTGGTACACACTCTCCATGCAGCCTGCTCTCTCTTTTCTAGCACTGGCCTCCGTTTCTAGCTGTGGTTGTGTCATGGATGTCCCTCCCCAGCCAGCCTCCAAGCTCTCCTTCCCTTTAGCTCCAACACCTGACACAGTGCCTGGCAGGTAGTAAGCCCTGGCTAGCTTCTAAGAGCCTCACTGAGGGACTGAAAGCATTTTAAAAACGTCACCACGTAGGCTCCAAACTGTAGGCAGAAAAAGCTTTGCCTGGACTGACATTTTAGAGAGGTATTCGTCAAGTTGGATGTGTTCACTGACTTTACCTTGTAAAATTAAAAAAAAAAAAAGGACCTCTGTATCGCTTCGCATCTAACGAAGGCACATGTATACTATTAGGCCACGTTATGAGCTTAATGGAAGGAGACAAGATGTTTTCGCTAAGAAAATGTATAAGACTGTTGAGGTCAAGTGGGAGGAAACAGTCCGTTTGTTGGAGCATTGCTATCTTACTCTATCACAGCCACTCATAAAAATCTGACACGGGGTGAGTCAGAATTGTCTGTCAGAGATGAGTTAGATCTGGCTCATGTTCCTACAGACATGAAAGCCAGGAACGAAGAAGGAGGCTTTGAAAGCCTGGGTTGAGGAGGCCAGGTGGTTCACTGCGATGAACTAAGTGCCCAGGGCCACCTGCAGACATGCAGCCCTGTGTCCTTCCTTTGTTCTGGGGTCCCTCTTGCACCATGTGGTGAGGCTGGTGGCTGGGAGCAGCTCAGGACAGGAGCGGTGGCATCTTACCTCTCTCACCCTCCTGTGGGCTCCAGTAGGTCACAGGGGACAGCCTGCCTTCCTTGCAAAGCCCAGTAGCACTGGGAGCAGAAACTGGGACCAAAGAGTGAGCACCCTGTTTGACAAGCTGGACCAGCCACCTCTTCTTCAGATGCAGGGGGAGCCCTGGCATGCTGACTCCTCCCTTCCCCCTTTCCCCTTTCCTCTCTTCCTCCCTCTACCCTTCCCCTCTCTCCTTCCCAGGTGGTGCCCTTTCCCAATGCCCACTTCATCCCTTTTCCTTTCTACATGCCTGTCTTCTAGAGTTTCTTCTCTTTCCTCCCCATTACTTCCCTTCATCTGAATCTCCTCCTTGGTCCCTTTGTTCCCGCTCTCTGCTCCACCTCCCCTTCCCTGGCCCCTGTTCAGCTCCATCCCCACTGCAGGCAGAGCTGGACTAACATGCTCACTTGCTAGCTCAGCCACCCTCCAGAGAAGTCACTCTTCCGTGGCCACATTCCTGACCCCTGGTCCCTTCTCTACTTGTTCAGATATTGCTGTGAAGTGTGAGGAGGACAGAGCGGGGCTGCCACAGAATCAAGCCAGAGGAGAAACCAAACCATGTGTCCACACTGTCTCCCAGCACCGCTGCTGTGACAGCTTTCGGAGTCCTCAACAGGGTTAGGATTTAGGGGCTTCTTCAGAACCGGGAGTGAAAACAACCATAGGTCAAAAGAAAAGCTATGGCCCCCACACAAAAATAATAATCACAAATGAAAACTATGTTAACTCTGAAGTCCCAAAGTCGAAGAATTGCCTTGAATCTGTCACTGGAAAGCACCCAAGGCCTCACTCTTGGGTTCTGGAATCCCTGGGAATGGCAGGAGGCACTGACACGGGCATGCTGAACGATGGGGGCTAGCCTGCCCGCTGGCAGCGGCGGTGGGGGGGGGGCGTGGGGGGGGTGTTACCTCGTGCGGAGCTGTCCCCGGCCCCACTGGGGTTGGCGGGAGGCTGGGATAGGACACCCCTCCCCGCCTGGCTCCTGCTTGTCGCCTGGGTTTTCTGCTCCAGGTGAGGGCGCGGCGCCCTGTCTCTTTACCTGTGAGCAGAGGGTCCTCCACAAAAGCCATGGGGCAGGGAGGGGCAGCAGGCGGCTGGAACGGGACAGCGCGGCCTCGGGGGCTAGGCTGGAGCACTTTAGCGCACCGGCTGCGAGTCCGGTGGGTCCTGCAGTCCCGACTGGGCCGCAGCACAGCACCCTGGCCCTGCCCGCCCCTCCTCCGCAAGCCCCTCCACCTCCTCCCAGACTCTCCTCTGCATCCTCCAAGAGCTCACTTCCCGCCTCTGGAATTAGCAAACCCCCTTTTCCAGGCCGCTCCCGCCCCGCCCCCGCCTTCGCCCCCCTCCCTCCTGAGTCCTCCCTGAGCTCATTTCCCGCTTTGGAAATTAGCAAAGTCCCTTCTCTGCGCCGCCCCCGCCCCCCCCACCTGAGGCCCGGGCCCTGGCTGGGGTGCCGGGCGAAGCCCAGGCGGGCTGTGAGCTTGCCAGCGCGGGCTCTGGGCAGCCTCCTAGCCTGGCTCCCTGAGCAGGTGTCCTTGCGTGGCCTGGCTGCAAAAAGATCATCAGTCCTAAATGCGGGCTGCACTATTGGGTCAGTTTGCTGGCTTCCAGATTGCTCCCAAAGCCAGGAACCAGCTTCCCCAGCACAGGCATGGGCTGAGATGCCTGCCAGGCATCTGTCTGAGCAGTCTCCTCCTCTCCAGGCAGGGATGGCACTTCGACCTGGATGTTTGGGTTTTTTTGTTTGTTTGGTCATTGGTTATTACATGACCTCCAGGGCAGGTGCTCCACAAAGGGAGTGAAAACAGGTCCCCTGATATATAGGCATACGGCCATTCTAGAAAAATAGCTTAGGGTTCTCTAGGAAACGCGGCATTGGTCCTTGCACTATGGTTTAATAGAAAAGGGATTATGGGGGCGCCTGGGTGGCTCAGTGGGTTAAGCCGCTGCCTTCGGCTCGGGTCATGATCGCAGGGTCCTGGGATCGAGCCCCACATCGGGCTCTCTGCTCAGCAGGGAGCCTGCTTCCTTCTCTCTCTCTGCCTGCCTCTCTGTCTACTTGTGATCTCTCTCTGTCAAATAAATAAATAAAATCTTTAAAAAAAAAAAGGGATTATGCATCAAGTTACTTAAATGAGCATAGGTTGAAATCGTTTACTAGAGTAAATATTTTAAGTAGTTATATTTTAACTAAATCTATCATCAATCATAAATCTATTACATGAAGCTTACAGGCAATTTAAATGCAAGAGCACGCTCTTCAGGGTTTTAAATAATCCGTGTCTGTCTTGGCACATGAGAATGCAAAGATAGGAAATGGATTGTAAAAGATCATATAATAGCTTTTACTAATTCTATTTATTTGACAGACAGAGATCACAAGTAGGCAGAGAGGCAGGCAGAGAGAAAGATGGGGAAGCAGGCTCCTTGCCAAGCAGAGAGCCTGATGAAGGGCTGGATCCCAGGACGCTGAAATCATGACCTGAGCCCAAGGCAGAGGCTTAATGCGCAGAGCCACCCAGGCGCCCCCAGATGAAATACATTTCTGACTTAGAAACTTCAGATAGAATTTTTTTGTCCATGATGACAACCGAAGAAAATGTGTCATCCCTAAACCTAACCTTAACCCCTAACAACGCTGAAACCTAAGCTGACCTTAAAGCCCAAAGTAGAACCCTGAATCCCAAACCTGAAATGGAACCCAAAGCCTGTACCTGAGCCCTGGATCCAAGCCCTGAACCACGAACCCAAACCCTAAACCAGACCTCCAAGTCATGAACCCTGAACCCAAATCTCAGCATGAAGCCAAACCCCAAATTTGACCTTGAACTTTATCCCATAAGCCCTGAGTCTTAAAGCCTAAATCATATACTTAAAGCCCTAAACTATAACTCTGTTCCCTTGTCCTTCACTCTAAATCCTCACCCTAACACTAAACCCAAAGCCTGATCTAGAATTCTGACTAAAACCTGAACCTGAACCCAAATTCAAACCCTTCACCACACTTTGCTTATGCACTTGCCATTGATGGATATTTGCAGTTTCTACCTTTTGATTCTTGTGAACATTGTTTGGGTTGGGGGCTAGGATTAGGGTCTTGGATTAGATTAGGGTCCAGGCTTGAGACCAAGTTGAGGTCAGAGAGTGGCTCTGCATCAGGGCCATGTTCAGTGCCACTGTTTGGGTCAAGGACTGTTGTAATTCCACATTGTTTCCAATTCATTGTTCCTTAGCTATTTGGGGGGATGTTGGGGAGTATTGAGCTCCATGCAGCTTGAATTTCCGGAATGAAATGGCATCAGCTGGACCCCGGGAGGGAGCAGGACCTTCCACTGAAGGGTGAGCTCCCACATTCCTGTACTGCCTTCCACCGCCTGCAGAGGGCGCCAGACCGCAGCTCCCGCCCTGAGCCCAGGCTGCCCAGCAACAGCTGGGAGTGGAGCCCCGCCTCTTCACGACCCACTGTGGAGACTTCTGGAGAATGTGGGGTGCCTCCCACCCTGAAAGGACAAGCTGAGGAGGGTGTGGCTCTGCAGCCACACTGACCGGATCTGTTGTGGAGGACGCGCCCACACTGGCAGCAGTCCAACCTCCTAAGGACCAGATGCTGGAGGAGGTGAGGAGAAGCCCCCTGAGTGGACTGTCAAGGGGTTCGTGGTCTCAGGACCCCACAGAGGAAGGGCGCCCTGTGTAGACACTGGGGCTTCCGTCGTTTTGTGTGAGGAGACGTGGCCTCCTGCTGTGCTGTGCGCGGGGCTGTGGGGTCTCCCCTTTCTGGGCTCAGGTGCTCCTCGGTCCTCCTCTGTGTTTGTGTGCTCGGGGATTCGATTCCTGGGGCTCCTCAGATGGTCTGCAGTCAGGGAGCGTCCGCCTGCTTCGCTGCTTGTGCTCCCCCCACCTCAGCCCTGTGGGGTCCTTCCCGTGTCCACACCCACTCCAGGCTTGTGCCGAGTCCCGAAATTCAGGAGCCAGAGTGAGGACTCTGTAGACGGTTTTGGGGAGAGTAGGTATTTTCCCAGTGTGGGTTCTTCCCTGAGCACAGTGCCTCCCCATCTCCGTGTGTCCCCCTCCCTGTCTGTCGTCATTGTTGCAGGGCTGTCAGAGGACAGGTCTGTCACCTTCTTGGTTCAGGGGCCTCCCGGGTATCTTACTGTCTTGGATGCAGGTGTAAATGAGATCGTTCTCCATAGTCTCTTTCTGATGGTTCCTTCCGAGCACGTAGGAGTGCCACTGATTTGTGCATATTGATTTTGTTCCTTGGAAATTCTTGAATTGATTAGTTCGATTTGCCTCAAACTCCATCTGCCAGTTATTTGATCAGCAGCATGGGTTTATTTGGGAAGAGCAGAGAATGGCAGTCTGGGCTGAGCAAGCTATGGTCCCATCACAGGCAAGTGCGAGAAACAAAGGAGAGGAACATTATTTCATGGAGGAGGAAGAAGTTGGGAAGGGTGCTTGAAGGAAAGTCCCCTGGAGAAAGACAGGGTGATGGAGAATTCTCTCTCCTACAAAAAGTCAGGAAATGAACCTCTGGCTTCCCCTGTGGGGCCTGGAATTGTTGAGTCTCTCCTGTGGGGGATTGCAATGTGGGGTCTGTAATGGGCACTGAGCACCAGGCGCCCCCTTCCAGCCTCCCCTTCTGGCATCCCCAGTCCACTTTCCTGGGGCCTCCCTTCCTGCTTTTGCACAGTTCTAACCAGCTTGTGGTGGAACGCTGTGGAAAACTGAAATTCCATATCCACTGCTTCTACTGCACCTGAGAGATACAGGGGCCCATGATTTAATCCTCCCACGAGTCTCTTGCTAACATGTGTCCTCTCCATGTTGGGTGACCTGGATCTGGGAGGGCTTGGCCTCCATCCCAAAGTCTGATGTTCTCCCTGCTTCCGTGTCGACATGCTAACATGGATGTTTGGAAGAGTCATTTCCTCTGCGGTGATTTCAAAGTGCAGGCAGCTTGTTATAGCAGCACAAATACATGCTGTCTCCACACTCAGATTCCCCAGCCGTCATTTCTTTACCACGTTTGCCACTTCACATGGGATGCTTCAGTGTGTTTGATCCCACACCAGGACAATGTCCTGCAGAACCACCACATAACCTGAAATGAAGAGATCATTACAGAACCCATCCAAGGGTAAGTGTTAGGGACCAGGGACATGGCAGGAATGACCTTAAGACCCCATGGAGAGCTGTCTGGGTGGCTGAGTTGACAGTGTAGGTGAGGGTGAGTGTCTGTCTCTGGCTTTGTGTCCAGGAGTCAGCTCTGTGTGGGTGTGTCCTCAGCTGGGCATGCAGATTTCTGCTCCTCTGAATCCTTTCCGGAGTTCCAAATGGCACAGTTTCCTTCTGGGCGGCAGGCTGAGTCGTATGGTATTGCCCAGGGTGTCCCCAAATTGTAGGGCACCTACTGCAAGGCCTTTGGGGTCAGAATCCTGAGAACCAAACCAAAGGTTATGGTTAGGGGCCACCACATGGCAGGCCTGATCTGCCAGCACTCTGTCCATCTTTCTGGGGGAGGGGCAGTTGAGGGATTTGTTCAGGGTAGTGTCAAGCTCCAGGTTTGCATCCAGGGGCCTGCTGAATATGGGGGTGTCCAGAGGTAGGAATGCAGATTTCAGTTCCTCTGAATCCTTTCTGGAGTTCCAAATGGCATGGTTCCTTTCAGGGTGGCAGGGTGAGTCCTATGGTGTTCCTCACTGTCCCCAATCTCTGAGGCTTTAGAGCCAGGCCGTTGGGGACAGACCTCTCAGGACAGAATCTAGGCTTAAGAGTTTGTACCTATGGGCATGGCTGCACTGATCTGAAAGCACTGTGGCGAGGATCACAGGGGTCTGAGTTGAGAGCATGGTTCAGGATCAGTATCAATGTCTGGGTTTGTGTCCAGGGGACCGCTGAATGTGGGGGTGGTCTCAGATGTCCAAGACGATTTCCCCTACTCTGAATCCTTTCCAGCATTCCAAATAGCCAGTGGCAAGCTGAAATCTCTGGGATTTCTCAGGTCTTGCCCTTGCCCTTGCAAGGGCAGGATACTTTTTACAGTAAAAGAATTCACCAGATGAGCAGAACAGCAGAAAAGACACAGCTCAGGAGTAAATCAGTGAACAGGAATATCATGCCAAAATCTTCTTTGAGAACACACTACAGAGCAAGGGAAGATAGGAGAGAAAGCTGAGATATAAAGGACAAACCCTCCAACTTTCCAACATCATTCCCTACTTGTTTATTTCCATTGCTGTCAGCTCCTTACCAGTCAAAAATAAGTCACCTGAGCCAGCCTTTTTTCTTCCGAGTTTGGGGCACTGCAAAGCCCACCAGAGGGGCCAAGGGCACCCCTGTACCTGCTGAGCTGAGCCCATTTGTACCCCAACAGGGAGAAGGTACCAGACTGGCCCTCTGGTGCTCCATGGTCTGTGGCAGTCCTTCCTTCTGGACCCTGCTTTGCTGATCTTCCTTCCCTAACCCTGGTCTCAGACTAGGGATTGCTCCTGGAGGAGGAACTCAGGGCGATGAGGTTCAGGAGGGCCTCCCTGTCTGGAATCTCCGTGTGACGAGTGCACAGCCAACAGATTTTGCCCAGGGACTTGCAAAATGCGGAGAGGCAGATTTCTTTTCTCTCTTTCTCTCTCTCTCTCTCTCTAGCCACATACCAACCGGGAGTTCTTAGAACTTTCTTCAGTGACTTCTAGGTGTAGCTTGGCCACTATTTCCACAGAAAGGCCACTTGAGCATGATCAAACACACGTATAAGCAATTACATTTAAAAAAATAAACAATAAGCCAATTCACACAGACCCCTTAAAGCAGCACAGGACGCTCAAGGGACCAGAGTCCCTACCTTGGGCAATAGTGGTAGAGGCCGGGTTCTGCCACGCAGGTCCCTAGACCTTTGGCAGTTTCCAGGATTGCAAATCCAGACATGCAGAATCCTGAGGGACAACCTACTAACTGCAAAAGAGCAAAAATTCATCAGGATTCAGAGAGTGGAAATCCATTTGTACTGGAAAAGAAAGAAGTAGGCTTGCTGTGAATCCAGCAGGGAGGACAGGCATAGATAAAGGCTGGTGTATGGGTCACGGAAACTATTGTTTCTCAAGGGTCATGCTGTCTCTGTAAAATGCTATGAGACTGTCTCTTGGGGAACTCCTGCTTTCCTACCAGTGACGCCCCCAGATTCTGCTTTGCTAGTTCCATGGATTCCTGGGGATACCTAGTTGATAAGCTACGCTGTCCTCATGACAACACTTGCTAATGGACTGAATGTGTGTGTCTTGTCCCAATTCAGATGTTGAAGTCCTGACCCTCAAGGAGTGCCATCAGGAGGTATGGGCTTTGAGAGGTGATGAAGTCATGAGATTGGAACACTTGTGAATGAGATAAAAGCACTTCTGAGAAAAGACCTGAGAGATTGTTCTGCCAGCTGTCATCCATGCAAGGCTACAACAGAAATATGGGCATCTATAGATAATGAAGCAGTCTCTTGCTAGATATCAGATCTCCCAGGATCTTGCTTTTGGACTTCTCAGTCTCTAGAACTGCAAGGAATAGTACATGTTTTGTTGTTTCAGCCACCCAGTCTGTCATCATTTGTTGCAGCAACTTGAACTGAATAAGGCAGAGACCAAGTACTGGTTAATCCCTGCTTCTACTCATTTCCCCTCAGAAATAGCTTCTAATCCAGAACTGACCTCTGCTTTCCATACACGTGCCTCAGACTCCTTCTGTGAGAGCCCAGACTTTGTAAAAGACTCCTCCCTCATGGCAACCAGCATTCTGTGACTCCTGAGGAATGTCCTCCCTCACTGTACTGAGTCAATCAATCTGATTTTGATTCTGGAGTCCCAGGATCAAGGACTGCATCAGGCTCCCGGCTTCATGGGGAGTCCGCTTCTCCCTCTGACCTTCTCCCCTCTCGTGCTCTCTCTCTCTCACCCTCTCTCTCACTCTCTCTCAAATAAATAAATAAAAATCTTTTAAAAATCTGATTTTAACAGACCATAAGCTTATTCTTGCTGGTCTTTGGAAGATTAGGCATTAGGCCTTCGGAGAAAGTTCTGAATGGCTGCTTCATGAAGGGGTGAACTGTGTCCCCAAGGTCTCTTTTTGCTGCCTTCTAATCACAGATGCTGAGACAAATCCTCCCAGGTGCTGGTTTTTCAAAGCACTTAATGCTTTGGCTTTGAAGTTCCTCACTTGACAGTTCTGCTTTAATCAGTTTGTGACAAAACAGCCAATTGGTGGTGGATGCAAAGTGCACTGATAAAGTTAATATCAGGGAACAATTTTTTGAGTGTCAAGCATGTGCATGTGTGTGCACACACATATCCATGTGCTAAGCATTATGGTAAATGTCTGACAAGAACTAAAACATCAAAATGTCAGGATACCCCATTAGCTGATATTTTTATTATTCCTACATCCTAAACTATGAAAAACAGGGTCAGAGAATCAGAAGTGGCAAGAAGAATCAAGATTTGAGGCAGTTCGATTTCACAGCCAGCCTTGATCAATAGGTATGTACACCTGTGTCTAGTTTCAGCTCTGTGTAACCTTGCCATAACCTTGGATAAGCCATTCATCTCTCAAGTTCAGGTTCTTGGTCCAAAGAGGGAAGGGGCACAGGTTGAGTACCTCCAGTGGGACTTCCTGGCAGGCTTGTTCATCCAAGCATTCCTGTTTCAGTTTGAGTAATTGAATCCAGTCTTTGTTTTACCGAAGGCCAAGCTTGTCCAGTGTGTCCATGCCACCAGCCAACAGCATTTGTCCATGGCATGTAACAACTGAGCAACATTCATAGGAATGGGGGGAGGAAAAGATGTCCACAGGTGTTGACAGATGTTCTGCATGGAGGAACAGGAGCTGGGGCCATCACCTGCTGTTTCTAGTGGCCTTCTCTGTCGAGTTAAAGCAAATGGCAATTATTTGCAATGGCAGGGATGAAAGTAGAGGGTATTATGCCAAGCGAAATAAGTCAGTCAGAGAAAGACAATTATCATATGATCTCATTCATATGTGGAGTTTAAGAAACAAAACAGAATCCTAGGGCAGTAAAGGAAAAAAATAAAACAAGATGAAGTCAAAGAGGGAGACAAACCAGAAGAGACTTAAAAAAAAAAAAGATTTTTATTTACTTATTTGACAAACAGAGATCACAAGTAGACAGAGAGGCAGGAAGAGAGAGAGAGGAGGATGCAGACTCCCCAGGGAGCAGAGAGCCTGATGTGGGGCTCGATTCCAGGACCCTGAGATCATAACCTGAGTTGAAGGCAGAGGCTTTAACCCACTGAGCCAGCCAGGTACCCCTCAGAAGAGACTCTTAATCACAGTAAACAAACTGAGGGTTCTTGGAGGGGAGGGGGATGGGTGGATGGGGTAACTGGGTGATGGACATTAAGGAAGGCATGTGATACAGTGAGCACTGGGTGTTATAAAAGACTGATGAATCACTAACCTGTATGTCTGAAACTAGTGTTATATGTTAAGTAATTGTATTTAGATTAAAATTTTCTTTAAGAATAATTTTAAAATAAAATAAATAACAATCAAATAATGATCAGAGTTATCCAGCAGGGAGTATCAGATCTAGATGTCAGTTAAATTTAAGGGGCTTGCCGAAGTTTAGGAGAGTCACGCTAGGTCATTTTCCTGTGTGGGGAAGTCTTCAGGGGCAGTTCCAAAGACAAAGAATATTAATATTTCTCCTTCCCCCATTCCTCCTAGAGCCAAAGATGTTTCCTCCACTCACCCACTGGCCCTGTATGTAGGTGTTACTTTCTCTCTACCAATCAAAAAATCAGTGAGTAACTAGAACTTCACCTTTTCCAGTATCCCCCTACCCCCTACCTTTTGTCTTTAATGGCCATGGGCAACAGGGACAAAGACATTTTTTAAAAACTTACAGAGATCTATTATGCTCTACTACCTTGGCCCGCATGGGCCACTGCAAAGGGATTCTGTGAACCGTGTACTCAGATGAATGGTCATTATCTTCAAAAAGGCAGGGGCAGTGATAGACACAGGAATCAAAAAAGCAAGAGTTAATGGACCATCAGAATAATGGAGTACCAACACTTTTTTGTCCTTGGCTTGAATCCTCAAGGTCCAGTGTCTCAACAGAATTTTCATTTTGGTCTCATCTGACTCACTTGTCCACCCCTGGGCCAGTTGGCAGTTATACTGAGAACTTGAAATTTTCCTTAGAAGAGAGAAAGAGTATTTGTCAGGTAAACCAAGGAAATGTCCATATATAGGAAGTTATGCCTTTTGTCGTGGTACTCCATTAGCACCCTCCTGACTGTTAAAGAAAAAAAAAAATTGTGACACCCATTAAAGACAGTAAGGAAGATTTTATTCAAGGGACGCTACTACGATGGGATTTTATTTTATAGTATGGGAGAGAAATCTGGCTCAGCTCAGACAAATGGAGATTTACAGCTAAAGAGCATGGTGGGGGTCACTGAATGTAAAATTAAGATGGAACCTCAAGGGTAAGGATGAAGGGATTCTGGCTAAACCATCTGGACAGTAATATTGTTGAAGGAAGGCTAGGGTCATAAACTATTGAGATCAGGGGATAAGGAATTTTTTAAAAGACTTATTAATACATTTTAGAGAGAGGGAGCAGGGGTAGGGGTAGAGGGAGAGGGAAAGAGAATTTTAATCAGACTCTTCACTGAGCATAGAGCCTGAGGTGAGGCTTAATCTCAGGACTGTGAGATCATGACCAGAGCAGAAACCAAGAGTCAAACGTTCAACCAGCTGCACCAACCAGGTGCCCTGGCAATAAGGGATTTGATCAGATATTAAGCGTTATAGATATCTGAAGCACCTGGGTGGCTTAGTTGGTTAAATCTCTGGCTTTGGCTTAGGTCATGATCTGATCCCAGGATCAAGCCTGGCATTGGGCTTGCTGCTCAGTGGGGAGTCTGGTTCTCTCTATCCCTCTGCTATTCCCCCTGCTCAGGCTCTCTCTCTGTCAAAATAAATAAATCTAAAAAAAAAAAAAAAGAGTGGTAAGATACCAGGGGTGAGAGATAAGGAATTTGATCAGATATCAAGAGTAGGATAGGAGATTGCTGAAAAATTGACTAAGCAGATTTCTTGCTAAAACTGGGCTAAGTGGGCGGAGCCTGAGGTCAAGGCTGGACAGAAAGAGGACTCAGAGGAACTTGACTCCAGTCTGGTCAAGGAGAAAATCTTCATCATCCATGACCATTGTATTTTCTGCAGTCACACATTTTTACTAATTCTTTTATCAGACATTCAGTGAACGAGAAACATGAACACAGCAGCAATAATATAACAAATGTATCGCTCTAGCAGAGACAAAGGCAGTATAGGAATCCACCTCATCAGATTTAGAATATGCATGACTCCATGACTGAATTACTACCACTGCTTGACTGTTGAGATTAAGATGTAGTACAGAGGATCAGAGGGAAGGGAGGAAAATCTGAATGGGAGTCATCAGAAAGGGAGACAAACCATGAGGCACCTTTAACTATAGGAAACAAACTGAGAGTTGCTGCTGGGGGGGGAGGGGAGTGGGAGACATGGAGTAACTGGGTGATAGGCATTAAGGAGGACACGTGATGTGATGAGCACCAAGGGTTATCCACAACTGATGAGTTACTAAATTCTCTGAAACCAATGATGTTCTATCTAATGGCTAATTGAATTTAAATATCTAAAAAAGACACTTAAAAAAAAGATGTAGCATAACTCACAATATCCTTTGATTGGAAGAATGTGCGGACTTTCCACACCTCTGCTGTCCAAGTCCCATGGCTAGTAGCCACATGTGGCTAATGACCACTTAAGAGGTGGCCAGTTCAAATGGAGAAATGCTGTAAAAGTAGAATAAACACTGGCTTTCAAAGACATATTGTAACCAAAGGTCAGAGATATTTCCAACCTCACATCACAAACATCTTATGATTTCTACAGCTAATGAGAGTGGGACCCAAGATGGGAGATGTCAATCTGAAAGTCCATGATGTCAGAAAGAATATGGGGAAGAAAGAGTCACAATCCTGGAGTGGATGGGCTGAGGACTGTCAGAATGCCTTTTTCTCCAGAATTCACTGTAGATAACATCTGTATGCCTCACATTTTCAAGGGAAAATTATGAAAACGCATATACACCCACAGCCATAGTTTAATTATGTTTGAAATGTATTCAGAACTACTCCAGTCAGTAAATTGCATATTTTCACATTTAGCTTCTCAATTTTCTCTTCCGCACCTCCCTTTCTTGAAATCCCAACACAAATCCCATCTCTTGCCTAAGGACCTTAAACTACCTAACTATCAAAGGCTACAGTTCATTCATTCACTTGATTCATTCAAAGCAACCTAATCTTGACTGATGTCTTAGGCGCTCTTCTAGGGACTGGTGACACGGTGAACAAAATAGGTAAAGATCTCACTTTCATGGAGCCTATCTGGTATTTAGGGGAAAATCTTTCCTTATCAACATGAAAAGACTTATTATGGATGTTGCTTAGAATTTCAGTTTTTTTTTTTTTTCTTGACAGTATCTCAGGTGATCAACTTTGAGGTGGTTCTCCTGAAAAGTACCTTTGGGGGGTACTGACTCGACTTTCTGATTCAGACACTTTCCTAAAGACAGGGGTCACAGGAAAAGTGACAACTGTCACTCTTGCAGTAAGAACAGGGATCACAATACTTGAAACAGAGATATGCTGCTCAGCTGTCAGAAAGTCCACAAGGCTCCAAATGTGTGTGGCCAACTAATGGAACCTGTAACTCAGAGGTTATCATCCTGAGAGCAATGGGAAATCCCTCTAGTTAAGGACTCCTTGACGACGGAAGCTTGACAATGGCCTTGATTTACTTACTATGATGTTTAGGTAATTATACACATTAAGAAAAGTGCACAAGGCACTTCCATATCCATGATACCATCAAAGATATTGTTGTTTTATTAAAATGTTACATCTAGAGCTGTAACGTATAGAGTAGTTAAGTCAATCAGTATGTGGTACAGGTGAGACTATTGTAACAGCCATACTTCCATAAAAAAGAAAATTTTTTTTGTGGTTTCTGATCTAGGAATCAGCCAGTGAATAATTCTATATCAGTGTCCAGTTACCGGGCTAAACATGTAATCTATTTATATTTCTGAGGGTAAGCTGAATTGTGATCACTGAGCCAGCTGTGTTCTAGTAACTACTCCTTTACCCAACATAACAGATATAAGAAGGTAAAAGGCTTCTAAGGAGACTGGTTACTTATATTTTGAACCACATTTTGGCAGGTATAACTTGCAACTTGTGCTTAGTGGTAAGATTTCTGATATTTACTTTCTCCTTCCTTTGGCAAGTCAAGTTAGTTAAAAAGTAATTAGAGTTGAGTCCGTTGTTTTTCTTAAATGTTTACAGAGATATAGAACTCTCAAGTTTCTTTACTAGAAAGGATTAGATCACATTAGTGATAAAGATCAGAATGATTTACATTGCTAAAACGAGAACTTCCTGTCAGTTTGGAGAAAGCTCATTTTTATAACCAACATATTAGCTGGGCTAGAGATTAATGAGTGCTATGTGTGGGGTGATGAAAGTGATATATTCAATGACCTGTGGAATTTGTTCTGTAATTTCCCCACTCCTCTGGTCAGCAGAGCGTCTTCTTCAGTACCCAGCACTGCCCATAACTCCATTCAGAAAATCACTCTCCAAAAATGGTTATTTGTTTTGATTTTTTATAATTTTTTAAAACATTTGATTTATTTACTTGTCAGAGAGAGGGAATGAGAGCACAAGCAGGGGGAGCAGCAGAGGGATGGGGAGAAGCAAGCTTCCTGCTTGGTGGGATTGCACAAGGGCTGAAGAAGACATAATGGGAAGGGGACAAGGAGAATAGTGGGTTTCAGATTCTTGGGAACAAAGCCCACTTCTATTTCTATGTTTATCTCACTGCTCTAAACCCAGGTCACAGCACAGTGCCTGCAGCAGAGTCATGGAAGTGCTCCAGAACTGATAGCTATTGCTATTTATGCTACTAAAATTCCTCCACAAAGGGCCAAGTGTCATAGCTTCTCCCAGTTCCCCACACTGAACGCAATGAAGAATCAAACTATCAGGTTAAGGATGGCGAGGGGCACTTATCAGGACCCAGATCACAGGAGCCATATTGTATTGCAGGACCAGGGGTCTTATCAGTGACTAGGTATTCACTCCTCTTGAGAGGCTAGCTCCTTGGATCTCCCTCTTCAATCCTTTGAACCCATGTCTGGCATCAGAAACAAAAGTAAACATAACGTATCGCCCTCGTTTATTTTTTACTATTATTTGTTACAGAGGAAGAGAGAGATCACAAGCAAGGGGAACAGCAGGCAGAGGGAAGGCAGGCCCCCAGTGGAGCCTGGTATGGGATCCAATCCCAGGACCCTGGGATCATGACCTGAACCAAAGGTAGATGCTTAACTGAGTAAGCTACCCAGGCATCCCTTATTGTCCTTCTTTAAAATTTAATGTATTCTCTCTCCCTCTCTCTTTGTCCCCACTCTGTCACTCATACTCACACAATCACAGAGTCACAGACAATAGCAAGGTATTTCCCATTCTAATTCGCTAAGGCACTATGAGCTTATGCTCAACAGAATCACTTTGCCAGCTGCTGCTCTACCGTGCCCTGATCCCTTCTCTATCCCCAAGCTCGATCTGTAACTCAAGTGTCATGGTGGTGGCTCTTTCTGCCCTCCCTCCACAAGGCTGTCATCAGCACACTCTTCCCCGTGGCTCCACTCCCCAGCACTGGCTGCCTTTGGTCTACTGGTATGCCCTCTCCTAGAGCTTTTCCACTCTCCCTGAGGGGAAGACAACCCTTACTTCTCCCCTGTGGCTGTCACGTGTCCGCTATATATTGTGACGATCAGCCCGATTAAGAGATTGGGAACTAAAAGACTGGCTTCTGCTTATGGATAAAACTAACTCTGGGGTTTGGGACACATGACAGCAGCACATGGTGGTAGAACTGAGATGGTTAGGGAGTTAATCTGCATTTTCACATCTGGTCAGCAGCAGAACAAAGAGGACACCCCAGATCTCCTATCTCCCAGAACAGTACTCTTCAGGTAACTTACAGCACCATCCTTCTCCAGCTTTGGAAGTGGCACTTTTCCAACCCCAAAGTCTTGATTCTAGGCAGCACTCCGAGAGATACTCCCTCCAGAATCACCCCTGGCTGGAAGTAGTGGTTGGCCAAGGCCTCCCAAATATCTTCCCTTCAGAGTTGCGCTTGCATCAAACTCAAAACTGTGGCACGTACGGGACTTTCCTGTCGGCCTCTAGCTCTAATGACCTATTGGACTTCAGAGGTGCACTTTTATACCCACTTACCTAATAACATCGACGTGTGACTCCTCTAGAATTCTCTCCATGGTTTTTTTTCTCCTGTACTAATTGTTATGGACTGAATTGTGTCCCCACAAAAGTCATATGAAGAATTCCTAATCTCCAGTGTGACTGCATCTGGGAGATAGGGCCTACCTAGAATGAGGTACTGAAGGCTTGGTGAGGTCACAGGAGTCCTAATCTGCTAGGACTGGTGGCCTCATAAGGGGGAAACACATGAAAGCACTCCCCCTACCTCCCCTCTGGGGGCCCACAGAGAAGAGGTCATCTGAGGGCACAGTGGAAAAGATAGTGATCTATAGACCAACAAGAAAAGGCTCACTGGAGACCAACCTTGCTGGAACCTTGATCTGGAACTTCTGGCCTCCAGATCTGTGAGAAAATACATTTCTGCCATTTAAGCCCTCCAGCCTGTGTTTGGTATAGCAGCCTGAGTAGACAAAAATATACTGATAAAGCCTTCTTTCAAGCTTGGGAGAAACTTTCTATACACTGTGCTCCATGCTTTTTGGGTCTAACCCTTCTCTCCATAGCCATTGCTAATATTTGAGCCAGAGAAGTCATAAATACTAGCAATGTTGGAATTGGATAGGGCATCAATAACCATCTAACTCAGTATCCCCAGCTATGAAGAATTAACACACAGACACACACACATACACACACACACACTACAAACATGGTTATCCCACTTAATTACATTGGTGATTTCTTGATACCCAAGCCCACATGCCAGATCCCCTTCAGAGTACTAACCTCACTATCTCCCTGTGACCTACCCACCTCCATGCAGACCTAGGACCTTATACCTCAACTCCTGCCAAGCTAACGACAAATGTTTATGATTCAGTTCCTATCTCTCCTGCTTTATTCATGACCTCTTAAAGTCTAGTGACCCATCCTCCTCTTCTTTCTAAAAAACAAAACAAAACCAAACAAAACAAAACCCACTGCTTCCTGGGAACCTTTCAGATTTTAAAAAAATTTTTTTTAAATTTTTTATTTCTTTTCAGCGTAACAGTATCCAGTGTTTTTGCACACCACACCCAGTGCTCCATGCAATACGTGCCCTCCCCAGTACCCAGCACCCCATTCCCCCTACCTCCCCCCCACCCCTTCTAAATCCTGATTGTTTTTCAGAGTCCATAGTCTCATGTTTCTCCTCCCCTTCCAATTTCCCTCAACTCCCCTTCTCCTCTCCATCTCCCCTTGTCCTCCATGCTATTTGTTATGCTCCACATATAAGGGAAACCCTATGACCATTGACTCTCTCTGCTTCACTTATTTCACTCAGCATAATCTCTTCCAGTCCTGTCCATGTTTTGCTACAAAAGTTGGGTATTCATCCTTCTTTCAGATGTTTTTTACCTCTATAATCTACTGGAGGATAACAATGTACCAGAACCCTTGAGTGACCATTAATGCCTATTGGTCACATCGTGTATGCTACGTAGGACCCTATTCTGTGTTCTTAACAATCATGGCTTCAACTCATCCTGAAGGTGGACTTTAACTGGAGTCTATTGTGCAAATACCTGAAGCAGGAAGTCCCCTGCCCAGTGAATGAGGCATGCAGACTTCCAGAGGTCTTGAGGTCCTCTCTTCAAATATACACATTCACTTTGAGAAATCAGGATTCCCCACAAAAACGAGAGACAAAAGAAAAGAAAAAAAAAAAAAAGAAGAAAAGAGAGAGAGAGAGACAGGAAAGAAAGGGAAGATGAAAAATAAGGTTCAGCCCAGATGGGCCCCAAGGTAAAATTAATGAAGTAGACAAACAAAAAGAGATAAAAAGACTGATAAAAGTATATGACAAGAGAAAAAAATATATATATGCAAATAAAGAAAGACCTCGTCAAAAAGAACCACAAGTGTAAAATTTATATGCTATCAGAACAAACACAAAAAACACAGAAACACTGGTGGAAGAAGATGGGAGAGTTCTTATAAATTCTCAGTGTGTGTGAGGAAGGTTGTTTTGATTCTTCCTGGATGTATCTTGATATCTTTATTAAAGGACTCAACTTTCCTAAGATAAAGGGGATTAAAAATTGGTTTACCTATAGGGGTAGTATTGATTGGGGGGAAAGAGGATTACTTTGAAGTTTAACTCTATATGAATATTAGAGGATAAAACTAAAAAGGAATAAACTAGACTAAACTAAAATTTAAAAAAGGAATTCAAAAAATAAAAATGCAAAAGAAAAACATAGGTGTATGTATCAAAAAGTTAGGTTAGAAAGGTATTTGGAATTTGATGTACTGTACAACTCGCTGTGATGGTAAATAGGTTAAAAAAAATTACCTATGTGTAAAAAAAAAAAAAAAAAAAAAAAATGAACCGGAATAGTGGGAACAAGAGAACAATACAAGTTTTCCTATGAAGTAGTGGTTGTTCTCTTGTAGTCTTTTTTTTTTTTTTTTTCTTTCTTGGTTTGTTTTCTCGGGGAAGGGCCTGCCACGTGGGTTGTCAGTCAATTATGAGTGGTTGCCTTCGGCTCAGGTCATGATCCCAGGATCCTGGGATCGAGTCCATCTTCAGTCTCTCTGCTCAGCAGAGAGCCTGCTTGTAACTCTCCCTTTGCCTGAAGCTCTGCCTACTTGTGCTCTCTCTGTCAAATAAATAAATAAAATCTTTTTAAAAAAAAAACTGGAAAGGCTTCTCAGTCACTCTTTCCTACTATCCCCATTTGTACATAAGGAAAGGCAGTGCAAACCTGGAGGGAGGAGCCCAGAATAAAAATGAAAGAAAGAAAGAGAGAAAGAAAGAAAGAAAGAAAGGAAGAAAATGAAAAAGAAAGAAAATGAAAAAGAAAGAAAATGAAAGGGGAACTGGCTGAGAGACTAGAACCAAAGCTTCACCAAAGTATAGCCTTCCAGGAAGTAGAAAATGGGATGTTTGCTTCCAGCTTGGAGAGTATGGGAGCTTGGGTAAAAGAAACAAGCAAAATCCCAATGATTACGAGGCTCTGGAGGAATGGGGTGGGGTACCCAGGTGACCAGTAGGTTACAAACCCTGATTCTACCCATTTTCATTAAAAAGAAAAAAAAATACTCTGCAGTTCATCCTCTTCATGCCCCTGCCTCCTGCAAAGAGAGTACAAAGCAGTGACTCTCGAGGTACATAAAAATGAGTGAGACATAAACCAACAATCACAAATGTTTCAGAAAAAACAAGCCACGGAAAAAAAGAACAGCTTTAATATGTTTTATCTTTTCTTTCAAGAGAGAATATGCACCTAAGGGGGGGAAAAGTGTTAGACATTAACATCAATGTAATTAAATTAATCATATGGATAAGTCAGAATATCTTATCATGAAATGAGAGCAGGCAGTTATAAAAATAATTAACCGATATCTTGGAAATAGAAATAGCAACAGAAGTAAAAAGAAACCTTTCAAAGAGATGGGTTGAATAGCAGAATGAGCACTGCTTAAAACCAAACCAGAGAGATGGAATATCAAGCTAAGGAATTCTCTAAGAAGGCAACCCAAGGAAGAAAAAGAAAAAACCTCTGAGTGACAGGTAAGGAATTACAGAAGACAGACCTAAAAGTTCCAGTAGAAGGCTACAGACATCCCATTGGTTTGTTATCCTTCCTGCTTATCTTCTCAGCCAAAAGTAAAGCACCTTAGCGCCGTTGGACTTTTTCCAAGTTATTGTTGGCTTCTGGCTCAGAGGCTCAAGTGCTGGTTTGGGCCCCAGTTTTCCCCCAGGATTCCCCTACCAGCACCTGTGACTTTTTCAGACAACCTCCTCAGGAAGCCCAGGACAACCAGCAGCTTCAGCAATACCCAGTCCCTAGCACTGTGCCTCCTAAGCTAACACTTCCTTACACTCTACCCATCGAGAGCCGGTCCGAGGCGACGCCCCAGGACTCCAATGAGTCCAGCTGCCAGATGCCAATCCAGCGATGAGAAAGCTCCTGAGCTCCAGAAAGCCACATGGGGACGCTGAGCCCCAAGGCCCCTGCATCATGGTCCCGCCCCTCCACGCAGACCCCGCCCCTTTATCAGCCAGGCTCTGTTGGAGTGCGGGGCCTTGTGGGAGTTGTGGTCCCCCCAGGGCCTCCAGCCTCCTGCGGGAAGGTGGGGCTGGCAGCTGGAAGAACCTGGGAACCACAGCTGAGAAGGACACCTCTGCCTCCCTGGGAACTCAGGCTCTATGGCGGCCAATTAGGCAGGACCACGTGAGTCTCCAAAACAAAGAGCAGGAGCAGGCTGGGCGCCTTCCCCTAGGCCCGCTGCCCTCCCGTCCTCCCACTCTCTTGCACTCCCTCACTCCCACTAGCCCCCTCTCAGGTTTGGAACTTGATGAGGGAGCAGGAGGCTGACTGAGGACAAAGCAAAAGCTGGCACCTTGCACCCCCTCTCCACCCGCTCCCCTCTGTAATATGTGTAACATTCCTCAGGCACCCCTGACCTCCATAAACAAGAAACAAAGAGTTAACTTGCAGAGCTCACAATCCTGCAAGACAGGCATCTCTCAACTATCTTGTTGTTAATGGCCTAGTAAAAGACAACTCCTCTTTAGCATATGAAAACTCCCTTGAAACCTCCCTTACCCTTACCTTCCCCCAACCACAGATTACAACACCTGCAGCTGTTCCTGCCCACAGATGCTGTCCCCATGCCTCAATAAACCACCCTTTTGCAGCAAATATGTCTCAAGAATTCTTTCTTGGTCATCAGGTCCGGACCTCAGCCCACTGAACCTCGACATTAAAGAAATACAAATTAAAATCATAATGAGACATGCTTACATATCTATTAGAATGGCTAAAATTATAAAGGCTAATTGAACTTCGTCTGAGCTAGATTGAGAAGCAACAAAAAATATAAACTGTTGTTGGCATATATCATGATACAACCACTTTGGAAAATAGATTGAAAATTTTTTTAAATGCAAAATATGTTGCAGTTACACAAATAGCCATTTTACTTCTAGGCATTTAACCAAGAGAAACAAACCCTATGTTCATACAAGGACTTGTATATGAATTTCATAGCAGCTTTATTTTTAAGAATTGAAAACTGTGGAAATGTTCATCAATGCCCATCAATAGACCAAAGACAAATTATGATCTATTCATTAAAGAGATTACTATTCAACATCAAAATGAACTATTTACAATTGGAGATTCTCAAAGTAATGATGCTTTTCTCAAAGAAAAGCCAGGCAATGAATAGTATATACTGTGTGATTCCATGACTATAAAAAAATCTAGAAAATACAAATTTATATATAGTCACAGTCACCAAATATATTGGTGAGATTTTAGTGCCTTCTTCTGTGCTCCCATAGCTTGGGATCTCCGAGCATTTGTTACACCATGTGAAAATATGAACTCTTTTTCTTTATTCTGTCTTACTAGAATAAGAATCCTTGAAATTTTATGGACATGTGAACTCTCCGTTATTAGCAGAAATTCTATCACACAGTAAGTTTCCAAATATAAAAGCCAGAGTTTTACAATGACTTCTAAGCTTTTACATGATCTAGCCACTCATTTAACCTCTGTGACCTCTTTCCCTGCTACTCTTCAGTCACTCACAGTGGCCTCCTTGCTATTCCTCAGATATGCCAGGCATGATCCAACCTTATGGCCTTCAAGATAGCCAATTCCTTTGTCTGGAGTGACCTTATTGCTGATAGTTCTGGGGATATTCATCACCTTTCCATACCTTTGTTCAATTGTCAGCTTCATTGTAACATCCCTAATCTTCCTATTAAAAATTTTAGCTCCCCATCCCCTGCCTAGCAACCCTGATTTTTCTCACCCTGATTGAATTTTTATTTTTCCCCATTGTACTCATCATTTTTGAATGCACTATGCAATTTTTATTAAGGTTTATAGCTTTTAATTGTCTCACCCATGAAAATAAAAGTTCTACAAAGACAAGTATTTCATTTACCAGTGTAGTCTGAAAGTAATATCTGCCATATAATAGGTTCAGTAGACAATTGGTAAATTTCAGAATAAATTAATGTTGAGAGTATACTGAATTTCATAAGTTATTTCAATAATTTTTTCCAAAAAATAAACTACGTAAAACATACCTTAAATTTACATTCAAAATATTTTATAGCATATAATGGACAATATACATAAGCCTTAAAGAAACAATCATATAAATAACCATTTCATACCTACTTAAAAACTGCATAATACCACACTCCTACATCCTCTCTGAGCGCTCTAAAATAACCCTTCAAAGGAAATACATTTTTAAAAATAACAGATTTTTTGTCAAATAATTTAATAAAATAAAAGTTTCATTCATCTATGTAGATCATAATAAATGTTTTTAAGAAGCATGAAATTATAACTCTGAAGTGTGCTAAAATGAAACCACCTGCGAAGGGTGAGAGAACAAAAATAAACATCATTTTTCCAAATAAGGGGAATGTATTACCTTTGAATCAAAGCATGTGGATTTGTTCAAACTGGCAATAAAGGAATATGGAGACACAAACCATAGAAAGTCATATTTTAGATTTCTAAAAGACTTCGAAGTGAAGAGTATACATTCACTTCTCACTTATTGCTCCTACATATTCATGAATTTCAGAGAAAAAATAGGCCCTGTGTGTCTTAGCAAGTAATGGGATATATTTTGATATTTACATGCTTACACATATTATGTGTTATAGTCTTCTCTTTTACATGCTGTAAAAAGGTTAACCCCTTTTCTGCAGAGATCTGAAAATGTGAAACAGTGCCTGAGTAGCTGAATTCATCTAATTCGAATTTCTTGCAGGTCTAAGACCTATTGTTTTTCACTTGACTGCCTCCTTTTTCATCTGTCAATTGGTTACAAATTCTGGTACTGAAGAGAATACATTGGGGCTGGTGGCTCAGTGGGTTAAAGCCTCTGCCTTCAGTTCAGGTCATGATCTCAGGATCCTGGGATCGAGCTCCACATCGGGACATAATGTAATGACAGATAGTTTATATGGGAGCCCTTTGGGTACTCTGGTGGATGAATGTTTTTAAATTAGTTTTTCATGGACATGGGGAGTTAGAGACGAGAAGGGAGGTGGGGCAAATTGGAAGGGGAGCTGAACCATGAGAGACTATGGACTCTGAAAAACAATCTGAGGGTTTTGAAGGGGCGGGGGCTTGAGAGGTATTATAGAGGGCACTGCTTGCATGGAGCACTGGGTGTGGTGCAAAAGGAATAAATACTGTTATGCTGAAAATAAATAAAAAATAAACTTAAAAATATTAGTTTTTCGTAAACTGCAAAAAAGAAAAGCGCTCCCATTTATAACGTACACTTTATGGTTCACAAAGCACGTGCCAACAATAAAAATAATAATGGGTTACCGTTACAATTCATAGAAAAGGAGGTACAGGGAAATTGAATGAAAGGGAATAACAAAGTAGGTTTATA
Source organism: Mustela putorius furo (assembly GCF_011764305.1). NCBI lineage: Eukaryota > Metazoa > Chordata > Mammalia > Carnivora > Mustelidae > Mustela > Mustela putorius. The sequence goes on from NW_025421436.1 coordinate 337,665, forward strand.
AGTCAATCTTCCTTGTAAAAAAATTAACCTGAAAGTGCGTTTCTGCCACCTCTCTCCTGTGTGATATGATAAAGAATGACCACGATACATCAATTATAGTTCATAGTTTTGAAAGCATAATAGCTTTATACCAACACTTGAGATTTTAATTATTTATTTATTTATTGCTAACAAGATAGCTCGATTTGATATGCGATTCCTGACAACCAACCTCAGAAATAATTCCATCTTCATGAGAAGTCAGAAAGAACCACAAACCAAACCTCAAAATAGATTCAAAGAGAAAATACTCTTTAAAAAATTTCCCTTCCTGGGGCACTGGAGTGGCTCAGTGAGTTAAAGCCTCTGCGTTTGGCTCAGGTCATGATCCTAGGGTCCTGGGATTGAGCCCCATGTCTGGCTCTCTGCTCAGTGGGGAGCCTGCTTCCACCTCTCTCTGTCTCTCTCTCTTCCTGCTCTGGCCTACTTGTGATCTCTGTCTGTCAAATAAATAAAAAAATGAAATCTTTAAAAAAAAATTTCCCTTCCTATCTGAAGCAGACCAAACCAATAACAAATACTCCAGAAAGCTTCATCTAAAAGGTTGTACTTTCATCAGACACCCAGCAGGACCTTCTTCTCTGGTCCTGGTATTTCTTCAATGGCCTATTCCAGAGAATAAGACACTAAACTACTGAGCGCCATGGGCCTCAGAACCACGAAAGAGATGATGAGGGGCACAAAGCATGCCTCTGGTCACCAAGCGGTATGGAAAACGTTTGCTGCTTTTCTGCATTTTTCAAAGCTGAGTTTGTAGCTGGAGGCAGCTCCTTTAGGATAAATTGCTGATACCGTATTAGTAAAAGCTATCTTTTCCAAACCATTTCCTATCTTTGCATTCTCATGTGCCAAGACAGACACGGATTATTTTAAAAACCCTGAAGAGAGTGCTCTTGCATTTAAATTGCCTGTAACCTTCGTGTAATAGATTTATGATTGATGATAGATTTAGTTAAAATAGAACTATTTAAAATATTTACTCTCAGTAAACGATTTCAACCTATGCTCATTTAAGTAACTTGGTGCATAATCCCTTTTCTATTAAACCATAGTGCAAGGACCAATGCCGGGTTTCCTAGAGAACCCCAAGCTATTTTTCTAGAATGTCCGTATGCCTATATATCAGGCGACCTGTTTTCACTCCCTTTGTGGAGCATCTACCCTGGAGGTCATGTAATAAACAATGACCAAAAATACAAACAAAAAAAAACCCAGACATCCAGGTCGAAGTGCCATCCCTGCCTGGAGAAGAAGAGACTGCTCAGACAGATGCCTGGCAGGCATCTCAGCCCAGGCCTGTGCTGGGAAAGCTGGTTGCTGGCTTTGGGCGCAATCTGGAAGCCAGCAAACTGACCGAAGAGTGCAGCTGGCGTTTAGGACTGATGATCTTTTCGCAGCCAGGCTGCGCACGGACACCCGCTCAGGGAGCCAGGCTAGGAGGCTGCCCACCGCTGGCGCAGGCAATGCTCACAGCCTGCCCGAGCTTAACCCCGCACCCCAGCCAGGTTGGGGGCCTCAGGAGGGAGGGGGGCAGGGGCGGGGGTGGCGCAGAGAAGGGGCTTTGCTAATTTCCAAAGCCAGAAGTGAGCTCACGGAGGTCTCAGGAGGGAGGGGGAGGGAGTCGGGGTAGGGGCCGGGTCAGGAGCGACCCGAAGCAGGGGCTTTGCTAATTGACGAGGCAGGAAGTGAGATCACGGAGGATGTGGCTGAGAGTCTGTGAGGAGGTGGAGGGGCTGGCGGAGGAGGGGCGCAAAGCACCAGGGTGCTGTGCTGCGGCCCAGTCCGGACTGCAGGACCCACCGGACTCGCCGCCAGTGTGCTCCTGCATGAGGCCTCGCTGTCCCACTGGTACTGCCTGCTGCCCCTCCCCGCCCCAAGGCTTCTCCGGACCACCCTCTTAGCACAGGTAAAGTGACCGCGCTGGGCCCTCACCTGGAGCAGAAAGCAGGGGACGCGACCTGGGGACGGGGAGGGAGGTTGGCGAGGCCCAGCATCCCCTGAACACCAGGGCACCGGGACCACCCCGGACGCTGCACCCAACCCGGGTCCGCATGGGGTCGGCCTGGGGACAGCGCCTTGCGAGGTGCACCTCGCTAGCAGGTGCGCTAGCCCCCATTGTTCGGCACCCCCACGGGTGCGTGCTGAGGACCCCCTTCCGTCCCCTGCCTTGGTCCCGCTGCTTTTGTTCTGGACTTGGGATCCCAGTTGGAAACTAGTCCCTCAGACCTCCCTGGCAGCAAGGAGGGCAGGGAGGGATTCTTGGTTTTCTGCCGTGGCTCCTCCTCGCTCCCCATTCACAAGCCTTCTGGCTTCCTTTAACTCTCCTCATTGTCAGTTTTATTAAATGATTTTCCTCTGCATGTTGACCTGAAGAGCTATTTCATGAATGAATATACAGGAAACTGAGTCGGAGCCCACCTGTGAGAGCCCACCTGTAGAGGCCTTTCATTAGAATGGTCTCTGGTTCTAGCCTCAGTTCAGAATACTGCATGTACCCGAGGACCTAGTCCAGATGTTTCTTTCATGTCTGACTTGAATTTGAAATCCTCCTCAGACTTCAGCTTCCAGGATTTCTCCAGTCCTTACTCTCCCACGGTCTTGGTGGGGATCCGCCATGAGTGTTGAACCCAGGAATGAATGAATGATATATACCCCAGATCGCTGGGGCTTTGTCTTGTTTTGCTGAGGTTGGAAAGGCTTGGGAGAGAACCCCTGTATGCAGATACAGAGCTGCATGCAATTGCTTAGATAAACGTGTTCCCCACTTAATTGCTTGGGCATTGAACATTTCGCCCTTAACCTGTGCTTGAGCCATTAGGAGGAGACAATCTGGAGGTGAATCAGAAGATGGCTGAATCCACATGGTGGTGGTCTGGGTTTGGGAGATTTTCCTGGAGATTCCAACGAAAGATCTAAATTCTTCCAGTGGGGAGTGGTAAACATTTTATGGATGGGAGATGGAAAATAAATGGTCTGGTTAACCTTTCCCTCCCCCTCAAAACCCATTATTTGAAAAAAACAAAAAGGGAAGTGAAGGGAGAAATCCTCCCACTCCCATCCCCACTCACCTCCATAGCCACCTCCTCTTTCAAGAACCTAACAGACAAGGGGCCAAGAAGTGTTAGGTACCAGCAGTGGTCTCAGATCTCATTCAAGGATCATGGTGAAAGGCATTCAAAGAGATTGTGTGGGCACAGGGATCCAATTAAGGGGGACAAGTTTAAGATTTGCCTGGTCCCCTAAAAATTAATGGCACTAGAGAAGATGAGCTTTGGGAACTATAGCTTAATGGATACAATGTGTAAAAAGCTTCAGTGAGTCATGGTGGGAAGTGGCCATGAAGGCAGCAAATACAGTCTTAGATGATGTTATTAATAGCACTACAGGCTCTAGATTTCCTGTGGTGGTGTTCTTGGCAAGACCAGCCCGGCCCAAGTGGATACTCACAACCTGGAACAGAGGGTCTTGGAGATCCCAGCACGTGAGGTATGATGAGAGGGTAAAATGATAGGAGGTGTCCTTTGGAAGGACTGTCTCCTTGACTTTAAAAGGGAGAACCCAAATCTGTAGGTGAAATCTTTTTGGCTACAAAGAGGGCTGAGGCCTCCTAAGGTCAAGGTCTTTTCGTCACTTGCAAAGATGTCGAAGAACATATTCAGACATTTCAAAGATGTCCTCATGTCCATCGGTTCCCACTCTGGAATTCTATCAATAAGATGAGAGTTCCTCTTGTTGAAAAAAAGATCTAAAAAGACGTCCCTTTCTCATGTAATTTCTGTAGCTTCCAGGACCCACCCACCTCCCCCTTCAAGCTCTGTAATGAAGCCACAACTGGTGCCAATTTGTGGAACTCCTTAAAGGCTATTCTCCCTTATATACCCCCGGACCAACTTCCCATGCTCCCTCGCCTGATTTCCTGCACTCACCTCCCACCTGGTGTGTTCACACCTGCAAGTGCCTTTTACCAACCCCTTTGCCAAAAGGCAGCCAGAGTGACCTTTCAAAGACTTATCAGATCCTGGCATTTCTCTCCATAGAAATCTGCACTGATCTTCTAACAAATTCTCAGTCCTCCAAAGGCACCCATAATCCTCCCATCAGTCTCTTCATCCCCCTCCAACTGACTGATGCCTTTTCTGCCCCATCTCTCTGCCAGTCAACCACACTGCCTCCCTCTTCCTGTGGAGACCCCTCAAGGCGCCTGCCTCCAAGCACAGGTGATTCCCATTGATGGGAAGACCCTCTTCCTCTCCCCCATCTCCCCACTCCAGTTACTCCCACTTATTCGTGAGCTCACAAGCCCCATGGTACACACTCTCCATGCAGCCTGCTCTCTCTTTTCTAGCACTGGCCTCCATTTCTAGCTGTGGTTGTGTCATGGATGTCCCTCCCCAGCCAGCCTCCAAGCTCTCCTTCCCTTTAGCTCCAACACCTGATACAGTGCCTGGCACGTAGTAAGCCCTGGCTAGCTTCTAAGAGCCTCACTGAGGGACTGAAAGCATTTTAAAAACGTCACCACGTAGGCTCCAAACTGTAGGCAGAAAAAGCTTTGCCTGGACTGACATTTTAGAGAGGTATTCGTCAAGTTGGATGTGTTCACTGACTTTACCTTGTAAAATTTAAAAAAAAAAAAAAAAAGGACCTCTGTATCGCTTCGCATCTAACGAAGGCACATGTATACTATTAGACCACGTTATGAGATTAATGGAAGGAGACAAGATGTTTTCGCTAAGAAAATGTATAAGACTTTTGAGGTCAAGTGGGAGGAAACAGTCCGTTCGTTGGAGCATTGCTATCTTACTCTATCACAGCCACTAATAAAAATCTGACACGGGGTGAGTCAGAATTGTCTGTCGGAGATGAGTTAGATCTGGCTCATGTTCCTACAGACATGAAAGCCAGGAACGAAGAAGGAGGCTTTGAAAGCCTGGGTTGAGGAGGCGGTGTGGTTCACTGCGATGAGCTAAGAACCCAGGGCCACCAGCAGACATGCAGGCCTGTGTCCTTCCTTTGTTCTGGGGTCCCTCTTGCACCATGTGGTGTGGCTGGTGGCTGGGAGCAGCTCGGGACAGGACCTGGTGGCATCTTACCTCTCCCACCCTCCTGTGGGCTCCAGTTTGCTCCAGTAGGTCCCAGGGGACAGCCTGCCTTCCTTGCAAAGCCCAGTAGCACTGGGAGCAGAAACTGGGACCAAAGTGTGAGCACCCTGTTTGACAAACTGGACCAGCCACCTCTTCTTCAGATGCAGGGGGAGCCCTGGCATGCTGACTCCTCCCTTCCCCCTTTCCCTTTCCTCTCTTCCTCCCTCTACCCTTCCCCTCTCTCCTTCCCTGGTGGTGCCCTTTCCCAATGCCCACTTCATCCCTTTTCCTTTCTACATGCCTGTCTTCTAGAGTTTCTTCTCTTTCCTCCCCATTACTTGCCTTCATCTGAATCTCCTCTTTGGTCCCTTTGTTCCCGCTCTCTGCTCCACCTCCCCTTCCCTGGCCCCTGTTCAGCTCCATCCCCACTGCAGGCAGAGCTGGACTAACATGCTCACTTGCTAGCTCAGCCACCCTCCAGAGAAGTCACTCTTCTGTGGCCACATTCCTGACCCTGATCCCTTCTCCACTTGTTCAGATATTGCTCTGAAGTCTGAGGAGGACAGAGCGGGGCTGCCACAGAATCAGGCCAGAGGAGAAACCAAACCATGTGTCCACACTGTCCCCCAGCACTGCTGCTGTGAGAGCTTTCAGAGTCCTCAACAGGGTTAGGATTTCGGGGCTTCTTCAGAACCGGGAGTGAAAAACAACCATAGGTCAAAAGAAAAGCTATGCCCCCCCCCCCACAAAAATAATAATCACAAATGAAAACTATGTAAACTCTGAAGTCCCAAAGTCGAAGAATTACCTTGAATCTGTCACTAGAAAGCACAGAAGGCCTCACTCTCTGGGGTCTGGGAGCCCTGGGAATGTCAGGAGGCTCTGATATGAGCATGACAAACGATGGGGGCTAGCTGCCGCTGGCTGGGCGGGGGGGGGGGGGGGGGCGGTATTACCTCGTGCAGCGCTGTCCCTGGCCCGACTCTTGGTCGACGGGGTTCAGCGGGGCGTCCGGGGTGTTCCCGGTGCCCTGGGGTTCGTGGGAGGCTGGGCCCCGACACACACACCCCCCTCGTCCCGCTCCTAGCCCGGGTTTTCTGCTCAAGGTGAGGGCGTGCGAGTGTCACTTTAACTGTGAGCAGAGGGTCCTCTGGAGAGGCCTTGGGGCGGGGAGGGGCAGCAGGCGGCTTAAACGGGACAGCGCAGCCTCGCGGGCTAGGCTGGAGCGCAGGGGCGGCGAGTCCGGTGGGTCTGCAGTCCCGACTGGGCCGCAGCACAGCACCCTGACGCTGCGCGCCCCTCCTCCGCCAACCCCTCCACCTCCTCCCAGACTCTCCACTGCGTCCTCCAGGAGCTCACTTACCGCTTTGGGAATTAACAAAGCCCCTTCTCCTGGCCGCTCTTGCCCCGCCCCCGCCCCCGCCCCCGCCTCGCTCCATCCTTAGTCCCCCGAGAGCTTACTTCCCGCTTTGAAAATTAGCAAAGCCCCTTCTCTGCGCCGCTCCCGCCCCCGCCACCCTCCCTCCTGAGGCCCAGGCCCGGGATGGCCTGAGGGGGGAAGCCCAGGCGGGTTGTGAACATTGCCCTCGCCGGCTCTGGGCAGCTTCCTAGCCTGGCCCCCTGAGCGGGGGGGTCCGCGCGTGGCCTGGCTGCAAAAAGATCAACAGTCCTAAACGGGGGGGCTGCACTCTTGGGTCAGTTTGCTGGCTTCCAGATTGCGCACAAAGCCAGGAACCAGCTTCCCCAGCACAGGCCTGGGCTGAGATGCCTGCAGGCATCTGTCTGAGCAGTCTCCTCTTCTCCAGGCAGGGATGGCACTTCGACCTGGATGTTTGGGTTTTTTGTTTGTTTTTTTGGTCATTGGTTATTACATGACCTCCAGGGTAGGGAGTGAAAACAGGACGCCAGATTTATAGGCATAGGGCCATTCTAGAAAAATAGCTTTGGGTTCTCTAGGAAACACGGCATTGGTCCTTGCACTATGGTTTAATAGAAAAGGGATTATGCACCAAGTTACTTAAATGAGCATAGGTTGAAATCATTTACTGAGAGTAAATATTTTAAATAGTTCTATTTTAACTAAATCTATCATCAATCATAAATCTATTACACGAAGGTTACAGGCAATTTAAATGCAAGAGCACTCTCTTCAGGGTTTTAAATAATCCGTGTCTGTCTTGGCACATGAGAATGCAAAGATAGGAAATGGTTTGTAAAAGATCATGTAATAGCTTTTACTAATTCTATTTATTTGACAGAGATCACAAGTAGGCAGAGAGGCAGGTAGAGAGAAAGATGGGGAAGCAAGCTCCCCGCCAAGCAGAGAGCCTGATGAAGGGCTGGATCCCAGGACCCTGAGATCATGACCTGAGCCCAAGGCAGAGGCTTAACGCGCAGAGCCACCCAGGCGCCCCCAGATGAAATACATTTCTGACTTAGAAACTTCAGATAGAATTTTTTGTCCATGATGATGACAACCGAAGAAAATGTGTCATCCCTAAACCTAACCTTAACCCCTAACAACGCTGAAAGCTAAGCTGACCTTAAAGCCCAAACTAGAACCCTGAATCCCAAACCTGAAATGGAACCCAAAGCCTGTACCTGAGCCCTGGATCCAAGCCCTGAACCACGAACCCAAACCCTAAACCAGACCTCCAAGTCATGAACCCTGAACCCAAATCTCAGCAAGAAGCCAAACCCCAAATTTGACCTTGAACTTTATCCCATAAGCCCTGAGTCTTAAAGCCTAAATCATAAACTTAAAGCCCTAAACTATAACTCTGTTCCCTTGTCCTTCACTCTAAATCCTCACCCTAACACTAAACCCAAAGCCTGATCTAGAATTCCGACTAAAACCTGAACCTGAACCCAAATTCAAACGCTTCACCACACTTTGCTTATGCACTTGCCATTGATGGATATTTGCAGTTTCTACCTTTTGATTCTTGTGAACATTGTTTGGGTTGGGGGCTAGGATTAGGGTCTTGGATTAGATTAGGGTCCAGGCTTGAGACCAAGTTGAGGTCAGAGAGTGGCTCTGCATCAGGGCCATGTTCAGTGCCACTGTTTGGGTCAAGGACTGTTGTAATTCCACATTGTTTCCAATTCATTGTTCCTTAGCTGTTTGTGGGGAAGTTGGGGGGTATTGGGCTCCATGCAGCTTGAATTTCTGGAATGAAATGGCATCAGCTGGACCCCGGGAGGGGGAGCAGAACCCTCACTGAAGGGTGAGCTCCCACATTCCTGCACTGCCTTCCACCGCCTGCAGAGGGCGCCAGACCGCAGCTCCCGCCCTGAGTCCAGGCTGAGCAGTCACAGCTGGGACCGGAGCCCCGCCTCTTCAGGACCCACTGTGGAGACTTCTGGAGAATGTGGGGCGCCTCCCACCCTGACAGGACAAGCTGAGGAGGGTGTGGCTCTGCAGCCACACTGACCGGACCCGTTGTGTGGAGGACGCGCCCACACTGGCAGCAGTCCAACCTCCTAAGGACCAGACGCTGGAGGAGGTGAGGAGAAGCCCCCTGAGTGGACTGTCAAGGGGTTCGTGGTCTCAGGACCCCACAGAGGAAGGGCGCCCTGTGTAGACACTGGGGCTTCTGTCGTTTTGTGTGAGGAGACGTGGCCTCCTGCTGTGCTGTGCGCGGGGCTGTGGGGTCCCCCCTTTCTGGGCTCCGGTGCTCCTCGATCCTCCTCTGTGTTTGTGTGCTCGGAGATTATGTTCCTGGGGCTCCTCAGATGGTCTGCAGTCAGGGAGTGTCCGCCTGCTTCGCTGCTTGTGCTCCCCCCACCTCCACCCTGCGGGGTCCTTCCTGTGTCCTCACCCACTGCAGGCTTGTGCAGAGTCCCGAAATTCAGGAGCCAGAGTGAGGACTCTGTAGACGGTTTTGGGGAGAGTAGGTATTTTCCCAGTGTGGGTTCTTCCCTGAGCACAGTGCCTCCCCATCTCCGTGTGTCCCCCTCCCTGTCTGTCGTCATTGTTGCAGGGCTGTCAGAGGACAGGTCTGTCACCTTCTTGGTTCAGGGGCCTCCTGGGTATCTTGCTGTCTTGGATGCAGGTGTAAATGAGATCGTTCTCCGTAGTCTCTTTCTGATGGTTCCTTCCGAGCACGTAGGAGTGCCACTAATTTGTGCATATTGATTTTGTTCCTTGCAAGTTCTTGAATTTATTAGTTCGATTTGCCTTGAACTCCATCTGCCAGTTATTTGACCAGCAGCATGGGTTTATTTGGGAAGAGCAGAGAATGGCAGTCTGGGCTGAGCAAGCTATGGTCCCATCACAGGCAAGTGCGAGAAACAAAGGAGAGGAACATTATTTCATGGAGGAGGAAGAAGTTGGGAAGGGTGCTTGAAGGAAAGTCCCCTGGAGAAAGGCAGGGTGATGGAGAATTCTCACCAGCTGAGCTGCAAAGCTCCTACAAAAAGTCAGGAGATGAACATCCGGCTTCCCCTGTGGGGCCTGGAATTGGTGAGTCTCTCATGTGGGGGATTGCAATTTTGGGGTCTGTAATGGGCACTGAGCACCAGGCCCCCCTTCTAGCCTCCCCTTCTGGCATCCCCAGTCTACTTTACTGGGGCCTCCCTTCCTGCTTTTGCAAAATTTAACCAGCTAGTGGTGGAACGTTGTCCCACTCTCATTAGCTGTAGAAGTCATGCGATGTTTGTGATGTGAGGGTGGCAATACTCTCTGACCTTTGGTTACAATATGTCTTTGAAAGCCAGTGTTTATTCTGCTTTTACAGCATTTCTCCATTTGAACTGGCCACCTTTTAAGTGGTCATTAGCCACATGTAGCTACTAGCCATGGGACTTGGACAGCAGAGGTGTGGAAAGTCCGCACATTCTTCCACTCAAAGGATATTGTGATTTTATGCTACATCTTTTTTTTAAGTGTCTTTTTTAGATATTTAAATTCAATTAGCCATGAGATAGTACATCATTGGTTTCAGAGAATTTAGTAACTCATCAGTTGTGGATAACCCTTGGTGCTCATCACATCACGTGTCCTCCTTAATGCCTATCACCCAGTTACTCCATGTCTCCCACTCCCCTCTCCCCCCAGCAACTCTCAGTTTGTTTCCTATAGTTAAAGGTGCCTCATGGTTTGTCTCCCTTTCTGATGACTCCCATTCAGATTTCCCTCCCTTCCCTCTGATCCTCTGTACTACATCTTAATCTCAACAGTCAAGCAGTGGTAGTAATTCAGTCATGGAGTCATGCATATTCTAAATCTGATGAGGTGGATTCCTATACTGCCTTTGTCTCTGCTAGAGCGATACATTTGTTATATTATTGCTGCTGTGTTCATGTTTCTCGTTCACTGAATGTCTGATAAAAGAATTAGTAAAATGTGTGACTGCAGAAAATACAATGGTCATGGATGATGAAGATTTTCTCCTTGACCAGACTGGAGTCAAGTTCCTCTGAGTCCTCTTTCTGTCCAGCCTTGACCTCAGGCTCCGCCCACTTAGCCCAGTTTTAGCAAGAAATCTGCTTAGTCAATTTTTCAGCAATCTCCTATCCTACTCTTGATATCTGATCAAATTCCTTATCTCTCACCCCTGGTATCTTACCACTCTTTTTTTTTTTTAAGATTTATTTATTTTGACAGAGAGAGAGCCTGAGCAGGGGGAATAGCAGAGGGATAGAGAGAACCAGACTCCCCACTGAGCAGCAAGCCCAATGCCAGGCTTGATCCTGGGATCAGATCATGACCTAAGCCAAAGCCAGAGATTTAACCAACTAAGCCACCCAGGTGCTTCAGTATCTATAACGCTTAATATCTGATCAAATCCCTTATTGCCAGGGCACCTGGTTGGTGCAGCTGGTTGAACGTTTGACTCTTGGTTTCTGCTCTGGTCATGATCTCACAGTCCTGAGATTAAGCCTCACCTCAGGCTCTATGCTCAGTGAAGAGTCTGATTAAAATTCTCTTTCCCTCTCCCTCTACCCCTACCCCTGCTCCCTCTCTCTAAAATGTATTAATAAGTCTTTTAAAAAATTCCTTATCCCCTGATCTCAATAGTTTATGACCCTAGCCTTCCTTCAACAATATTACTGTCCAGATGGTTTAGCCAGAATCCCTTCATCCTTACCCTTGATGTTCCATCTTAATTTTACATTCAGTGACCCCCACCATGCTCTTTAGCTGTAAATCTCCATTTGTCTGAGCTGAGCCAGATTTCTCTCCCATACTATAAAATAAAATCCCATCGTAGTAGCGTCCCTTGAATAAAATCTTCCTTACTGTCTTTAATGGGTGTCACAATTTTTTTTTTCTTTAACAGTCAGGAGGGTGCTAATGGAGTACCACGACAAAAGGCATAACTTCCTATATATGGACATTTCCTTGGTTTACCTGACAAATACTCTTTCTCTCTTCTAAGGAAAATTTCAAGTTCTCAGTATAACTGCCAACTGGCCCAGGGGTGGACAAGTGAGTCAGATGAGACCAAAATGAAAATTCTGTTGAGACACTGGACCTTGAGGATTCAAGCCAAGGACAAAAAAAAGTGTTGGTACTCCATTATTCTGATGGTCCATTAACTCTTGCTTTTTTGATTCCTGTGTCTATCACTGCCCCTGCCTTTTTGAAGATAATGACCATTCATCTGAGTACACGGTTCACAGAATCCCTTTGCAGTGGCCCATGCGGGCCAAGGTAGTAGAGCATAATAGATCTCTGTAAGTTTTTAAAAAATGTCTTTGTCCCTGTTGCCCATGGCAATTAAAGACAAAAGGTAGGGGGGTAGGGGGATACTGGAAAAGGAGAAGTTCTAGTTACTCACTGATTTTTTGATTGGTAGAGAGAAAGCAACACCTACATACAGGGCCAGTGGGTGAGTGGAGGAGGAAACATCTTTGGCTCTAGGAGGAATGGGGGAAGGAGAAATATTAATATTCTTTGTCTTTGGAACTGCCCCTGAAGACTTCCCCACACAGGAAAATGACCTAGCGTGACTCTCCTAAACTTCGGCAAGCCCCTTAAATTTAACTGACATCTAGATCTGATACTCCCTGCTGGATAACTCTGATCATTATTTGATTGTTATTTATTTTATTTTAAAATTATTTTTAAAGAAAATTTTAATCTAAATACAATTACTTAACATATAATACTAGTTTCAGACATACAGGTTAGTGATTCATCAGTCTTTTATAACACCCAGTGCTCACTGTATCACATGCCTTCCTTAATGTCCATCACCCAGTTACCCCATCCACCCCCATCCCCCTCCCCTCCAAGAACCCTCAGTTTGTTTACTGTGATTAAGAGTCTCTTCTGAGGGGTACCTGGCTGGCTCAGTGGGTTAAAGCCTCTGCCTTCAACTCAGGTTATGATCTCAGGGTCCTGGGATCGAGCCCCACATCAGGCTCTCTGCTCCCTGGGGAGTCTGCATCCTCCTCTCTCTCTCTTCCTGCCTCTCTGCCTACTTGTGATCTCTGTTTGTCAAATAAGTAAATAAAAATCTTTTTTTTTTTTTAAGTCTCTTCTGGTTTGTCTCCATCTTTGACTTCATCTTGTTTTATTTTTTTCCTTTACTGCCCTAGGATTCTGTTTTGTTTCTTAAACTCCACATATGAATGAGATCATATGATAATTGTCTTTCTCTGACTGACTTATTTCGCTTGGCATAATACCCTCTACTTTCATCCCTGCCATTGCAAATAATTGCCATTTGTTTTAACTCGACAGAGAAGGCCACTAGAAACAGCAGGTGATGGCCCCAGCTCCTGTTCCTCCATGCAGAACATCTGTCAACACCTGTGGACATCTTTTCCTCCCCCCATTCCTATGAATGTTGCTCAGTTGTTACATGCCATGGACAAATGCTGTTGGCTGGTGGCATGGACACACTGGACAAGCTTGGCCTTCGGTAAAACAAAGACTGGATTCAATTACTCAAACTGAAACAGGAATGCTTGGATGAACAAGCCTGCCAGGAAGTAACACTGGAGGTACTCAACCTGTGCCCCTTCCCTCTTTGGACCAAGAACCTGAACTTGAGAGATGAATGGCTTATCCAAGGTTATGGCAAGGTTACACAGAGCTGAAACTAGACACAGGTGTACATGCCTATTGATCAAGGCTGGCTGTGAAATCGAACTGCCTCAAATCTTGATTCTTTTTGCCACTTCTGATTCTCTGACCCTGTTTTTCATAGTTTAGGATGTAGGAATAATAAAAATATCAGCTAATGGGGTATCCTGACATTTTGATGTTTTAGTTCTTGTCAGACATTTACCATAATGCTTAGCACATGGATATGTGTGTGCACACACATGCACATGCTTGACACTCAAAAAAATTGTTCCCTGATATTAACTTTATCAGTGCACTTTGCATCCACCACCAATTGGCTGTTTTGTCACAAACTGATTAAAGCAGAACTGTCAAGTAAGGACCTTCAAGCCAAAGCATTAAGTGCTTTGAAAAACCAGCACCTGGGAGGATTTGTCTCAGCATCTGTGATTAGAAGGCAGCAAAAAAGACCTTGGGGACACAGTTCACCCCTTCATTAAGCAGCCATTCAGAACTTTCTCCGAAGGGCTAATGCCTAATCTTCCAAAGACCAGCAAGAACAAGCTTATGGTCTGTTAAAATCAGATTTTTAAAAGATTTTTATTTATTTATTTGAGAGAGAGTGAGAGAGAGGGTGAGAGAGAGAGAGCATGAGAGGGGAGAAGGTCAGAGGGAGAAGCGGACTCCCCATGAAGCTGGGAGCCTGATGCAGTCCTTGATCCTGGGACTCCAGAATCAAAATCAGTTTGATTGACTCAGTACAGTGAGGGAGGACTTTCCTCAGGAGTCACAGAATGCTGGTTGCCATGAGGGAGGAGTCTTTTACAAAGTCTGGGCTCTCACAGAAGGAGTCTGAGGCACGTGTATGGAAAGCAGAGGTCAGTTCTGGATTAGAAGCTCTTTCTGAGGGGAAATGAGTAGAAGCAGGGATTAACCAGGACTTGGGCTCTGCCTTATTCAGTTCAAGTTGCTGCAACAAATGATGACAGACTGGGTGGCTGAAACAGCAAAACATGTACTATTCCTTGCAGTTCTACACACTGAGAAGTCCAAAAGCAAGATCCTGAGAGATCTGATATCTAGCAAGAGACTGCTTCATTATCTATAGATGCCCATATTTCTGTTGTAGCCTTGCATGGATGACAGCTGGCAGAACAATCTCTCAGGTCTTTTCTCAGAAGTGCTTTTATCTCATGCACAAGTGTTTCAATCTCATGACCTCATCACCTCTCAAAGCCCATACCTCCTGATGGCACTCCTTGTGGGTCAGGGCTTCAACATCTGAATTGGGACAAGACACACACATTCAGTCCATTAGCAAGTGTTGTCATGAGGACAGCATAGCTTATCAACTGGGTATCCCCAGGAATCCATGGGACTAGCAAAGCAGAATCTGGGGGCGTCACTGGTAGGAAAGCAGGAGTTCCCCAAGAGACAGTCCTCATAGCATTTTACAGAGACAGCATGACCCTTGAGAAACAATAGTTTCCGTGACCCATACACCAGCCTTTATCTATGCCTGTCCTCCCTGCTGGATTCACAGCAAGCCTACTTCTTTCTTTTCCAGTACAAATGGATTTCCACTCTCTGAATCCTGATGAATTTTTGCTCTTTTGCAGTTAGTAGGTTGTCCCTCAGGATTCTGCATGTCTGGATTAGCAATCCTGGAAACTGCCAAAGGTCTAGGGACCTGCGTGGCAGAACCCGGCCTCTACCACTATTGCCCAAGGTAGGGACTCTGGTCCCTTGAGCATCCTGTGCTGCTGTCAAAGGTCTGTGTGCATTGGCTTATTGTTTTATTTTTTTAAATGTAATTGCTTATACGTGTGTTTGATCATGCTCAAGTGGCCTTTCTGTGGAAATAGTGGCCAAGCTACACCTAGAAGTCACTGAAGAAAGTTCTAAGAACTTCCGGTTTGTATGAGGCTAGAGAGAGAGAAAGAGAGAAAGAGAGAATAGAAATCTGCCTCTCTGCATTTTGCAAGTCCCTGGGCAAAATCTGTTGGCTGTGCACTCGTCACATGGGGATTCCAGACAGGGAGGCCCTCCTGAGCCTCATCGCCCTGAGTTCCTCCTCCAGGAGCAATCCCTAGTTTGAGACCAGGTTTGGGAAGGAAGAGCAGCAAAGCAGGGTCCAGAAGGAAGGACTGCCACAGACCATGGAGCACCAGAGGGCCAGGCTGGTACCTTCTCCCTCTTGGGGTAGTATAAATGGGCTCAGCTCAGCAGGTACAGGGGTGCCCTTGGCCCCTCTGGTGGGCTTTGCAGTGCCCCAAACTCAGGAAGAAAAAAGGCTGGCTCAGGTGACTTATTTTTGACTGGGAAGGAGCTGACAGCAATGGAAATAAACAAGTAGGGAATGATGTTGGAAAGTTGGAGGGTTTGTCCTTTATATCTCAGCTTTCTCTCCTATCTTCCCTTGCTCTGTAGTGGGTTCTCAAAGAAGATTTTGGCATGATATTCCTGTTCACTGATTTACTCCTGAGCTGTGTCTTTTCTGCTGTTCTGCTCATCTGGTGAATTCTTTTACTGTAAAAAGTATCCTGCCCTTGCAAGGGCAAGGGCAAGACCTGAGAAATCCCAGAGATTTCAGCTTGCCACTGGCTATTTGGAATGCTGGAAAGGATTCAGAGTAGGGGAAATCGTCTTGGACATCTGAGACCACCCCCACATTCAGCGGTCCCCTGGACACAAACCCAGACATTGATACTGATCCTGAACCATGCTCTCAACTCAGACCCCTGTGATCCTCGCCACAGTGCTTTCAGATCAGTGCAGCCATGCCCATAGGCACAAACTCTTAAGCCTAGATTCTGTCCTGAGAGGTCTGTCCCCGACGGCCTGGCTCCAAAGCCTCAGAGATTGGGGACAGTGAGGAACACCATAGGACTCACCCTGCCACCCTGAAAGGAACCATGCCATTTGGAACTCCAGAAAGGATTCAGAGGAACTGAAATCTGCATTCCTACCTCTGGACACCCCCATATTCAGCAGGCCCCTGGATGCAAACCTGGAGCTTGACACTCACCCTGAACAAATCCCTCGACTGCCCCCTCCCCCAGAAAGATAGACAGAGTGCTGGCAGATCGGGCCCACCATGTGGAGGGCCCTAACCATAACCTTTGGTTTGGTTCTCAGGATTCTGACCCCAATGGCCTTGCAGTAGGTGCCCTACAATTTGGGGACACCTGGGCAATCCCAGAGTACTCAGCCTGCCGCCCAGAAGGAAACTGTGCCATTTGGAACTCCGGAAAGGATTCAGAGGAGCAGAAATCTGCATGCCCAGCTGAGGACACACCCACACAGAGCTGACTCCTGGACACAAAGCCAGAGCCAGACAGTCACCCTCACCTACACTGTCAACTCAGCCACCCAGACAGCTCTCCATGGGGTCTTCAGGTCAGTCCTGCCATGTCCCTGGTCCCTAACACTAACCCTTGGATGGGTTCTGTAATGATCTCCTCATTTCAGGTTATGTGGTGGTTCTGCAGGACATTGTCCTGGTGTGGGATCAAACACACTAAGAATCCCGTGTGAAGTGGCAAACGTGGTAAAGAAATGAGGCCTGGGGAATATGAGTGTGGAGACAGCACGTATTTTGTGCTGCTATAACAAGCTGACTGCACTTTGAAATCACCACAGAGGAAATGACTCTTCCAAACATCCATGTTAGCACGACGACATGGAAGCAGGGAGAACATCAGACTTTGGGATGGAGGCCAAGCCCTCCCAGATCCAGGTCACCCAACATGGAGAGGACACATGTTAGCAAGAGACTCGTGGGAGGATTAAATCATGGGCCCCTGTATCTCAGGTGCATTAGAAGCAGTGGATTTGGAATTTCAGTTTTCCACAACGTTCCACCACAAGCTGGTTAGAACTGTGCAAAAGCAGGAAGGGAGGCCCCAGTAAAGTGGACTGGGGATGCCAGAAGGGGAGGCTGGAAGGGGGCGCCTGGTGCTCAGGCCCATTACAGACCCCACATTGCAATCCCCCACAGGAGAGACTCACCATTTCCAGGCCCCACAGGGGAAGCCAGAGGTTCATCTCCTGACTTTTTGTAGGAGCTTTGCAGCTCAGCTGGTGAGAATTCTCCATCACCCTGCCTTTCTCCAGGGGACTTTCCTTCAAGCACCCTTCCCAACTTCTTCCTCCTCCATGAAATAATGTTCCTCTCCTTTGTTTCTCGCACTTGCCTGTGATGGGACCATAGCTTGCTCAGCCCAGACTGCCATTCTCTGCTCTTCCCAAATAAACCCATGCTGCTGGTCAAATAACTGGCAGATGGAGTTTAAGGCAAATCGAACTAATAAATTCAAGAACTTGCAAGGAACAAAATCAATATGCACAAAATAGTGGCACTCCTATGTGCTCGGAAGGAACCATCAGAAAGAGACTACGGAGAACGATCTCATTTACACCTGCATCCAAGACAGCAAGATACCCGGGAGGCCCCTGAACCAAGAAGGTGACAGACCTGTCCTCTGACAGCCCTGCAACAATGACGACAGACAGGGAGGGGGACACACGGAGATGGGGAGGCACTGTGCTCAGGGAAGAACCCACACTGGGAAAATACCTACTCTCCCCAAAACCGTCTACAGAGTCCTCACTCTGGCTCCTGAATTTCCGGACTCGGCACAAGCCTGGAGTGGGTGTGGACACGGGAAGGACCCCACAGGGCTGAGGTGGGGGGAGCACAAGCAGCGAAGCAGGCGGACGCTCCCTGACTGCAGACCATCTGAGGAGCCCCAGGAACTGAATTCGCAAGCACACAAACACAGAGGAGGAACGAGGAGCACCTGAGCCCAAAAAGGGAGAACCCCACAGCCCCGCGCACAGCACAGCAGGAAGCCACGTCTCCTCACACAAAACGACAGAAGCCCCAGTGTCTACACAGGGCGCCCTTCCTCTGTGGGGTTCTGAGACCACGAACCCCTTGACAGTCCACTCAGGTGGCTTCTCCTCACCTCCTCCAGCATCTGGTCCTTAGGAGGTTAGACTACTGCCAGTGTGGGCGCGTCCTCCACAACGGGTCCGGTCAGTGTGGCTGCAGAGCCACACCCTCCTCAGCTTGTCCTGTCAGGGTGGGAGGCGCCCCACATTCTGCAGACGACTCCACAGTGGGTCCTGTGGCTGTGCAGCCTGGGCTCAGGGCAGGAGCTGCGGTCTGGCGCCCTCTGCAGGCGGTGGAAGGCAGTGCAGGACTGTGGGAGCTCACCCTTCAGTGGAAGGTCCTGCTCCCTCCCAGGGTCCAGCTGACGCCAATTCATTCCAGAAATTCAAGCTGCATGGAGCCCAATACCCCCCAACTTCCCCACAAACAGCTAAGGAACAATGAATTGGAAACAATGTGGAATTACAACAGTCCTTGACTCAAACAGTGGCACTGAACATGGCCCTGATGCAGACCCACACTCTGACCTCTACTTGGTCTCAAGCCTGGACCCTACCCTAATCCAAGACCCTAACCCTAGCCCCCAACCCAAACAATGTTCACAAGAATCAAAAGGTAGAAACTGCAAATATCCATCAATGGCAAGTGCATAAGCAAACTGTGGTGAAGGGTATGAATTTGGGTTCAGGTTCAGGTTTTAGTCAGAATTCTAGATCAGGCTTTGGGTTTAGTGTTAGGGTGAAGATTTAGAGTGAAGGACAAGGGAACAGAGTTATAGTTTAGGGCTTTAAGTTTATGATTTAGGCTTTAAGACTCAGGGCTTATGGGATCAAGTTCAAGGTCAAATTTGGGGTTTGGCTTCATGCTGAGATTTGGGTTCAGGGTTCATGACTTGGAGGTCTGGTTTAGGGTTTGGGTTCGTGGTTCAGGGCTTGGATCCAGGGCTCAGGTACAGGCTTTGGGTTCCATTTCAGGTTTGGGATTCAGGGTTCTACTTTGGGCTTTAAGGTCAGCTTAGGTTTCAGCGTTGTTAGGGGTTAAGGTTAGGTTTAGGGATGACACATTTTCTTCGGTTGTCATCATGGACAAAAAAATTCTATCTGAAGTTTCTAAGTCAGAAATGTATTTCATCTGGGGGCGCCTGGGTGGCTCTGCGCGTTAAGCCTCTGCCTTGGGCTCAGGTCATGATCTCAGGGTCCTTG
This sequence comes from Mustela putorius furo, assembly GCF_011764305.1. Taxonomy (NCBI): domain Eukaryota; kingdom Metazoa; phylum Chordata; class Mammalia; order Carnivora; family Mustelidae; genus Mustela; species Mustela putorius. The sequence goes on from NW_025421436.1 coordinate 356,904, forward strand.
GATCCAGCCCTTCATCAGGCTCTCTGCTTGGCGGGGAGCCTGCTTCCCCATCTTTCTCTCTACCTGCCTCTCTGCCTACTTGTGATCTCTGTCTGTCAAATAAAGAGAATTAGTAAAAGCTATTATATGATCTTTTACAAACCATTTCCTATCTTTGCATTCTCATGTGCCAAGACAGACACGGATTATTTAAAACCCTGAAGAGAGTGCTCTTGCATTTAAATTGCCTGTAACCTTCGTGTAATAGATTTATGATTGATGATAGATTTAGTTAAAATAGAACTATTTAAAATATTTACTCTCAGTAAATGATTTCAACCTATGCTCATTTAAGTAATTTGTTGCATAATCCCTTGTCTATTAAACCATAGTGCAAGGACCAATGCCCTGTTTCCGAGAGAACCCCAAGCTATTTTTCTAGAATGTCCGTATGCCTATATATCAGGCGTCCTGTTTTCACTCCCTTTGTGGAGCACCTACCCTGGAGGTCATGTAATAACCAATGGCCAAAAAAACAAACAAAAAATCCAAACATCCAGGTCGAAGTGCCATCCCTGCCTGGAGAAGAGGAGACTGCTCAGACAGATGCCTGGCAGGCATCTCAGCCCAGGCCCGTGCTGGGCAAGCTGGTTCCTGGCTTTGGGTGCAATCTGGAAGCCAGCAAGCTGACCCAAGAGTGCAGCCCGCGTTTAGGACTGATGATCTTTTTGCAATCAGGCCGCGCTCGGACACCCGCTCAGGGAGCCAGGCTAGGAGGCTGCCCAGAGCCCGCGCTGGCAATGCTTGCATCCCGCCTGTGCTTGGCCCCTCACCCCAGCCCGGGCCTGGGCCTCAGGAGGGAGGGTGGCGGGGGCGGGAGCGGCGCAGAGAAGGGGCTTTGCTAATTTCCAAAGCTGGAATGAGGGGCCAAGGACTCAGGATGCAGGGGGGCGGGGAGGGGGCGGGGGCGGGGGCGGGGCAGGAGCGGCCAGGAAAATTGGCTTTGTTAATTCCCGAGGCGGTAAGTGAGCTTGTGGAGGACGCAGTGGAGAGTCTGGGAGGAGGTGGAGGGGCTGGCGGAGGAGGGGCGCGCAGCGTCAGGGTGCTGTGCTGTGGCCCAGTCGGGACTGCAGACCCACTGGACTCGCCGCCCCTGTGCTCCCTCGCTCCAGCCTTGCCCGCGAGGCGGCGCTGTCCGGTTTCCGCCGCCTGCTGCCCCTCCCCGCCCCAAGGCTTCTCTGGAGGACCCTCTGTTCACAGGTAAAGTGACACCGCGCCGCGCCATCACCTTGAGCAGAAAACCCGGTCCACGAGCGGGGCGCGCGGGGGGGGGGGTGTCGGGGCCCAGCCTCCCATGAACCCCAGGGCACCAGGTACACCCGGGACGCCGCGCTGCACCCCGTCCGCCAGGGGTCAGGCTGAGGACAGCGCCCCAGGAGGTAACACCCCCCCCCCCCCCCGCCAGCGGGCGGGGTAGCCCCCATCATTTGGCACGCGCGTGTCAGAGCCTCCTTCCATTCCCAGGGCACCCAGAACCCAGAGAGTGAGGCCTTGGGTGTTTTCTAGTGACAGATCAAGGCAATTCTTCGACTTTGGGACTTCAGAGTTAACATAGTTTTCATTTGTAATTATTATTTTTGTGTGGGGGCCATAGCTTTTCTTTTGACCTATGGTTGTTTTCACTCCCGGTTCTGAAGAAGCCCCTAAATCCTAACCCTGTTGAGGACTCCAAAAGCTCTCAGAGCAGCAGTGCTGGGGGACGGTGTGGACACATGGTTTGGTTTTTCCTCTGGCCTGATTCTGTGGCAGCCCCGCTCTGTCCTCCTCAGACTTCAGAGCAATATCTGAACAAGTGGAGAAGGGACCAGGGGGTCAGGAAGGTGGCCACCGAAGAGTGACTTCTCTGGAGGGTGCTGAGCTAGCCAGTGAGCATGTTAGTCCAGCTCTGCCTGCAGTCCGGACGGAGGTGAACACGGGCCAGGGAAGGGGAGGTGGAGCAGAGAGCAGTGACCAAAGAGGAGATTCAGATGAAGGGAAGTAATGGGGAGAAAAGAGAAGAAACTCTAGAAGACAGGTATGTAGAAAGGAAAAGGGATGAAGTGGGCATTCGGAAAGGGCACCACCAGGGAAGGAGAGAGGGGAAGGGAAGAGGGAGGAAGAGAGGAAAGGGGAAAGGGGGAAGGGAGGAGTCAGCATGCCAGGGCTCCCCCTGCATCTGAAGAAGTGGAGGCTGGTCCAGCTTGTCAAAAAGGGTGCTCACTCTTTGGTCCCAGTTTCTGCTCCCAGTGCTACTGGGCTTTGCAAGGAAGGCAGGCTGTCCCCTGGGACCTACTGGAGCCACAGGAGGGTGGGAGAGGTAAGATGCCACCAAGTCCTGTCCTGAGCTGCTCCCAGCCACCAGCCTCACCACATGGTGCAAGAAGGACCCCAGAACAAAGGAAGGACACAGGCCCGCATGTCTGCCTGTGGCCCTGGGCACTTATCTCATCGCATTGAACCACACCGCCTCCTCAACCCAGGCTTTCAAAGCCTCCTTCTTAGTTCCTGGCTTTCATGTCTGTAGGAACATGAGCCAGATCTAACTCATCTCCGACAGATAATTCGGACTCACCCCGTGTCAGAGTTTTATGAGTGGCTGTGATAGAGTAAGATAGCAATGCTCCAACAAAGGGACTGTTTCCTCCCACTTGACCTCAACAGTCTTATACATTTTCTTAGCGAAAACATCTTGTCTCCTTCCATTAAGCTCATAACGTGGCCTAATAGTATACATTTGCCTTCGTTAGATGCGAAGCGATACAGAGGTCCTTTTTTTTTTTTTTTAATTTTACAAGGTAAATCAGTGAACACATCCAACTTGACGAATAGGTCTCTAAAATGTAAATCCAGGCAAAGCTTTTTCTGCCTACAGTTTGGAGCCTACGTCGTGACGTTTTTAAAATGCTTCCAGTCCCTCAGTGAGGCTCTTAGGGGCTTTTAGGGCTTACTACGTGCCAGGCACTGTGTCAGGTGTTGGAGCTAAAGGGAAGGAGAGCTTGGAGGCTGGCTGGGGAGGGACATCCATGACACAACCACAGCTAGAAACGGAGGCCAGTGCTAGAAAAGAGAGAGCAGGCTGCATGGAGAGTGTGTACCATGGGGCTTGTGAGCTCACGAATAAGTGGGAGTAACTTGAGTGGGGAGATGGAGAAGAGGAAGAGGGTCTTCCCAACAATGGGAATCACCTGTGCTTGGAGGCAGGCGCCTTGAGGGGTCTCCACAGGAAGAGGGAGGCAGTGTGGTTGAAGGGCAGAGAGATGGGGCAGAACAGGCATCAGTCAGTTGGAGGGGTATGAAGAGACTGATGGGAGGATTATGGGTGCCTTTGGAGGACTGAGAAAATGTTAGAAGATCAGTGCAGATTTCTATGGAGACAAATGCCAGGAACTGATAGGTCTTTGAAAGGTCACTCTGGCTGCCTTTAGGCAAGGGGTTGGTAAAGGCAGTTGCATGTGTGAACACACCAGGTGGGAGGTGAGTGTAGGAAATCAGGTGAGGGAGCATGGAAAATTGGTCCGGGGGTATATAAGGGAGAATAGCCTTTAAGGAGTTCCACAAATCACAGCCACTAATAGCCTTTAAGGAGTTCCACCAGCTGTGGCTTCATTACAGAGCTGGAAGGGGGAGGTGGGTGGGTCCTGGAGGTTACAGAAATTACATGAGAAAGGGACGTCTTTTTAGATCTTTTTTTCAACAAGAGGAACTCTCATCTTATTGATAGAATTCCAGAGTGGGAACCGATGGACATGAGGACATCTTTGAAATGTCTGAATATGTTCTTCGACATCTTTGCAAGTGACGAAAAGACCTTGACCTTAGGAGGCCTCAGCCCTCTTTGTAGCCAAAAAGATTTCACCTACAGATTTGGGTTCTCCCTTTTAAAGTCAAGGAGACAGTCCTTCCAAAGGACACCTCCTATCATTTTACCCTCTCATCATACCTCACGTGCTGGGATCTCCAAGACCCTCTGTTCCAGGTTGTGAGTATCCACTTGGGCCGGGCTGGTCTTGCCAAGAACACCACCACAAGAAATCTAAAGCCTGTAGTGCTATTAATAACATCATCTAAGACTGTATTTGCTGCCCTCATGGCCTCTTCCCACCATGACTCACTGAAGCTTTTTACACATTGTATCCATTAAGCTATAGTTCCCAAAGCACATCTTCTCTAGTGCCATTAATTTTTAGGGGACCAGGCAAATCTTAAACTTGTCCCCCTTAATTGGATCCCTGTGCCCCCACAATCTCTTTGAATGCCTTTCACCATGATCCTTGAATGAGATCTGAGACCACTGCTGGTACCTAACACTTCTTGGCACCTTGTCTGTTAGGTTCTTGGAAGAGGAGGTGGCTATGGAGGTGAGTGGGGATGGGAGTGGGAGGATTTCTCCCTTCACTTCCCTTTTTGTTTTTTCAAATAATGGGTTTTGAGGGGGAGGGAAAGGTTTACCAGACCATTTATTTTCCATCTCCCTTCTATACAATGTTTACCACTCCCCACTGGAAGAATTTAGATCTTTCGTTTGAATCTCCAGGAAAATCTCCCAAACCCAGACCACCACCATGTGGATTCAGCCATCTTCTGATTCACCTCCAGATTGTCTCCTCCTAACTGCTCAAGCCACAGGTTAAGGGCAAAATGTTCAATGCCCAAGCAATTAAGTGGGGAACACGTTTATCTAAGCAATTGCATGCAGCTCTGTATCTGCATACAGGGGGTCTCTCCCAAGCCTTTCCAACCTCAGCAGAACAAGACAAAGCCCCAGCGATCTGGGGTATATATCATTCATTCATTCCTAGGTTCAACACTCATGGCGGACCTCCTCCAAGACACTGGGAGAGCAAGGACTGGAGAAATCCTGGACGCTGAAGTCTGAGGAGGATTTCAAATTCAAGTCAGACATGAAAGAAACATCTGGACTAGGTCCTCGGGTACATGCAGTATTCTGAACTGAGGCTAGAACCAGAGACCATTCTAATGAAAGACCTCTACAGGTGGGCTCTCACAGGTGGGCTCCGACTCAGTTTCCTGTATATTCATTCATGAAATAGCTCTTTGGGTCAACATGCTGAAGAAAACCATTTAATAAAACTGACAATGAGGAGAGGAAAGTGAAGCCAGAAGGCTTGTGAATGGGGAGAGAGGAAGAGCCAGGGTAGAAAACCAAGAATCCCTCCCTGCCCTCCTTGCTGCCAGGGAGGTCTGAGGGACTAGTTTCCAACTGGGATCCCAAGTCCAGAACAAAAGCAGCGGGGCCAAGGCGGGGGACAGAAGGGGGTCCTCAGCACGCATGCGTGGGGTTGCCGAACGATGGGGGCTAGCGCACCCGCTGGCGAGGTGCACCTCCCAAGGCGCTGTCCCCAACCCGACCCCATGCGGACCTGGGTTGGGCGCAGTGTCCGGGGGGAGGCCTGGTGCCCTGGGGTTCCCGGGAGGCTGAGCCTGGACAACACCCCTCCCCGCCCCCAGGTCCCGTCCCCTGCTTTCTGCTCCAGGTGAGGGCGCGGCGTGGTGTCACTTTACCTGTGCAAAGAGGGTGTTCTGGAGAAGCCTTGGGGCGGGGAGGGGCAGCAGGCAGCAGGAGCGAGACAGCCCAGCCCCACGCAGTAGCACACAGGCGGCGAGTCCGGTGGGTCCTGCAGTCCGGACTGGGCCGCAGCACACCACCCTGGCGCTGCCCGCCCCTCCTCCGCCAGCCACTCCACCTCCTCCTGACTCTCCACCACATCCTCCAGGAGCTCACTTCCTGCCTCCTCAATTAGCAAAGCCCCTGCTTAGGGCCGCCCCCGACCCCCTCCCTCCTGAGTCCTCCGCAAGCTCACTTCCCGCTTTGGAAATTAGCAAAGCCCCTTCTCTGCGCCGCCCCCGCCCTCTCCCTCCTGAGGCCCGGCCCGGGCTGGGGTGCGGGGCGAAGCTCCGGCGGGCTGCAAGCATTGCCAGCGCAGGCGCTGGGCAGCTTCCTAGCCTGGCTCCCTGAGCGGGTGTCCGTGCGCGGCCTGGCTGGGAAAAGATCATCAGTCCTATACCCCAGCTGCACCCTTGGGTCAGTTTACTGGCTTCCAGATTGCTCCCAAAGCCATGAACCAGCTTCCCCAGCACACGCCTGGGCTGAAATGCCTGCCCGGGATCTGTCTGAGCAGCACCTCGTCTCCAGGCAGGGATGGCACTTCAACCTGGATGTTTGGGTTTTTTGTTTGTTTTTTTGGTCATTGGTTATTACATGACCTCCAGGGGAGGTGCTCCACAAAGGGAGTGAAAACAGGACGCCTGATATATAGGCATACGGACATTCTAGAAAAATAGCTTGGGGTTCTCTAGGAAACGCGGCATTGGTCCTTGCACTATGGTTTAATAGAAAAGGGATTATGCACCAAGTTACTTAAATGAGCATAGGTTGAAATCGTTTACTGAGAGTAAATATTTTAAATAGTTCTATTTTAACTAAATCTATCATCAATCATAAATCTATTACACTAAGGTTACAGGCAATTTAAATGCAAGAGCACTCTCTTCAGGGTTTTAAATAATCCGTGTCTGTCTTGGCACATGAGAATGCAAAGATAGGAAATGGTTTGGAAAAGATCATATAATAGCTTTTACAAATACGGTATCAGCAATTTATCATAAAGGAGCAGCCTCCAGCTAAAAACTCAGCTTTGAAAAATGCAGAAAAGCAGCAAACGTTTCCATACCCTCTTGGTGACCAGAGGCATGCTTTGTGCCCCTCATCATCTCTTTCGTGGTTCTGAGGCCCATGGTGCTCAGTAGTTTAGTGTCTTATTCTCTGGGATGGGCCATTGAAGAAATACCAGGCCAAGAGATCAAGGTCCTGCTGGGTGTCTGAAGAAAGTACAACCTTTTAGATGAAGCTCTGGGGAATTTGTTATTGGTTTGGTCTGCTTCTGATAGGAAGGGAAATTTTTTTTAAAGATTTTATTTTTTTATTTATTTGACAGACAGAGATCACAAGTAGGCCAGAGCAGGAAGAGAGAGAGACAGAGAGAGGTCGAAGCAGGCCCCCCACTGAGCAGAGAGCCAGACATGGGGCTCAATCCCAGGACCCTAGGATCATGACCTGAGCCAAAGGCAGAGGCTTTAACTCACTGAGTCACTCCAGTGCCCCAGAAAGGGAAATTTTTTAAAGTGTATTTTCTCTTTGAATCTATTTTGAGGTTTGGTTTGTGGTTCTTTCTGACTTTTCATGAAGATGGAATCATTTCTGAGGTTGGTTGTCAGGAATCGCATATCAAATCGAGCTATCTTGTTAGCAATAAATAAATAAAAGCTCAAGGGTTGGTATAAAGCTATTATGCTTTTCAAAACTCCGAACTATAATTCATGTATCGTGGTCGTTCTTTATCATATCACACAGGAGAGAGGTGGCAGAAACGCACTTTTAGGTTAATTTTTTTACAAGGAAGATTGACTTATAAACCTACTTTGTTATTCCTTTCATTCAATTTCCCTGTACCTCCTTTTCTATGAATTGTAACGGTAACCCATCATTATTTTTATTGTTGGCATGTGCTTTGTGAACCATAAAGTGTACGCTATAAATGGGAGCGCTTTTCTTTTTTTGCAGTTTACGAAAAACTAATATTTTTTAATTTATTTTTTATTTATTTTCAGCATAACAGTATTCATTCTTTTTGCACCACACCCAGTGCTCATGCAAGCATTGCCTTCTATAATACCCACCACCTGGTACCCCAACCTCCTAAACCCCCGCCCCTTCAAAACCCTCAGATTGTTTTTCAGAGTCCATAGTCTCTCATGGTTCAGCTCCCCTTCTAATTTCCCCCACCTCCCTTCAAGTCTCTAACACCCCATGACCATGAAAAACTAATTTAAAAACATTCATCCACCAGAGTACCCAAAGGGCTCCCATATAAACTATCTGTCATTACATTATGTCCCGATGTGGAGCTCGATCCCAGGATCCTGAGATCATGACCTGAACTGAAGGCAGAGGCTTTAACCCACTGAGCCACCAGCCCCAATGTATTCTCTTCAGTACCAGAATTTGTAACCAATTGACAGATGAAAAAGGAGACAGTCAAGTGAAAAACAATAGGTCTTAGACCTGCAAGAAATTCGGATTAGATGAATTCAGCTACTCAGGCACTGTTTCACATTTTCAGATCTCTGCAGAAAAGGGGTTAACCTTTTTACAGCATGTAAAAGAGAAGACTATAACACATAATATGTGTAAGCATGTAAATATCAAAATATATCCCATTAGTTGCTAAGACACACAGGGCCTATTTTTTCTCTCAAATCCATGAATATGTAGGAGCAATAAGTGAGAAGTGAATGTATACTCTTCACTTCGAAGTCTTTTAGAAATCTAAAATATGACTTTCTATGGTTTGTGTCTCCATATTCCTTTATTGCCAGTTTGAACAAATCCACATGCTTTGATTCAAAGGTAACAAATTCCTCTTATTTGGAAAAATGATGTTTATTTTTGTTCTCTCACGCTTCGCAGGTGGTTTCATTTTAGCACACTTCAGAGTTATAATTTCATGCTTCTTAAACACATTTATTATGATATACATAGATGAATGAAACTTTTGTTTTATTTAATTATTTGCCAAAAAATCTGTTATTTTTAAAAATGTATTTCCTTTGAAGGGTTATTTTAGAGCGTTCAGAGAGGATCTAGGAGTGTGGTATTATGCAATTTTTAAGCAGGTATGAAATGGTTATTTATATGATTGTTTCCTTAAGGCTTATGTATATTGTCCATTATATGCTATAAAATATTTTGAAAGTAAATTTAAGGTATGTTTTATGTAGTTTATTTTTTGGAAAAAATTATTGAAATGACTTATGAAATTCAGTATACTCTCAATATTAATTTATTCTGAAATTTACCAATTGTCTATTGAACCTATTATATGGCAGATATTTCTTCAGACTACACTGGTAAATGAAATACTTGTCTTTGTAGAACTTTTATTTTCATGGGTGAGACAATTAAAAGCTATAAACCTTAATAAAAATTGCATAGTGCATTCAAAAATGATGTGTACAATGGGGAAAAAGAAAAATTCGATCAGGGTGAGAAAAATCAAGGTTGCTAGGCAGGGGATGGGGAGTTAACATTTTTATTAGGAAGATCAGGGTACTTACATTGAAGCTGACAATTGAACAAAGGTATGGAAAGGTGATGAATATCCCCAGAACTATCAGCAATAAGGTCACTCCAGACAAAGGAATTGGCTATCTTGAAGGGCATAAGGTTGGATCATGCCTGGCATATCTGAGGAATAGCAAGGAGGCCACTGTGAGTGACTGAAGAGTAGCAGGGAAAGAGGTCACAGAGGTTAAATGAGTGGCTAGATCATGTAAAAGCTTAGAAGTCATTGTAAAACTCTGGCTTTTATATTTGGAAACTTACTGTGTGATAGAATTTCTGCTAATAAAGGAGAGTTCTAATGTCCTTAAAATTTCAAGGATTCTTATTCTAGTAAGACAGAATAAAGAAAAAGAGTTCATATTTTCACATGGTGTAACAAATGCTCAGAGATCCAAGTGTAGGAAGCTATGGGAGCACAGAAGAAGGCACTAATATCACACCAATATATTTGATGACTGTGACTATATATAAATTTGTATTTTCTAGATTTTTTATAGTCATGGAATCACACAGTATATACTATTCATTGCCTGGCTTTTCTTTTCTCAGCATCATTACTTTGAGAGTCTCCAATTGTAAATAGTTCATTTTGATATTGAATAGTAATCTCTTTAATGAATAGATCATAATTTGTCTTTGCTCTATGGATGGACATTGATGAACATTTCCACTGTTTTCAATTCTTAAAAATAAAGCTGCTATGAAATTCATATACAAGTCCTTGTATGAACATAGGGTTTGTTTCTCTTGGTTAAATGCCTAGAAGTAAAATGGCTATTTGTGTAACTGCAACATATTTTGCATTTAAAAAAATTTTCAAACTATTTTCCAAATTGGTTGTATCATGATATATGCCAACAACAATTTAGATTTTTTGTTGCTTCCCAATCTAGCTCAGACGAAGTACAATTAGCCTTTATAATTTTAGCCATTCTAATGGATATGTAAGCATGTCTCATTATGATTTTAATTTGTATTTCTTTAATGTCTAAATGTTGAGAAATTTGTCATATCCTTATAAGCCATCCATATCCTTTTGGTGACATGTCTCTTCCATTATTTCCTTCACATGTAAAATTGGATACTCTGTTTGGTTATTAGTAAGGTTTTTTATTTTTATTCATTTTTTAATAATCAGAGTAGATGTCCATTATCAGATATATAATTTGCAAATCCCTTCTCCATCTTTACGGTTTCTCAATGGAGCTTTGATAGCTGTTTCTTTCAAGAAATATGCTACTTCTTTCCTGGTACACGGAGGTATGACTAGAACATTATCAATGTTGACCTTTGCAAGGAAAATCATGGCTTAAGATATATGTAGTCTGCAGTTGTTGGGAGTGTTCACCATCCTTGCCTCTAACTCATCTCTCACTGCCCACACATTCAGATATAGGGGAATATTGATTGACAAAATATTAATAGCCAAATAACACTAGTTGGAGAATAAGAAAAATGCAGGCACCTGATTATATAATATTACTTAAATAAAATATGTTTTTATAAGTGCTATTGGAAGTAAATTCCTCAATACTTTAATCACACAGAATGATGGAATCCGAGATTTTTTTTCTTGTATTTACTAAGAAAATGATCATGCCTCAAGTATAGTAAAATGGAATAGGGAAAATTAAAAATTGTTTTAAGTTGATTTGCGTGTGTTGTGCGTATGTGAGAGAGAAAGTGAGAGAGAAAGAGAAAGAGAGAAAAAGAGAAAGGGAAAGACAGAGAGGTGGCTGCAGTGATTTGATGAGTTGCAGGATAGATTTTAAAGTTTTGTCTTTTGCTTTCTACATTTCCTTTTCCTTAGGTTCAAGAGAACAATCAGTAATATCTCAGAGGCCTGCTGGTAACATCAGCAGAAAGAGTTAGAGGTTCCCAGAAAATTAAAGATGAGATATAGTTTTCCTGACATAAGAAAAGTCATTTTTTGTCCCCAGCTATTTTCAATGATCTATACCCCACCTGTGTACTTGCCCAAGCACACTTCTTCCAAAACTCCCTGGGAGGTTCTTACAAAGAAATGCAAAAACCTCACTAGTTAAGGATTTTGAGGGAACAAGGCAATGGGAAAACTAACAGTCACCACCAGACCAGGAAATAGCCTAAGCTATTGAGACAATAAATCAGTGGTAAAACTCCTAGTGCTATTTCAAAATTAATCAAGGCCTTGCATTCCTTGTCCCAGAAAATGAGCCCAAGACCCCATCTAGTTTATATCTGCTCTTGAAGCCTGCAGAGTCCCTTTCCCTTGTCCAACAGTTACCACTGCTTTATTCTAACGTTGAAGTTTCTGCCCTCGGTGGAATACAAGCTTCATTCAGGTGAACATGCAATACATATTTCACAAATACATATGTGGATGTGCATGTATCCACAACCTTATGACCAACCATACACGGGATAATAAAACTCTCCCTTCTGAGTATTCATCTTAAATACTAAATAAAAATCTCTCTCCTGTTCAAACAGTCAAGGCTTTGGAACTTATTCCCTGTGATCTCCTTGTATGTTGTAAACAAAGATTCCTTTGCTTGACAACTCCACCTGTTTCTGTGATTCACCAAAGACTGACCTCAGTTAGTTCCGTTACTGTAATGGCTTTCACTACTCTGATTCTACCTCTGCAAGTCTCCAAAATTAACTATTTTTTTCTCCCAATTCCGCATGTTCTTGGCTTTAAACTGCAACTCTGAAGAGATGCTTTGCTTGTTTAAAAAAAAAAAACCAAGAGAAGGAAGTAGTAGTCAACATTGTTACTTTGAACTTCCTGCCCTAAGGGGCTCTCCTGTTGTTTCTCTTTGACTTCCTGGACTGAAATGACAGAAATTTGGCAAAACATCACTCCCCAATCCAGATTACTGACAGAACAGTTTAGACTCTTAGAGAAATATTAGTTTAAAAGATCACATAATTAAATACTTAAGCATGTAGTGTAATATAGTGGTTTAAAAGAAATATATTTTGGTCATCTGAATATTTGGTTTTCAACCATAGCTACTGACTCACAGCTCCTAAAACTCTTGGAATTTCCTGTGATAAGGGTGAGAGAGGTGTGTTTTGTTATGTTCATGAAGTGACCTTCAGACCTCACTCAAGGCAAGGGCTGTTTGCCTGAAGGACCAACCACTTGGTGAAAGCCTTCATAACTTTTTGCCCAACATGCCTCCCCTTCCTCCCAATTCAGGATTATCTGGGGAGGGAAGAGGAGCTGGAGATTAGATCAGCAAATGACAATGATTTAGTCAGTCATGACTATGTCATGAAGCCTCCACAGAAAACCTGAAAGGACTGGGTTCAGAAAGCTTTTAGTTTGTTAAATGTATGAAAAGGCAGGAAGAGTGGCAGTCTTACAGAAGGTAATAGAAGCTCTGTGCCCATTCTCCATACCTTGCCCTGTGCACTTCTTTATCTATCTATTGATTTAAATCTTCTATTATATCTTTTAATAAGCTGGCAAACATAAAGTAAGTATTTTTCTGAGTTTTGTGAGTCCCTGTAGCAAATTAAAAGAACGTGAGAAGTAGGCCACTGGGACCTCCAACCTTTAGTTGCTCAGTCACAAGCACAGGTAATAACCTGGGGCCTACAGTGAGACTGGCATCTGAGATGGGGTTGGAGATAGTCTTGGAGGACTGATCCCTTAACTGATGAAATCTTACGCTATGTTCAGGTAGATAGTGTCAGAATTTAGTTGAATTCTTGGAGATCCTGCTGTTGTCTGAAAATTATTTGGCATTGTTGGTATGATGTCCTAAAACCCAAAAAGATATAGCTACCTCAAAATAAGAATAAGGTTGACAGCTTATATATAATTAGTGAGTATATCAGGGATTTAAAATATACCCAATAAATAGTGTAAGGAAATAAGGAAAGATTTTGAAATAAAAACAAGACTAAGAACCTAGTGGTACTAATAGTTTAAATATATGTAATCTAGTTGAATTAAGAATACAATGGATAGAATACGTAATGGATTCAATAGAGATAAGAAGTCACTTAAGGATATAGTCATCTGGATACCAGCAAAGCATTAAAATTATCAATATGAAAGAGGTGTAAGATGTAGGTGATGTGTGTGGAACTAAAGCTAGAGAAAAAATTAGATTTCCTTACTACTCATAGCCTGTTGACAAGTCCTTGAAATTCCTCTGGGGACTCAGCTGCTTCCATGTGAAAACATCCACTCAGGGCAAAAAGCATTCCTTAGTCCACCCCCCCAGGATACTGAAAATCTACTTTCACATGTAAAAATTACTTTGGAAACTTCTTTATTTCTACTCCCCACCCCTGCCCTCAAGATATACATTGGCAATCATCTCCCAAGCATATACCCACTGATACACATCAGAAGAGTCTCTTCCCTGAGTTTTTACTAAATAGTAATAAATGACCTTTCCCTAACAATAGCTAGCCCCCTCAAGGTCCTGGAAACCTTGTTTATAAAATACCTTGGAAGCTTGTGCTATCCCTAACCTCCTCCCAAATTGAAAGTATATAATCAGCCACTCTTCATGACCCTCTCTCTCTACTCCAAATAAATAAATAAATATTTTTTAAATAAAATAAAATAAATGACTTTTTTTAAATGAAAGAAGAAAAAGGAAAGAAATATTTGAATATTAATGTACATCTATTTCTCAAGCATAAAATAGTCAAGACACTGGATTAAAACTTACATACAAGAAAAGAAAGAAAATATTCATAAGTATAGTTGACTCTATGAATCCCAAACTAGGGCATACATACCAAAGACAAAAAACATCATAAGTGTTAGGGAGAGAAAAAAAAATAATTCATTAATAAAGAAACAAGAATCAGACTGACAGAAATTTTTTTAAATAACATCAGATATAAAAAAGAATGAAGTAATAGCTTTATTATGTTGAAAAAAATAATCACAAATGTAAACATTTAGATCCTTATAAAATGTCATTGGAATAGGAAGGGCATATAAAAAAAAAATATTTTCAGGAATACAGACCACAGATAATTTGCCTTAATTTGTGTAGGCAGCACTTAAATACTAATATTATTTTAACAGTTAAAATGTACTCTATGACCTATGGGGTGGGGGAAAAGAGGATGAACAAGTCATCTTGAAATAATTCAGTTTTATGAAAAAAGTAAAAAGATCGAAAAAAACGACTTGAAGAAAAGAGAGATAAAACATATGCATAATAAAAATAAATAAATAAATAAACAACTGGAGTGTCTGGGTGACTTAGTCGGTTCAAGTGTCTGCCTTCAGCTCAGGTGATGATCCCAGGGACCTGGTATTGAGCCCTGCATCAGGCTCCCTGCTCAGTGGAGAGTCTGCTTCTCCCTCCCATTGAGAAAAAAAATTGACTTATTTATTTGAGAGAGATAATCTTTAAATTTTACTTATTTATTTGAGAGAGAGTGAGAAAAGAAAAACATGCACACAGCAGGGGGAATAACAGAGGGAGAGGGAGATGCACCCCACTGAGCAGGGAACCCCCTGCGGGGCTCTATCCCAGGACCCGGGTATTATGACCTGAGCTATAGGTAGACACTTAACTGACTGAGCCACTCAGGTACCCCAATGAATACAAACTTTAAAAATAATAATAATAATAAATAATATTTCAGATAGTATGATATTTTTTAATGTAAGCCTTGGTATAAAAACAGGATGACATACTTGTCTAATTATAGCAAAAGACTTTGATAAGTTTAGATGCAGTAGTACATAAAAAATTTAACTTCTTTCATTAACTGATAATTTAATTAGATTAAATTAAGAGACATTAAAATTTAGAGAATCTAATAGTCCTGATCTATTAATAAATGTAGCCATCCTGACCCCAAAACAATAGTCTTCAGAAAGTATATAAGCATAAGTTGAACATTTACACAAACAGGCCATTATTTAGGCCAGAAGTATATGCCAATAAATTCCCAGAGTTAAATATCAGGCTATATTTTCCAAGAATAAGACAATAAAATTAGAAAACAATGAACAAAATATTAAATTCATATAATTGGAATTTAACTTCATACCTAAAATGAAATAATACAGCTAATTCAGAAATTTTTAGAATTACATTACTTTGGTAATATCAACTCTCAAAATGAGTAACGGACAGGTGGGGCTAGGGAGAAAGAGATACATAGGGAACTTTGTGAACAGGCTCTCAGAAATCCCCAAAATGTGGTGTGGGAAAACCAAAGTAAAGAGATAAATTGGACCACCCTACCCCAGGGAAGAGCACCCTGATCTAGGCATGTGGGATGGAGGACCACCCTGCCCTAGGTGTATGGGGTGGGTCATGTGGGGTGGGTGTCTCTATGATAAACACCTGTAACCAAAAAAGAATAATCAGACCCTAAAAAGGAGGTAAGCCATTGCAGCAGTTATTGATAGAGATGTTAAAAGGATTAAAGTTGCCTGGTTACCTTTTTATAAAAAATAAACCCTGAAGGCACTCATTGTTAACTGTGTGGGGACCCCTCTTAGTTGTGAGAGCTTTTTCTATATATTCACTTGATAAACTTCTGTCACTTACTCACTCTCCATTGCCCACGAGATTCCTTCTTTGACTCCAAGAGACAAGAACCTAGCTCTCCCACATCATTCCCTAGAGTTAAGTATCAGGCTATATTTTCCAATGATAAGGCAATAAAACTAGAAAGGAATGACCAAAATATTAAGTCCATGTAACTGGAAGTTAACTTTATACCTAAAAAGAAATAATACAGCTAATTCAGAAATATTTAGAATTACTCTAGTATGGTAATATCATTTGTGAAAATAAGTGACAATAATTAAAGGTATGAAGGAAATCTAAAGGTTTAATTGTATTAATTCAAAAAGAAAAAACAAAAACAATACAACAAAAACACCAAAGCATAAAACAACAAAACAAAACAAAAAGAATATAAAGGCAAAACCTAAGAACGACAGCAGTAATAACAAAATCTTATAGAAACAAACAAATTTTTGGAATAGATTAATAAGAAAGATTTGACCAATGAGTACTGGTCAGGAATACTCAGAGATGATGAAGATAAAATAAAATGCTAAATGAAATGTATAAAAACTAAATTATAGACCTAAGAGACTGATTAAAAATGCTTCTAGAAAAAGAGTCTAATTTGAAGACAATAAAATTAATAGCACCATAGAGAAAACTGTATTTGTGACATAGGGGATCAATTAGAGATGATAAAGTATTTCCTTAAATATCAAAGATAACAATTAGACTCAGTGGTTCAGTCAGCTAAGCCTCTGCCTTCACCTCAGATCATGATCCCAAGGCCCTGAGACTGAGCTTGACTCCCTGCTTGGTGGGGAACCTGCTTCTTCTTTTCCCTCTCCCTCTGCAGCTTCCCCTGCTTGCGCTTGTTCTCTCTCTCTCTCTCACTCTCTCTCTCAATAAATAAAATTATAAAAGTTAAAAAAAATTAAGAAATAAGCATCAAGGATTAATCCATAAGGTAAAAATATTTATTAAAGTGATTAATTAATTTATATTAAAATTAAATATTTCCTTGCAATTAAGTGCAGTGTGGAGAAAAAGTTAGTAGACAACTGACATAGGAATGAACAATACTTAAAATATTTAAAACTGACAAGGAATTATTAGATTTAGACTCCATGATGATCTCTATGTATGTGCATATAAAACACCTTAAAATACTTTGTAGGATTGTGCTACAGGAAATTAAAGAGACAGGGAGATAAAGGGGGAAAAAAAATAGCTCAACTTGAAATGACTCGTTGGTTGCCACTGTGTTTTATTTACATTTTCCACCACTTTTTTGGTCAATGAAATTATTTTACATGTATCTATTATTATCTTGTAGGACATGTTACACTAATATCATTATTAATGAAGTTGAGAATAAGAATATGATGCCTCATTTCATGACAATTGTTAAAAATGATTCCTAAGCTGGTAAATGCAGGAAGCCAGAAACAGAAATAATACTTAGCGCCAGTTCAAAGCTTGTCCACCTGGAACCTGTAAGAAAATCCAACTAGATCCTGAAAATAATGAGTGATTTGAGGAAACTGGACAGGAATATAGATTTCCAGATGCTTTTTACTTATAATGGCAATAGCAACTTAGACAAGGTAAAGGAAAAAAATCTATTAATTGGCAGTAGGAAAATTATTAAAAAAATAGAAACCATAAGCCAATGAACTTGGGAAAATTATGAAGAATCTACATAAACATAAAAGGAAACAATATATATTTGCCAAGGCACATTCACATTTTAAAAAATAAGTTGAAAGGGCAACAATATGCCATAATACATATATCAACGTTTTTCATAGAAGTTTAGAATAAAAAATAAACATTTTAAATAATTTATTTGGAAAATGATATCACATATCTGAAAAACTTGAAAGAAGAAATGGATAGGGACGCCTGGGTGGCTCAGTTGGTTGGACGACTGCCTTCGGCTCAGGTCATGATCCTGGATTCCTGGGATCGAGTCCCGCATCAGGCTCCCAGCTCCATGGGGAGTCTGCTTCTTTCTCTGACCTTCTCCTCGCTCATGCTCTCTCTCACTGTCTCTCTCTCAAATAAATAAATAAAATATTAAAAAAAAAAGAAATGGATAACCATGACTAAACAAATGTAGCAGAAAAATGATTTACAATAATAGATAAAAGCTATTCAAAAATGCAGTGAACATTGGCCGAAGCTTAGAAAAATCGATAAAATATAAAATGTAAAATGAATTCATGAATGAAAAATAGAATCCCATTAAATCCAATTTGGAAAGAACTAAAAATTTTTTTTTTGCCTGAATCTGCTCTGCCTTTCATTAGGTGGGAAACTGACCAAGCCCACTCAGCTCCTCTCTCATGCCCAATAATAGAAAAGTCAGGAACATTAATTACTTCTGGGATGAATTTTAACCACTGTGGATAGGATGCAGAAGCCAGTGAGTTAAACAGATTCTTTCTTGTTTCAGGAAAATAATTCTGAGATGTATTCTGTGCATTAGGATTGATGCTCAGTTGTCCACAATCATAATCCACTCAGTCTGAACTCACATATGTTTCTCCTGGACCACTTAGCTCTTCTCATTCTCTCCTCTTCCACGTGATCAAATCCCAAAATAATTATTTAGGTTGTGTATGCAAGTCCTGATTTTGAAGGGAAACTCAGTTACAGAAAGAGATGAAAATAAAGATACAGGGGAAAAAATGGTGCACTTGGGTGACTCAATTAGATAAGCATCTGACTCTTGATTTCAGCTCAGGTTGTTATCTCAGGGCGATGAGATGAAGCCCCTATAGGCTCTGTGCTGGGCAAGGAGGTTGCTTAAGATTCTCTCTTCTTATCCCTTTCCTTCCACCCCTCACCTGCCATGCTGTCTTTCTCTTAAATAATAAGCACTGCTGAACTATCTTAGATTCTGTACCTTCTCTCCAGCCATGAACCTGTCACTGTCTTTAACTCTTGAAAACTTCATTAGACAAATTAATGTGGTGAAGGAAGCAATATGAGAAAGCCTATTAATCTGATGAGCATGGAACTGAAACAAACCCTATAGATACTTTCCCTTTGATTTCTAGCCTATCAATACCTACAGTGAGTCACATACACTCAAGATCATTGTTTTTATTGTATACTTCCTATATTCATTAATTTTTGACTCGTTATCATTTTGTTGAAGTGTTAAACTATGGTAATAAACAAACTTTTAATTAACTTTTCCTCCTATGATACAAATATAACTTGCACTTGAGCTTTAGCTAATTTTATGTTCTAAAATTGCCCAAAACAAAATGATCAAGGTTTCTAGATTATTTACTGTATTTTCTACTATATAATATTGTTCTATCTCTTCTGTATAAAGAAAATGAATGCCTGGGGCTCTTGGGTGGCTCAGTGCGTTAAAGCCTCTGCCTTCTGCTCAGGTCATGATCCCAGAGTCCTGGGATAGAGCCCCACATCAAGCTCTCTGCTCAGCAGGGACCCTGCTTCCCTTCCTTTCTCTCTGCCTGCCTCTCTGTCTACTTGTGCTCTCTGTCTGTCAAATAAATAAATAAAATCTTAAAAAGAAGCAAATGAATGCTTGATAACTAAATGAATGCTTTACTGAACAAATTAAATATGGCAATAGCATTTTATTTTATCATGCTTTACATATTAAACTATAATATTATATCACTAGTCTACAAATAATCTACTCACATAATGATTTGGAAGCATTTAGCAAAAGAATTCTTCCTCCTGATTGTAGTATAAAAGCCACAGAAATATACAGAAGACTCCTAGGATAGAAAGTTAAATCCAGTTATCCGTGATGCCTTGAGTAGGACCTGACCTATGTATGTCCTGGGATGCACTAGTAACTGTTACATGTGATAGGATTATATTTAATATATACAGTTTCATTTACTTCACAAAGGAGACATAAATTTGAGAATAAAATATTTGATGAATCTATAAAGTCTATATCTATTTGTAACCAATGTGGTAGAATGAAGATGTTAATTTGAAAAAAAAATTTCATTGAACACATACACAGATTCAATTGTTTTTATATATATAAACAGCATTATTTATTTATGTCAATAAATGCATTGTCAGTAAAATCCATTTACTGATCAATCATAAGGGTAATTTTAAGTACTAAGAATAAGAAATATGTGAAAAGATAAGTGTTCAAGAGTGCAGTTTGTGGTAATTAATACAATATGATAGGCTCATAAAAAAGATATATTACTTGAACTTAAAAGCTTCTATAATTAAGCGATGACCACTTGAAATTTGTAATTAGTCTTGCTGCAGTTTTTCCTTGCACTTATTGCCCTTCCCCAGAAGTTCATTAAGAATTTCTGTGAATGTCCTTATGTTTAATCTCATTCATAGATTCCACTGCTGCTCACAAAACAAAGCCAAAAAGAGAGGTAACTCTATGTGGCACGCCATCCACAAGCAATACATTCATAAATAATTAAAAAGCTCTCTATTTCATTTCTTACCCAATCAGCTGATAATTTAAATGAGTAACTGAGGCCATTTTATCAACAATTTTAATAGAATGCGACTCAGAAACTTCACAGTGTTATTTAAGAAGAAATGCTCATGTGTTAAGGTTTTTATTTTTAAAATCAACAAAATAATTTTCAAATATTAAAAGCAAATGTCTGCTTTTCCTCCAAGTTTCCTTGCTATGTCAAAGTTATAAATAAATACATTACAATCGTATTTTGAGTAGTAGATAAAAACAAATGTTTTGAAACTGTCTGTGGGTTGAGTGTCTGGGTTAACTTGTATAAATATCTGAACTCAATGTATTTAGACTGTATTAGATGGTTTTTTTAGACTATTTAAAAATACATGCTCAGATAATGACAACATTATTTTATTCATTTTAATAAATAAATTATTTTATTTAATTATGTTTAGATATTTATTTATTAAATTAATGATCTAAATTGGAAATATTTTAAATTCTAAAAAATATTTATTTAATTAAATCGATATATTTAATATAAATATTTAATCAATTATTTAATCATTTTTATAATTATGCAATACATTATGTATTGTGTAATAATTGCATTTTAATAAATAAATAAATGTATTATTTACATTATTTTATTTTACATTATTTTATTTAGTTGACAAAGAGAGGGAGAACGCAAGCAAAGGGAGCTGCAGGCAGAGGGAGAGGGAGAAGTAGGCTCCCAGCTGAGCAGAAAGTTCAACCTGGGGTTCCATCCCAAGATCCTGGGATCACCACCTGAGTCGAAGGCAGATGCTTAACTGACTGAGCCATCCAGATGCCCAAGGCTTTGTATTCTTCACTTCTAAATATTGATGCTGCTTCATCTCTGGAGTTAGTAAATTGATGCTGAGAATTCATATCGAAGAATTGATAGTAGCTGTTAAACAGAAACATGTAATTTAGGGGAAAAAAAAGAACAGAAGGAAGAGAAAGGCCAAAAGTCAAAAGCACATTAATATAAAATTTAATTAGATAAATAAAGCTGATATTCCTGAACGGGGCTAATAAAAGAGCTGCAAAGAGCTGATAGGATTAGGAAAATTGTCCACTCCTGGTCATTTCATAATTTTAAACTATTCCTTATTAATAAATATACTTAGTTCCAGAAACACAACCACATAAGGACATTTCCACCAAGTTTCCTCTAACAGCATTTACAAATTAGACGTTCAAACAATGTAGTTTGTTACATGTTGCATCTGTATCTTAAAGTTTAAACACTTTCTGTGACACATTTTCTAACAATGAAAATCTATATATATATATATATATATATATATATATATATATATATATACCTTATCCCTAAATGAAACCTTTCTTTGTTTATTAGATTAAATAGGAAAATTAGCAACAACAACAACAACAAACAGCTAATATTATAGAGGTAGGAACAATTTACCTCTTCATTCATTGCTATTTTCTAAAAATTCCTATTTTATTTTTTTCTCAAGTCTGTCATAATAATTTTCTAAATCTCCTGCCTTATTCAATTTTTTTCTTTTAGTGGAAATCTCTATTTCATATTTATTTTCTCTTCCTCCACTCGTTGCTCTAATAATTCAATGTATTATTAGATTTTCTGTTTTTCTCTTTATCCAGATATATCTTTTCTTTCTTTCTTTCTTTTTTAAATAATTTGAATTGCTGGCATTTTACATCAGTACATGCTTTCTTATGGATGTTAGAAATGTCTGTGGAACTACTAGAAGAATAAACGTTTTTACCTTTAAGAAGTTTACAGTCTAGAGTGCCTGGGTGGCTCAGTTGGTTAAGTGTCTTCCTTCAGCTTAGGCGATGATGCCAGGGTACTAGGATCCAGTCCTGCATCAGCTGCCTGCTCAGCAAGGAGTCTGGTTCTTCCTCTCCCTCTGCCCCTCCCTCTCTCTCTCTAATAAATAAATAAAATCATTAAAAAAAAGACTTACTGAAATCTGAGACTGAATGACTAAATTCAGTCTTAATATAAGACAGCTAAACAAAGCAATGATCACAACTGGAAAATTTAGTCAGATCATGGTTTAACATTTTTGGTTGACACAGGACCTCTTTCAGTAACAACTTTCCTTAAATATCAATTTCTTTTTAAGGGCAAAATTTTTGACAAGAAATCCAGATCCTTCTAATCATTTTCATATCAATTTACTGTGACATCCTCGGAGTATATAATCAAATATGTAATTATTCTATCTGTTGCCATGTATATTGCCTGTATCTTTTTCAGAATCAAAGTTCCATTGAGGTAGAGTTTTTTTGTTTTGTTTTTAAAGCAGAGATTTTTAAAGTGTTTGATATATACAAGATGCTTCATAAGTGTTTACAAAACCTATGTATTTCAGAAGCCTTAAACAGGCTTTCAAATAATGTAGGTGATATTAGTAGTCATATCAAACAATTTGTAGGTTTCAGTCATGTAAATAGCTACATTTCTCAGAGACAGAGAAACATACAAATGATCTGGGTCCAGTAGGATAATGCTAGCATGTGTTGTAAATTCTCTTATATGACCTTATTCTTGCAAGAATTGGTTATGTGGCAGAAAAAAAGGTATCACTATCTTATACTTTATTATTTAAAGAGATTTATGGAAGTTGTTAATTTCTTACACTACCCCTTTGTTTCAGTGGACCCAATTTCCGTGGTAATGGTGAGAGGAAAGTAGGCAATTTAGGCAGCAGCAAAAATCTCCTACAAGGCACTATAAAATAAGGCTTGTTCTAGATCATGGGTCTGTCCAAAGGGGAATGTTAAGGGGTAGAATGGATGATGGATGCATTGTGGACTTATAACTATAAGATTAATACTGTTATGCCCCAATAATGGGTCTATGATTAAAGGAGCGAGACTGATGTAAAGCGAAGGTCAAGCAAAGCTTTATTTCATGCCAAGCATCAAGAATCTAACCGAACGTTTGGGGCCACACCTCTTATGAGAGAAAGCAACCCTTCGCTGTTTCACAGTCTAGCTTTTAAGGGCAAAGGCCATGCAGTCAGGCCTGGCCATGCACAGGTGACCAATGAGATTTTAACACACACAGGAAACTCCACAGTGAGGCTAGGTGACCAATTGAGGTTCAATTTACCCTAGTATAGACATTTGACTTAGCCTATTACACCTTGATTAGGATTGGTGCCAAAACGGTTCCCAAAGGGTGGAGGAGTGGGGCATACTCCTTAGTATCTAGGGAGACAATATGCAAACACCGCCCCCCCTCCCGCTGATTGATGTCTCCACCTGGCCTGACCCACCCTTGTATATGGGCTTTGTTACCTGGAGCTGATTTCCAGGACTTGTTTTTAAGTGAATCCCCTGGGGGAAGGGGAGCAAGGACAGTTTAAGGGTTAACCTCAATGAAAGCCTCTTGCTAAAATATAAAAATATAAAATAGGTCCTTACATTACAACAACTCAGTAGGGAAAGTCCCAGTGTGGTGACAAAAGAAGTGATGTAACTTGCATTGCGCATTTTGTTTTTAAAACGTGTAAGTTGTATTTTTCCCTGCCATGACATCATACTTTATCTTCATCTCTGTCTACTAGTTTAAAACTAGTTAAATAAACGAAACAATTTTTTTTAAAAATATTTTATTTATTTATTTAAGAGCAAAAGCCAGAGAGAGAGATAGAGAGAGAGCATGAGCAATATGGGGCTCGATCCCAGGAATCTTGAGATCATGATCTGAGCCAAAGGCATACACTTAACTGACTCAGCAAATGAGACTCCCACAAACTCTACAATTTTTTTTAAAGATTTTATTTATTTATTTGACAGAGAGAAATCACAAGTAGATGGAGAGGCAGGCAGAGAGAGAGAGAGAGGAGGAAGCAGGCTCTCTGCCAAGCAGAGAGCCCGATCGGGACTCGATCCCAGGACCCTGATATCATGACCGAGCTGAAGGCAGCGCCTTAACCCACTTAGCCAACCAGGCGCCCCAAACTCAACAATTTTATAAAATTTTTATTTGTTGGGATGCCTGGCTGTGATCAGTCAGTAAAATATGTAACTCTTGATCTTGGGGTTGTACGTTTGAAATCCACCTTGGGTGTAGAGGTTTTTAAAAATAAAATCTTAAAAAATTTTTTTTTCATTTTTTTATTTAAGCCATTGTATGGCAGTGTTGATCACTATATTGTACACCTGAAACTAATATTCACCTTATTTTAACTAACTGGAATTTAAATAAAAACTTTAAAAATAAAATAAAAATAATAATCATAAAAATAAAAAAGAGGAAAAATTATTTGGCAGGTAATTTTCTTAATTGCATTATTATTTATTATTATCATAGTCTGCATGTGTCGGTGGGAAGTGGCTGGTATTCCAGTGAGTTCCATATCTGTGTTACCAGGAGGTCCATGTCTGTAGTCAGTCTTTTTTTTCTTTTAATTTATTTTCAGTGATCCAAAATTCATTGTTTATGCACCACACCCAGTGCTTCATGTAATAAATTCCCTCCTTAATACCCACCACTGGGCTCACCCAACCACCTGCCACCCTCCTCTTCAAAACCCTCAGTTTGTTTCTCAGAGTGCACAGTCTCTCATGGTTTGTCTCTCCCTCCGATTTCCCCCAGCACACTTCTCTCCATCTCCCAGTGTCCTCCACGTTATTCCTTATGTATTGAGTCTTATAAAAACTTTTATTTCTTTCCCTATTCTGCTTTGCATATGCTTACCTTAGATGTTAAAATGTTATAAACCTCTCCTGCCTGGTCCATTTTCTCTCTCTTCTCTCATGATTTCTCATGCTCTCCCTGCCAACCCCACATGCCTTACAATATCTGGATATGACTAATTTCTTCCTGAGCTACTTTATTCTACTCTGCCATATGGTTGCCCTTCCCTCTTCTGTACCATAACTTCTATCCCCTGCATTTGTGCTTTAACAATAACTAATACTTTTCACTACATCTGTATCTTGGAGGTCAATACTCAGTAGTGCAATCGCTGGGTCATAGGCTAGCACTATTTTACTGGAAAGAAGGGCCATATGCACCCCAGTGTTCATAGCAGCAATGTCCACAATAGCCATTCTGTTGAAAGAGCCAAGATCCCCTTCAACAGACAAACGGATAAAGAAGATGTGATCTATGGATACAATGGAATATCACTCAGCCATCAGAAAGGATGAATACCCAACTTTTGCATCAACATGGATGGGACTGGAGGAGATGTTATGTTAAGTGAAATAAGTCAAGCAGAGAAAGTCAATCATCATATGGTTTCACTTATTTGTGGAACCTAAGGAATAGCATGGAGGACATTAGGAGAAGGAAAGGAAAAATGAAGTGGGGGGATTGGAGGGGGAAATGAAACATGAAAAACTATGGACTCCAAGAAACAAACTGAGGGTTTTAAAGATGAGAAGGATGTGGGGATGGGTGAGCCTGGTGATGGGTATTAAGGAGGGCACATATTGCATGGGGCACTGGGTGTTTTACACAAACAATGAATCATGGAACACTACTTCAAAAACTAATGATGTATTGTATGGTAACTAACATAACATAATTTAAAAAAAAAGGAGGGGGACAATACCTAACACTCAATCTTTGCTAGTTTCTTGTTTACCTCCTTTTAAGAGTAAGCTCATTAGTGGTTTTTGTTTGTTTGTTTGTTTTTTCTGTCTCAACTAAAAGAAGAAAAATAATACACATTATTTTGAAAACTTTTTGAACAGTGTACAAACGTTAGTCAAGTCCACAATGTCTCATCTCTTCTTCCTCCTAACATGGCTAAGTTGAAAAACCCTTTATCTGGGAAAAGATCATTCTCCTGCCACCTTGTGTAAGATTTTGGCTTTAGCTTAGATTATCCTTTCTTTCCTTTTCTGAAAATAAGTTGAAAATATTAATAGCCTCAGTTTCTTCTTCCAAAATATGACTGCTTCTTTACCAAGTGCAAAAGCAACCCATTTTGACTATAGTAAACAGCTTGGACCTACTTTTTTTGGCTCACTGTATTAGTGAGACAAGTGGAGTGAAGATGACACACCATTTCCAAATGTATTAATAATTGGTAAACCATACTTCTAAATTGAAGTTTGTTGCCATTAAACTACGAGCAGACTCGCTATAATTACAGAGGTAAATTCTTTATATTTACTATATTTGAAATTACCATATAATACCAAAATAAAATTATGATTATGTGAAGAGTCTGTAATATTAAGAAGATGACTTTGAAATTATTGCTCATCTAAATGAAATTTCCCATTTTCTAATCTTGTATAAGCTTCCGTTGTCATTTCCTATTTAAAATCTATTAGAAGGCACTCTTATTTTCCCTTAAGTGGGAAGTCAAATGTGGAACAAATTCATCCCAAAGGAACTGATTCTATATTCCACTGAAGACCACGTGGCTTCCATGTGGCATTTTGCCTCTTGCATATTGTTCATCTCCTACAACAAATAGGGGTATGCTCTTTAGTAAACTAATTCAACTCAATTAGAGGCATTGTCTTCAAGGGATAACATCATAGAGACTAGAAAAAGAATCATACTTTTGGGAAAATTGGGCCCAGGTTTTTTGTTTTGTTTTTGTTTTGTCTTAAGATTTTATTTATTTATTTGACAGAGACCACAAGTAGGCAGAGAGGCAGAGAGAGGCGGGGG
The DNA here is from genome assembly GCF_011764305.1 of Mustela putorius furo. NCBI lineage: Eukaryota > Metazoa > Chordata > Mammalia > Carnivora > Mustelidae > Mustela > Mustela putorius. Next base: position 383,681 of record NW_025421436.1, read on the forward strand.
GGAAGCAGGCTCCCTGATGAACAGAGAGCCTGATGCAGAGCTCGATCCCAGGACCCTGAGATCATGGCCTGAGCTGAATGCAGAGGCTTAACGCACTGAGCTACCCAGGCGCCCCGTGGGCCCAGGTTTTGATGGCTTCTTTCCTCAATCTTATAAAACCTATTTGAACTCTACTGGATGCCAGAACTGCTTACAAATATTTGGTCCCTTGTAATTTTAACCTTCCAGTATTCAATGCACCTGATCCATGTAATATCCTATAGTATTTTTGTCAAATGAAGACTCTCAAAGTGTGTTTCTTGGGAGACACTTTTCAATTGGTTGCTTACATTTCTGCATTTATTATTTGTTCTAGACCATCCTTTGAAGATGGTTGTATTGAATAGACTTGGAAGACAGAAATAGTATCTTTTTTTTAACTTAACCTGTTGTGTTTGCAAATATTATCTGCCTCTGTTTTGATTCTTCTTGTGGGAACTGAGGCTCAGAACTGATATATAACTCCCACCCCTACACACACACACACACACAAACACACACACACACAAATACTGTTAATATTCTGGCTACCTCTATTGCTGTGAATAATAAACTATATTATTTCTGAACCATGAGTCTGCGTCTTCTATCAACACCCAAGAAACCACGGCAGACTCATACACCAGCTTTCAAATAAGGGAAAATAATCTCAGATGCTTTATATTTTTTGATAGTGTTACCTACTTCTGAACATATGACTGAACACATATAAAGCTGGAGCCATGACCATTTAGAGCTTCTTCTGTGGAAGAACTATGCATTCACTAGTAAACAAAAGTAGTTTCATTTTTTTTTTTTTTTTTTCCTCCTGGACACCATTTCCTCTCTCACACTGTTGCTCAAATTGGATGGAGTCTAAGGTCCTTTGAGGAAATTTTTGTTTAATGACTCAAAATAAAATAGGAAGAGTCTAAAGTGCTAAAAATAATTCTAGATAAAAGGTATAAGATAATGCCAGAAAGGATAGTAATTTTATCTAACAACTGCCTGTTCACCCCTTATTTGTTCATTAACTAATCTCCAAATTCCTGACTAAATCCATTTTGTAAGCCAGAATGTGAGCTAAAAACTGGGATTTCAAAAAAGTTTTTATTTGAAATCCAGTTAGTTAACATATATGGTTGTATTAGTTTCATGTGTACAATATAACATATAGCACTCAGTGCTCATCATGACAAGTGCTCTAATTAACCCCCATCACTTATTTAATCCATCACTCCTTTCAGATCCCCTCAAGTAACCATCAGTTTGCTCTCCATAATGAAATGTCTGTTTCTTGCTTTGTTTCTCTTTCTATGTCTTATTATTTTCCCCTTTGCTTGTTTGTTTTGTTTCTTTTATTCCATATATGAGTAAAGGTTTTTGTCTTTCTCTGACTGACTTATTTCACTTTTAGCTTTATACTGTCTAGTTCCATCCATGTTATTGCAAATGGCAAGATTGCAGTCTTTTTTATGGCAGAATAATATTCCATTGTATATACATACCACTTATTCTTTATTTATTCATCAATTGATGGATACTTGGGCTCTTTCCATATCTTAGCTTTACAAATAATGCTGCTATAAACATAGGGGTGCCAGCATCCCTTTGAATAAGTTTTCTTATATTCATTGGGTAAATACACACCAACAGGATTGTTGGATCACAAAGGACTTCTATTTTTAAATTTTATGGAAATTCCATACTGTTTTCAAATATGGCTGTATCAGTTTGCATCACCACCAACAGTTCACAATTGTTACTTTTTCTTTTTTTAAGATTTTATTCATTTGACAGAGAGAGATCACAAGTAGAGAGAGAGAGGAGGGAGCAGGCTCCATGCCTGGCAGAGAGCCCAATGTGGGACTTGATCCCAGGACCCTGAGATCATGACCTGAGCTGAAGGCAGAGGCTTAACCCACTGAGCCACCCAGGCGGCCCCCACAAGTGTTACTTTTTCACATCCTCTCCAACACCTTTTGTTTCTTGTAGTGTTGATTTTACCCATTCTGACAGGTGTGAGGTGGTATGTCTTTCTAGTATTGCTTTGCAATTTCCTGATGATACATGATGATGGACATCTTTTCATGTATCTACTGAACATTTGAATGTGTTCTTTGGGGAAACACTTGTTCATGTCTTTTATCCATGTTTTTATTTGATTATTTGTTTTGGGATGTTGACTAAAAACTGGATAATAAGTAACACACAAGACAGGTTTCCTTGAGCTTAAATTTTATTTGCATGAGTATCATTAACAGGAAAAAATATGCATATGTGTATGTACAAGTGTGTTATGTATACATCTATCTATCTATCCTCTATCCCCTGTCTTCTAATTGTGGTAAATACTGTAGGGTGGCGAATGGGATAGTCTGAAGAAATAAGCTGCTGCATATATTGGGTAAGCAAATTTATTTGCACTCAGATGCATTGGATATAAGTATATCACTCAAATGAGTTATTTAATATTATATAGAAACAAATTAAAATTTTATGTAGTTGAAAATAATAGGTAGTTAAAATAATTTTTGTTGTTTGTTGTTTTTGTGTCTTTTTTTGATTATATATACTATGGTGTGAATGTTTATGTCTCCCCAAATCATATTATGAAATCTAACTCTGGAAGTGATAGTATTAAAACATAGGGGCCTTTGGGAGGTGATTAGGTCATAAGTGGGATTACAGTCCTTTTAAAGGAGACCCCAGAGAGTTCTCTTGATTCATTCATCATGTACGTTTACAGTGAGAAGATAGCCATCTATGAGGAAGTGGGCTCTCCCTGGATCTGCCCATTCCTTAATCTTGAACTTCTCAGTTCTAGAACTGTGAGAAATAAATTCCTGTTCTTTATAAGCTATTCAGTCTATATCATGTCCGTTATAGCAGCCTGCATGCAGAAGGACACTATGACCTAAAACGAGAGCAATAAATATAAAGTTTCAGTAAAGTCAGTTGGTACAATGTTTTTTTTTTTTTTACTTAGAGAAGACATGCTGCTTCATGTTAAACCTTGATATTGTATATGTTTCTTGAAGGGCCACTTCTTACTCCTTTGTGTGTTCTCCACAAAGTCCAGGATGATGCCTTACATAAAGGTAATATTTTATAAATACTGTTGGAAATATATACTTCTCTAAAATCTTATTTTGCCTACAGATTACTTGGATCCACTTTTCTTTGTGTAGAATATTTGAAATATATTAAGAACAGAATGTCTCCCTAAATAACACTTAGAATCATCATTAATGACTCCTGACTCATTTGTTTATGCAGTGATACTTACTGCAAGAAGTTTGTAATATAATTTTTGAATTAATCACCAAGCTAGTTTATTATAACTTATGAAAAAATAATTTCTCATGTTGGTTTAATTCTGCTCTTATGTTATGGTCATGACATTTTCATTAAAATAAAGTAGGAAAATAGAAGTAAATAATAAATGAAAAATAAAAAATAATAAATAAAAAAATAAAAGTAAAACTCCTGAGAAATGTTACACTTTTCTTACTTATTTTGTTTTGCTTTTCCTCTACCATGCTGGCAAAGCTGTATTTTGCAGATAGATACAATTTTCTAGTTGCTAGATTTGTTATTTTGCTAAAATTTTCAAAATATAAGAAGTTGAATATTCATGGATTGTTTATTAAACTCCTTATCTACACATATAAAAATAAAACAATGATGGTGACCTGGGTATTTCTAAAATTGTATTCTGTTTTTCCATATTATGTTTTACAATGTAATTAATAAAGATTCTGCATATATTAACACCCATCCCCTTCTATCTCATCTGTATGTCCATTACAGAGCATGTATGATTTCTATTCATTGCTATGTTGTGGTGAAGAGATTGTCTGAAGTAGTCCTATATTTATGCAGGTAGAACTTAAGCTACGGTGCTCTTGTTTATTTGCTTGTTCCTGATCAGTATGTCTGAAAGATGGTAACTATTGCATCAGGTATGACGATTAAAAAATATTATTGGTGCCTGGTACACTGTGATGAAATAGGAAAGTCGATTCACAATTTGTTAGTTAAATTAGAAAAAAATTACTTTGCATTTGTCCTTAATGAGAGTTTTTTTTTTTAACAAAATCCTTGGGATGTTTTTTGTGTAATATATATCACATGCCTCAACCTTTAAATTTGAATGTAGAAAAGAGTTATCAGAATGAGCCTAGAAAATATTGTTATGAAATATTTGTGTTCTGTTATATTATGTTAACTTAGGAAATAATGGTAGTTATTTTTATTAGAATTTCCTACTTTCCACATGTCCTTACAGATGAGATATCATGGTTTTCCTACTCTTTTTATCGTGGTTGTTATATTCTTCATGATCAATAACAATCAATGAAAATTCATAACATTAATTTTCTTTGGGAAAGTGATATTTTAGCAAGAATCCATGACCAAAAATTTTAGCTGTTGTTCTTCCAGGAGATGAGACTATCAATGTTCCCAAAATTTCAAGAAATAGAACTTATTAATTGTGTTGGTTGATGTTTATTGTCTCTGAACTTAGAGGTGCATAATTCAATTTAAAATTTATTTTGGGGGCGCCTGGGTGGCTCAGTGGGTTAAAGCCTCTGCTTTCGGCTCAGGTCATGATCCCAGGGTCCTGGGATCAAGCCCCGCATCGGGCTCTCTGCCTAGCAGGGAGCCTGCTTCCTCTTCCCTCTCTCTCTGCCTGCCTCTCTGCCTACTTGTGATCTCTATAAGTCAAATAAAATCAATAAAATCTTTAAAAAAATGGAGTGGACCTTAGGGGTGTGCTTATCTGAAATTGAGGGACATTATAAAAAAAAATAAAAAATAAAATTTATTTTGAATTGAAAACAAGATCTTACTGAAGTTTAGGCATCCCACTTTATATCAGGCCTCCAGTACATTCTAATTTATTTATAGAAAATATCATAAACATGAATGTCTCTTTTCCTATTGCATTTATACTGAAACTGCAATGACTCAAATTGTCAGATCTGAAAAGCACTACCTTTCTATAATTTCTGTTTCCTAGGAGGAATGGATATACCATTTTAGCACAATTATCCAACAGTATTCAAAACCACCATGAATTTTAAAACATAGTTATTACATCCTAAAAATCAAGTATGAAAATGTATAAGCAACCAAATCTCTATCTGTAAATGAAATACTCCCACACAGACAGGTTTTAAAACTTTCTAACTTAAGGAATTTGATAGCACAGACTCAGGGTAGTAGTTTCAGTGCCTACAGTATACTTTCAGGGAGAGAGTAATGTAGGCTCTGAGTCACTTTCTGCCTAGAGATGACCTTATAGTGGTTCTGCCATTGTTTGTTTGTTTTTGAAAATACGTTCCTGGGCGTCATTCAGAAAATGCAGAGTTTGGCAATCTATATAAATTAAGGATGATCTTTTTGAATGTTTGTCTTTCACTACATCAAATTAACATAATTGGACAGAAATTCCACTAAATTAAGCATTGTTAGGAAACGTGTAAATTGGAGCTGCTCAAATTAGTTGCTCTTTGAACTATGTGCTGTTGGTTCAGGTTTAGATAAGGAGTTTGAAGGAAAACCTAAATCATTGCTTCCTTTTTTGAGACAGTCTTAGCATATTTTCTTAAAATTAGCTGAAATAAACAATGTGTTTAGTCGCAAAGTGATTTGCATTTTTGCACAAACTCCCTATCTCCTTGAGAATTATAACAAATATTTCATGAACCATCATTGATCTTTACTTTGTGACACTGCTGTAAAGTACATTCAGAGTTGCCAGTTAAAAGTGTTAGTGTTGAGATGAAATGTCATGCATTTTTCTTCACTTCCATGCAAATGAACACATTAATTTATTAAGACACAATGAAGAAAAAAAAATTGACAATGAGTTCCAGATTTTAAAAATCACTTGCCATTCAATCCAAATTGTGAGTTTGATCGGTTACCGAACACTTTATAATGGACCCCCGGTAATTTTACAGAGATTATTTGTTTCTTACGAATTCTTTTTTTTTTTTAAGATTTTATTTATTTATTTGACAGAGAACACAAGTAGGCAGAGAGGCAGGCAGCAAGAGAGAGAGAGAAGCAGGCTCTGCACTGAGCAGAGAGCCCGATGCGGGGCTCGATCCCAGGGTCCTGGGATCATGACCTGGGCCGAAGGCAGAGGCTTTAACCCGCTGAGCCACCCAGGCGCCCCGTTTCTTACCAATTCTTGATTATTCTGTCTTGCAATGCAGAGAAAGCTAACTAATTTAAAATAAACTTCCGTTAATTTTGATTGTTATAAAATTAAAATTGACTAATTTCCATATACAGAGTTGAAAATGTTCACAATTTACATTAAATATATATTCTGTGTATACCTTGGAAAAATTATACTGAAAATTGAAATTAAAATGATGTTGTATATAGCTGCAAGAAGCCGCCTGTCCCATTTCATCTTACTATATAAGTTGTGTCAGGTAATTTATAAAATCCCTACTGCATAACAAGTCTATTTTTTGTTGGAATGGGTAGTAATGTTTCCTCTTATTTCTAAATAAGAGTTGGTCTATGAGTGCATCTGCAACTGTATTTTTCCTAAGTGGCTTCATGGTCTTGAACTGAGAAAGCTCAGAACATTAAATGTCAAAATAATATATTTTGACATAATTAGACATCAAGGAAATGCAATTAAAATGACACTGAGATATCACTACACACTTACCAGAATGGCTAAAATAAAATATAATGACAAGACCAAAAGAAAAAAATATACCATTTGATGATACACAATGGCAAGTTGTACCATCACTTAACCATCTCAGACTAGTGTAGTGTTAAATTTGTTTTTCTAAGCAATGTTTTGGGTCACTTACCACTTTTCAAGGATATAAAGTGCTACCATTTTACTTAAAACTGTGAAATTTGGTCAGATTTAAATTTCAATTTATGTTAAAACATTCTGTAAACTGTGTTAAACTTTGACATTTGTTCCCTCTGTTCAGTGAATAACACTATATCATATTCTGAAAAATACGCTAATTTTCATTTTGAAAAATATCCCTTTTTCCTCTTATGGTAATTATTAATATGAATTAATAGTAGAATTTGATATGGTTTCATATGCCCATAAATACTTTATTGTATATTATCAAATTTAATAATGAATATAATGTACTTCTTTGGACAATTTTTAAAGACCAGTCTACTCTTAAAACAAAAAAATGGAGACACACTTCTTTAGTTCTCACAAATTTCATTTTGTTATATATAACCTCAGATAAATTTCAACAAATCAAAATTTATTAAAATTGTGTCTACAAAAAATCTCATAGAAGAGTAAAACCATCATAAATAAAAATACACACACACATCACCCATGTATTGGCAAATTACAATTGCTGTAACAATACATTAGGCATTCCACAGTTAAGGGCTATCAAAATTTCCATCAGTGGCAAAAAGATTTGTATGCAAATGGACTTATTTTCCAGAATCCAAGAAAAAGTCTCCTAGGGTTTATTTAAAGATAAATATTTGAACAAATACTTTTTAAATTTATGAAATTCAGAACATACGATTAAAGAATATTTGCAGTGCATACTATATTCAATCCTTCCTTCAAAATGTGCCTTTGAGTACATAATTCTGTTTTCTCTATCTAAATTGAGCTGTCCTCCAAGGAAGTTTTCTAAAATGTGTGTCTCTGTGTGATAAATGTTCTAAGACCTAACATGCTTCATTGTATTTTTACTGTGCGCTCAAATTTAATCAATAATTTGGCTTGATGTATAATATCTAGTTTCAAATATCATTTCCATCTATACAAACACACAGCTGTCTCCTTTATATGCTATTACTATTGAGAATTCTGCTGTAAGTATTATTCTTGTACATTTTAGGTGATCTGTTCTTCTCTTGGGCATCATTTATGCTCTTCTCTGTTTTTGATATTCTTAAAACTCACCATAATGTATATGAGTGGTTTTGTGTGTGTGTGGTTTTTGTTTTGTTTTCTTTCTGATTTCTCATGTTTGGCATCATTTTAAGTCTGGTATCTTTTATCTTTCTTTAATTCTCCAAAATTTATCTCAGTACTTATTTAAATATTTTCTTTATTTTTTTTTTCTCTTCTGCTGCATTTGGGCAGAAGCCATTAATTTGTTTGTTTGTTTTTCCCAATGCATTTATTCATTTTACAGCTATATTCATCTTAGTCTCCATTTATTGTATTCTTTATTTCAACAATTTTCATTTAATTTATATTTACAGTATAGTATCTTTTCTTTGTATATGTATATCATTATTTTATCATATACTTTTAAGCTATTTTTAAAAATATTTTACTTATTTATTTGACAGTGAGAGATCACAAGTAGGCAGAGAGGTGGACAGAGAGAGAGGAAGGGAAGCAGGCTACCTGCTGAGCAGGAAGCCTGATGTGGGGCTTGATCCCAGGACCCTGAGATCCCAGGCAGCGGCTTAACACACTGAGCCACCAAGGCGCCCCTTTTAAGCTATTTTTTTTAAGTACAGTCATTCTTTTTTTTTTTAATATTTTATTTCTTTATTTATTTGACAGAGAGAGATCACAAGTAGACGGAGGGCAGGCAAAGAGAGAGAGAGAGAGAGGGAAGCTGACTCCCTGCTGAGCAGAGAGCCTGATGCAGGACTTGATCCCAGAACCCTGAGATCATGACCTGAGCTGAAGGCAGTGGCTTAATCCACTGCGCCACCTAGGCGTCCCTAAGCTATTTTTTAAATACCTGTTCCAATAACACTTGGATTGCCATATAAAGTTAACCACATCATCTTTTTTAGGTAAGTAATTGTACTTTTTATGTGCATAGTTATTTTGATCCATGAGTTCAGCTCCTCTTTGGACCATCAAATCTCTATAAACATCTGGGTATGCTAGGATTTTCTAAGCAACAATAAAATACATTGAAACCTGGTAGCTTAATTATAATAATGTTTTCTTTCTCAATCATTCACAATAGTATTACATTCTGAGTAGCTTCCTTCTATTTTGCAGCTATAGTGCTTGGAAAAACTTGAATTGTGATATCACTGTGATAATGTGAATTAATCAGGGTTTTTCAGAGAATCAGGAAGAGAAAACAGGGAAGATATTCTCCAGGGCCAACTCTAGAAGTGACTATTAAAACATCTGTCCAAATTCAATTGAACAAAACTCAGAAATGCCATCTCCAGTGAAATACAAAGAAGATTATATATAGTTCTGGGCACACACATTTCATTTGACCCAATGATGTACATCAATGAAAGACTGAAGGCCAATCACCACTCCATGGGTGAATTTAAAAATAAATTTACTAATGAGGCCAAGAATTCAGAATCACAAATACTTCAGAACTAATAATAACTGCCTTCACTTGATGTTATTCTCTAAGATAAATCCTACGATCAAGTTTCAATTTTAAATTCTTACAATTTTAAATTCTTAAATCCTTATGAAGAAGCATCATTTGGAGGGAGCAGTTTTCATAATTTATCATCCATCAGCCTTTTTTTTAAAGATTTTATTTATTTATTGGACACAGAGAGAGAGAAAGAGAGAGAGAGATCACAAGTAAGCAGAGAGGCAGGCAAGCAGGGAGAGAAGCAGGCTTCCTTTTGAGCAGAGCCTGTTGTGGGGCTGGATCCCAGGACCCAGAGACCATGACTTGAGATGAAGGCAGAGGCTTAACCCACCACCCACGTGATGAGAGAGCCACTCAGGTGCCCCTCATCCATCAGTCTTAATTGATTGGAGGAAAATGTGTGGAGGAATAATGCCTTAGGGAGCTAATCTCTCTAAAGAATTTTCAAGTCTTTACCCCTTCAAGGTTTTTGTCCAGTTCTGATAGCCTCTAAACATCCAGCTGATTTCTACAGGCCTGTTAAAACCTGTCTACAAACCAGGAATAGAGCTTGAAACATACCAGTCAAGAGCAACTTTGAGTCTTTTAAGGAATTTATCATCATTTCTTTGTTTTTGGTTAATATCTGAAATAGTTCCATATTACACTTGCATAATTTCTCCAGAGCTGACTTTGAAGGAGGCATTCAGTTCCAGCTAGTTCCATATTTTGGCAAGTACTATAATTCTATATATATAAAAAAAAAACATATTTTAGGGCGCCTGGGTGGCTCAGAAGGTTAAAATCTCTACCTTCAGCTCAGGTCATGATTCCAGGTTCCTGGGATTGAGTCCCACAGTGGGCTCTCTTCTCAGCAGGGAGCCTGCTTCCATTCCTCTCTCTCTGGCTGCCTCTCTGCCTTCCTCTGATCTCTGTCAAGTAAATAAATAAAATTTTTAAAAAAACATATTTTATACCAGTTATTCATGTTTATTAACTAAGATATCACAATACAAATAATACAAACAGTTGCTCTTTATTAATACCTTCAACCAAGATCAAAAAATATGTCATATTTTCTCCAAAAATTTTATATCATCTGATAGGTCAGATATATATAAAATTACATTTAAAGTTTTAAAAATATCAGCAAATATTTTCATTTAAATGCAAATTTGAAAAAGAATCTACTTTTCCAACACGACTCTTTATCCTATTTTTTTTGAATTTTGTCGACAACTGATAAAATGTTTAGCGAGACTATAAGTGTTAGATCGAAAAAAATGATTAATACATGTAGGTTCAAATTATTATGTTCCATTAAAAATGATTTAGTCTTTGATGAACATCTGTTTGGTAATATGTTGTATCCAGATATAGTAAATTAATGATATATATGAAATTATAGGGAAATGACACCTTCCGTTCCATTATGAGTAGAGCTTTTAAAATGCTATTTGTCACAACCTGTCATCTTGTCATTATGTAGCAATATGTAGCATTTAAAAAATGTATACTCTTCACTTCGAGGTCTTTTAGAAATCTAAAATATGACTTTCTATGGTTTGTGTTTCCATATTCCTTTATTGCCAGTTTGAACAAATCCACATGCTTTGATTCAAAGGTAATAAATTCCTCTTATTTGGAAAAACGATGTTTATTTTTCTTCTCTCACCCTTCGCAGGTCATTTCATTTTAGCACAAATCAGAGTTATAATTTCATGCTTATTAATAACATTTATTATGATCTACATAGATGAATGAAACTTTTATTTTATTAAATTATTTGCCAAAAAATCTGTTATTTTTTAAAAATGTATTTCCTTTGAAGGGTTATTTTAGAGCGTTCAGAGAGGATCTAGGAGTGTGGTATTATGCAGTTTTTAAGTAGGTATGAAATGGTTATTTATATGATTGTTTCTTTAAGGCTTATGTATATTGTCCGTTATATGCTATAAAATATTTTGAAAGTAACTTTAAAGTATGTTTTACATAGTTTATTTTTTGGAAAAAATATTGAAATGACTTATGAAATTCAGTATACTCTCAACATTAATTTATTCTGAAATTTACCAGTTGTCTACTGAGCCTATTATATGGCAGATATTACTTCAGACTACACTGGTAAATGAAATACTTGTCTTTGTAGAACTTTTATTTTCATGGGTGAGACAATTAAAGGCTATAAACCTTAATAAAAATTGCATAGTGCATTCAAAAATGATGAGTACAATGGTGAAAAAGAAAAATTCGATCAGGGTGAGAAAAATCAAGGTTGCTAGGCAGGGAATGGGGAACTAAAATTTGTAATAGGAAGATCAGGGTAGTTACAATGAAGCTGACAATTGAACAAAGGTATGGAAAGGTGATGAATTTGTCCAGAACTATCAGCAATAAGGTCACTCCAGACAAAGGAATTGGCTATCTTGAAGGCCATAAGGTTGGATCATGCCTGGCATATCTGAGGAATAGCAAGGAGGCCACTGTGAGTGAATGAAGAGTAGAAGGGAAAGAGGTCACAGAGGTTAAATGAGTGGCTAGATCATGTAAAAGCTTAGAAGTCATTGTAAAACTCTGGCTTTTATATTTGGAAACTTACTGTGTGATAGAATTTCTGCTAATAACGGAGAGTTCAAATGTCCATAAAATTTCAAGGATTCTTATTCTAGTAAGATGGAATAAAGAAAAAGAGTTCATATTTTCACATGTTGTAAACAAATGCTCAGAGATCCAAGTGTAGGAAGCTATGGGAGCACAGAAGAAGGCACTAATATCACACCAATATATTTGATGACTGTGACTATATATAAATTTGTATTTTCTAGATTTTTTTTTAGTCATGGAATCACACTGTATATACTATTCATTGCCTGGCTTATCTTTTCTCAGCATCATTACTTTGAGAATCTCCAATTCTAAATAGTTCATTTTGATGTTGAATAGTAATCTCTTTAATAAATAGATCATAATTTGTCTTTGCTCTATTGATGGACATTGATGAACATTTCCACTGTTTTCAATTCTTAAAGCTGCTATGAAATTCATATACAAGTGCTTGTATGAACATACGGTTTGTTTCTCTTGGTTAAATGCCTAGAAGTAAAATGGCTATTTGTGTAACTGCAACATATTTTTCATTTAAAAAAATTTTCAAACTATTTTCCAAAGTGGTGGAATCATGATATATGCCAACAACAGTTTAGATTTTTTGTTGCTTCCCAATCTAGCTCAGACGAAGTACAATTAGCCTTTATAATTTTAGCCATTCTAATAGATATGTAAGCATGTCTCATTATGATTTTAATTTGTATTTCTTTAATGTCTAAATGTTGAGAAATTTGTCATATCCTTATAAGCCATCCATATCCTTTTGGTGACATGTCTCTTCAATAATTTTCTTCACATGTAAAATTGGATACTCTGTTTGGTTATTAGTATGGTTTTTTATTTTTACTCATTTTTTAATAGTCAGAGTAGATGTCCATTATCAGATATATAATTTGCAAATCCCTTCTCCATCTTTACGGTTTCTCAATGGAGCTTTGATAGCTGTGTCTTTCAAGAAATATGCTATTTCTTTCCTGGTACATGGAGGTATGACTAGAACATTATCAATGTTGACCTTTGCAAAGAAAATCATGGCTTAAGATATAGGTAGTCTGCGGTTGTTGGGAGTGTTCTGTAATATCAAGCATATCTAGTTAGTCGATAATTTTGTTCAAGTCTCACATATCTTACCAATTTGATGACCATTTGTCTATATAATCTTAAAATAGGGGTGTTGAAATTTTTTTTTCCATTTCTCTTCTAAGGTAGAAGTTATGATTTTTGTTCTTAGTTTTTCCCTATATATCCCCAAATCTGTTATTAAGTATTAAAAGTCAAGAATTATTATACTCCCTGATGAATTCATCCTTTTACTCTTCTGTAATTTTGACTTGATCTTTATGTCTGATAATGAAATTTGCTTTAAAATCACTTTTCATTATCTTGATATAACCACCAAAGTTATCGTGTGATTAGTGTTAATATAGCATATTTTTTCTTTTATTTTTAAAGCACTTCTATATTTAATCCTGACAAAGAAACAAAACAGCTTTTTAACTCTGGAAGCATCTTTCTAATTATCTTTTTTTTTTTTTAAATAAAGCAGTAGCAATTTTTGTTAAGGGACCTAAACTGAAAGAAGGTTTAGAAATTTATTTATTTATTTATTTATTTAGTAAAAGTTTTTATTTTGCTTATTGACAGCAAGAGAGAGAGAGAGAGAAGAAGAAGAACACAAGCAGGGGGAATCACGTGCAAAGGGAGAGGAAGAAGCAAGCTCCTTGTGATGCAAGTAGTCCCATGCAGGGCTGGATCCCTGTACACTGGGATCATGACCTCAGCCAAAGGCAAACATCTTCTTAAGCAACTGAGTCATCCATGGACCCCTAGAAAATTAAAAAAAAAAGACCTTTTAAAAACATTTTGTTTCTTTCTTGTATTTTTTTAAAATATTTTATTTATTTGACAGACAGAGAGACAGGAAGAGGAACTATAAGCAGGGCAGAGGGAAAAGGAGAAGCAGGTTTCCCACTGAGCAGAGAGCCTGATGTGGGGCTCCATCCCAGGACCCTGGGATCATGCCCTGAAAAGAAGGGACACTTATGGAGGAAGCCACCCAGACACCTCTTTTCATTGTTTTTAATATATGGCAACTGATGCTTCCCAGCCACGAGGAGCATATTACCCATTGATTAAATCTTTGATAACAACCTATTTAAAAAGGTGTGTAAATATATACTTACTCAGATTTATACACGTTGTGTTTTCTTCATAGTTTGGGGCTGGACCCCATGGCCACAACACTGCTTCCAGTCTATGCCTTCCCATCTTTTGATACCAGGTATTTGGTCAGCAAAGCAAATTAGTATCAAAATTAATAAGCCCTTGGCACCATATCTCTGGAGCAGGGGTTGCTCTTAGCCAAGGCCCAGAGCAGTTGACCTCCCCTCGCTAGTGCTATAGCCCCAAGGACTAGGTCCCTGCCACCAGAACTCAGTCTTACATGTTATGCTAAGCAGACAAAACCAAAACAGGAAAGCTCCGACAGCTTTCACTGGCATGCCTCATCTCCAACTCCCTCGACGTCCAGGCAGTACCAGATGACAGGGAGGGGTCTTGGTCCAACATATGGGAGGGAAGGAAGTAGCCACGAGCAAGTACCTGCCTCTCTGTTCCTTTCTTTCATGAGCATGTTGTAAGTAGGAGGAAGAGGAAGGGGAAGGGAGGTGAACTTCAAGGGGTGAAGGCCTCAGGTAGGCAGCTGGCTCCTGCCAGTAGGAAAGGGACAAAGGAGAAGGCCTTGAGTCTTTTAGGGAGGGTGGGGGGTAAGGGTAACAGCTTATGACGGAATCTGGACAGGAGTAATAGTAATTGAGTCCACCATTGGCAAGCTGGGCTGGGTGTCAGGGCAGATAGGCCTCCCTGGGCAACGGCACATGAGAGAAGGTGGAATTCTTCTCTGAGGAGCACGTGGAGCTTTGGGTGTTGGGAAAGCATAGACAGTATTGCTCCAGGGCCAAGGACAGGTCCGGGTACTCATGGTTGGAGGTCAAGGCCACAGTATGATCCAGGTCTTCTACCAGCAGCTTGAAGGTACCACATGCCAGCCACCCCTCATTATTGTGTATAACTCTCTGGTGCACTTATTGGCTTATCCATCAAATGACTCCTTCAGCAGCTTGAAAACCACCTCCACAGGCACTCCAGGATATGGGAGGCTTTCAGATTGAAAATTTTGCACAGGATCACCCCAAAAGACCAGAAGTCACTCTGGTGGATGTAGATCTGGTCAAACATGGCCTTAGGGACCATCCACTTCACAGGCAGTCCACTGTTGGTTGTCTTTTTTATAGTAACTGATGTGGTGATATCTCTGGCAAGGCTGAAGTCTGAGATCTTCATCATGTTGTCCTTTGTCACCAGCACTTCCCTGGTGGCCAGGTCTTGGTGTATGCACTTCTTGGAGGCAAGGTACTCCATGCCTCAGGCTACCTGGTAGGCACAGGATACCAGGTCCTTGGAGGAGAGTTGCTCTGCTGCATTGTGGCTGATATTGTAACAGTACTCCAGGTCAGGAGGCCTCTGGGCCTGCAGGTACTCCTGTATGTTGTCTTTGGAGGCATATTCCATGAGAGTGTACGAAGGACCGTCCTGTGTGCAGGACCCAGCAGGTTGATGGTGTCCTTGTGCTGTCCAATCATCTTCATCATCTCCATTTCTGAGATTAGGTTTGACAGGTCTTTCTCTGTTGCATCTGACTTCAACATCTTCACAGACACTTTAGTCAAATGGTTGGATTTGTCTTTGTCCAGCCCAATGGCCTCCTCCAACACCACCTGCCCAAAGTAGGCCTGTCTTAGGGGTCTGCCTAAACTGCCTACAACCAGCCTGCCTCAAGGCAGTTATGAACTCTAGATTATCCTCAAAATATTAACATTAAACCACAAGCTTAAAATTCTCTTGACTAGGTCTCTGTCGCAGGTCTAATTTTCTTATCTTTCATCATTTATCTTTTTCCTAATTCTTATTTTCAGTGTAGTTTATTTTGCTTCCAGGTGTTTCCCCTGGTTTCTGTATGCTGTTTCATAAGGAAGAATTATCCTGTCATAAAATTATTTCTTGAGCATTCATTACATCTCTCAGTTAAAATGGGTTCTTTTATGGTATTGATTCATTTGAGTTTTCTCAAAATGGGAAGAATTTTCAAAATGGTGTTTTCCTCAAGGTTCAGAGCATGTCTTAGCCTCATCTTTACTTTTTGGAATTCACTTTTCAAATTCTTGTCCCTCTTCTTATCTTTTTAAAATAAAATGTTTAATTTTTACTATTTTTTTATTTGAGTATAGTTGATATTCAGTGTTACATTGGTTTCAGGTTTTCAATATCTCCATACACTATTCTATGATCACTACAAATATAGCCATCATCTGTCACCATATAACACTATTAAAATATCTTGACTATATTCTCTACACTGTCCCATATCTCTTTTTAAAATCTCTGATTTTTATGTTTTCTGTTATTCCAATTTTCGACCATCATTTTACTTGGTTACATTAATAAAATATGCCTGATAACACACTCTTTGCTGAACACCATAGCATTTGATTTATAGTAGTCTTCTTCTTCTTCTTTTTTTAAATTAACATATAATGTATTATTTGCCTCAGGGGTACAGGTCTGTGAATCGCCAGGTTTACACACTTCACAGCACTCACCACAGCACATACCCTCCCCAATGTTCATAACCCTACCACCCTCTCCCTACCTGCCCCCCGGCAACTCTCAGTTTGTTTTGTGAGATGAAGAGTCTCATGGTTTGTCTCCCTCCCGATCCCATCTTGTTTCATTTACTCTTTTCCTGTCCCCCAAAGCCCCCACATTGCACCTCCATTTCCTCATATCAGGGAGATCATATGATAGTGTCTTTCTCTGGTTGACTTATTTTGCTAAGCATAATACCCTCTAGTTCCATCCATGTCAACGCAAATGGCAAGATTGCATTTCTTTTGATGGCTGCATAGTATTCCTATATATATATATATAGATCTAGATCTAGATATCGATATATCTAGATCTAGATCTATATATATATATATATATATATATATATATATATATATAGGAATACTATATATATACTATACCATACATTTGTGATGGACATCTAGGTACTTTCCATAGTTTGGCCATTGTGGATATTACTGCTATAAACATTTGGTGCACGTGCCCCTTTGGATCATATAGCAGTCTTCTTTACCTCTATCAGAACCCCAGGAAGCTTTATTTATTTATTTACTCACATAAACAGATGATCCAACACAACGTTTTTTGTTGTTCAAATGTATTATAATGTCTTACCGCTTAACACTATGCTTACTGCTCTCTTTCACTGTCTGACTAAATCCTCATCATCACTATGCCATTTAATGAGAAAGAACATTTGAACGCAGAGTTCTCTCCATATCAGGGAATGAAGACTCCACCCTTCTGTTTGGGCAGGTAAAATAAATGTTGATATTGTCTGTCCTGCACATACCCAGAATATTCACCATCAGAATATATACAAAATGAAAACCATACCTCACCACTTCTATTACCACCCAGCATGCTAAAAAACACCATCATATATGTTCCTGAATTATTGACTTGATTGATAACCCCCACTTCCACACATACTGCACTCCTTTCTCCCTGCAAATTTATTTTGGTACAGCAATTTAACCTAAAAATCAAGTCAGATGATTTTATTCTGCTGTTGAAAGTCTTTTGGTATCTTCCCCTTTCATATTAAATAAAAACTGAAGGCGTTTCAATGTACTAGAAGGTCATACATCAATACGTTCTTCCTCTCTCCACCACTATGAACTCCTCATTGGCCTCCTTGCTTTTCCTCAAAAGTAACAGACAAGCTGTTCACACAAAGTCTATATACTTACTTGCTCTGCCTAGAGCAATCTTTTCCTTTAATATTTGTATAACACTCTCCTTCACTTCCTGGGTCTTTGTGCAAATAACATCTCCTAAATGAGATATAACCACCCAACACAAAATAAAATTAACTTTCATCCCAGCATTCTGCAATGGCTTTTACCTTTCTTGTATTTCTTTGTAACACTTATCACCACCAACCATCAATCATTATTCTATTACTGGTTTATTTTCTTATTTGAGACAGAGAGAGAGAGAATTGGGAGGGTGCGCAGAGGAAGAAGAAAACACCCCACTGCCTAGAAAGCCTGCTGGGGAGTTACATCCCAGGACCCTGAGATCATGACCCAAGCCAAAGGCAGTCACTCAATGGACTGAGCCACCGAGGTGCCCCTCTAATATTGGTTTATTTCTCTATTATATTTCAAAAGAATGTAAGCTCTTTGTGGTCAGGTATTTTATATGTTTTATTAATTGAAGTATTCTCAGAAAGGTAGCTGGCAGATTGTAAGGGCTCACTAAACTGTATTTTGTTGTTATTATTGGGTTTCCTTTATGGGCTTTACTTCTTACGCTAGAAGTCTATTCCTTCAGATGTAAGCAATAAGAATAGAGCCCTGCTGCCTGTTCAAATGTGTAAAAAGCCTGTATTAAGTGGATATTTTAAAAGCTAAATGAATGGCTTAATAGTTGTATATAGGGGGAAAGGGAACATATTTTCCACAGTTTAGAAGTGGAGTTCTTTTATAGAGTTCTTGTACAAGCCTACACTATTGAACGATAATGGGCAGTTGTACATTACAATTATACAAACACTTTGGTAATTTATATCCTTTTTTTTGTAATTCATGACTGGATCATTTAATTCCTTAGGAGCATTATAGCATTTCAACTTTTCATGTTCAATAAACTTATTGGGGTTGCTACCTTTTTTATTCAAATGGAGAAATAGTCATGATTTAATCTAAATAAAGTGTCACTGATTGTGTTGTTTTCTAGGAATGAGTCGCACATGCTAGTTTAAAATTTTTGTTAAATTCCCAAGTCTGTCACTGATAAAAGCCTTTTGTAGATTAGTAACTTGATCAAAACGGAAAAGTTATGTAACACCAATTGTTATCCTATCTTTGTTTCCATCTTGCATTGTAATAACACCCATCTTAACTCTATTTAAGACAAATCATTGCCAGATGGATTTCTGGCATTGATTGCATGATACGAAATCTAGTATAACTAAAAGGTTTTGGTTTTAGTAGCATATAAATCAATTTTGAAAAATATATGTATTTGAATATAAGATAAAGTTTTAAATTATTTGGCAATAGTAAACTAAACTTTTTTTTGTAAATTTTTATTTTCTAAAATTTCATTGAGCTCTTTTGCAATAAGAAACAAGTTACAAAAAATTAAGGTTTATTTACCCCAATTCTAAATTATTAGGAATATAATCATAGATGTTGACGTATTTAAAATATTGAGCCCAAAATATTTTATTGGTCAGGTAAATTCATGAAGGCTGAGCATTCACTGTTAAAATATACTAATACTATTGATAGACTGGTAGAAGCCTAAAATCAAATATTTATTAAATATTTATATCCATATCTTTTCCTGGCTTGGTAATTCATTTCTCTAGCATTAAATAATATTCCATTGTTTGCCTGTACTACACTTTATTTTTCCTTTCACCTGGAAGGATATCTTGGTTGCTTCCAAGCTTTTGTCAGTTATGAATAAAACTACTATAGACATCTTTGTGGGTATAGATTTCATCTTCTTTGGATGAATACCAAGAACTGCTACTGCTGAATCATCTGGCAAGAATATGTTTAGTTTTGTAAGAAACTGCCAAGTTGTTTTCCATTCTTTATTCTCAATAGACATGGAAGAACATTCCTGTTGCTCCACTTCCTCACCAACATTTCGTGTTCTGTTGTCAGTGCTCTAGATTCTGGGTATGTACTGGTGTCTCTTTTTTGTTTTAATTTGCATTTTACTGATGACATATGATGTGAAGCATCTTTTTATATGCTTACATATGATGTGAAGCTGCTAAGGTTTTTATCAGGGTTTTTTTTGTTTTTTTTTTTTTTAAGATTTTATTTATTTATTTGTCCAGAGAGCAAGAGCAAGTAATATTGGTCTTCAGAGGGAGAAGCAGGCTCCCTGCGGAGCAAGGAGCCCGATGTGGGGACTCGATCCCAGCTAACGCTGGGATCTGACCTGAGCCGAAGGCAGCTCATTTTTGAGCCATCAGGTTCCCTTTGGCCCAATTTTAATCAGGTTTTTCCCCCATTGTTGAGTTTTAAGGGGGTCTTTGTGTATTTTTGATTAACAGTCCTTTGCCAGATGTGTATTTTGCAAATTTTTTCTCATAGTCTGTGCTTTGCCTTTTCATTCTCTTGGCATTGTGTTTCACAGAGTAGACATTTTTAAATTCAGTGCTTGTGCTTTTGTAGCTGAAGTTATTGCCAAAACCAAGGTCATTTAAATTTTCTTCTATATTAGCTTCTACATGTTTCATGTTTAGGTTTATAATACAATCTGAGATAATTATTGTGAATAGTGTATGATATCTGCCTGGATTTATTTTACTTTATTATTTTATTTTATTTTATTTTATATTTTTACATTTAGTTTCACCATTACTCCAGAACCATTTGTTTAAAAGATTGTATTTTGCTCTCTTGTATTGCTTTTGCTTTTATATTAAATATAAAATATAATTGATAATATATATTCTGTTGCTTTAATCTAGTCTTTCTGTGGTATTACAATATCTTGCTTACAATTATCGTTATGGTAAACTTTTTTTAAAGATTTTATTTATTTATTTGACAGAGAGAGAGATCACAAATAGGCAGAGAGACAGACAGAGAGAGAGATAGAGGAGAAGCAGGCTCCCTGCTGAGCAGAGAGCCCAATGCGGGACTCGATCCCAGGCCCCTGGGATCATGACCTGAGCCGAAAGCAGAGGCTTAACCCACTGAGCCACCCAGGCGCCCCATCGTTATGGTAAACTTTGAAGTCAGTCCTCAGTCTTTGTTCTCCTTCAACACTTTGCCTCTCCATATAAACTTTAAAATAAGTTTGTTAATATTTAA
Organism: Mustela putorius furo; assembly: GCF_011764305.1. Lineage (NCBI taxonomy): Eukaryota > Metazoa > Chordata > Mammalia > Carnivora > Mustelidae > Mustela > Mustela putorius. Next base: position 404,619 of record NW_025421436.1, read on the forward strand.
AAAAAAGAACTTGCTGGAATTCATTAATGTATAGATAAACTTGGAAACCAGTGACCTCTTGAGCTTAGCAGGAGATAGACCATGGACTTCAGTTGTCACAGTGGTGCCTCTGGCAGAACCTATTGCAAATCCCTAGGCAAAATGAGACCTCAAGGATCTGAGAGAATGTCTAAGAAGTACTTGATACATCCCTTGGGTATGGTTTATTGAAGTGTCCACCTGTCTGAAAGCTGGGGAATCTAGATAAGGGAGGGATAATTAGTTATGATAAAACATATCAACAAACATCAATAAATTTTGTAAAACTAATTGTCATGGCTCATATACAATATGACCAACAGAGGGACCATCAGAAGGAAAGCATCAGTTATGTTTATTGTGAAATTTTTTATTCAAAATAAAGCAATGTGAGGGGAAGACACAATGAGAAAACTACTATTTTTTAAATGGTTAAACTTCTTACAAAATGGAATAGGTTTTATATTCCAAGTAGTATATTGAAAAGTAAAACATTGGGGCACCTGGGTGGCTCAGTGGGTTGGGCTGCTGCCTTCGGGCCGGGTCATGATCTCAGGGTCCTGGGATTGAGCCCCGCATCGGGCTCTCTGCTACGCAGGGAACCTGCTTCCCTCTCTCTCTCTCTCTCTCTCTCTGCCTGCCTCTCTGCCTACTTGTGATCTCTGTCTGTCAAATAAATAAATAAAATCTTTAAAAAAGAAAAGAAAAGTAAAGTAAAACATTAAAAAATAAAATTTTAATTAAAAAATTATGTAATTTAAAAAAAAGGTTTAAAAATAGCAGAACCATTTTTCTTATAACTGGAAAATACATTGTATATATATCTATCAAAAATAACTTGTCATGGGGGCGCCTGGGTGGCTCAGTGGGTTAAAGCCTCTGCCTTCGGCTCAGGTCATGATCCCAGGATCCTTGGATCGAGTCCCACATTGGGCTCTCAGCTCAGCAGGGAGCCTGCTTCCTCCTCTCTCTCTCTGCCTGACTCTGCCTACTTGTGATCTCTGTCAATAAATAAATAAAATCTTTTATAAAAAAAAATTTTAAAAAATAACTTGTCATGTCTGGAATCAGGAGCATATGGAAAAAAATAATATCTGAGGACAATACTTCTCCCATGTTTTTGTGCCTTGTTAATATTTTTAAACAGTCAGGCAACTTTTAGCCTTATTGAAATACCTGCTAAGATACCAGCAGTGCCTTTTGGAGCCCTATGACTATAAAAATTAATTGCAAATATTCAAAATGTTTACTATGGTGTCACTATTTAGGGCCACCACCAAGTATGTTTCAGAAGTAAGCATAACTGTTACTGTTCCATAAGGCAAAAGGGCATATTTTCAGGAGTTCCATCTGCTGTACCAGGAGGTGAATCAAGTAATGATTTTTGTCTATAAAATAATTCACTTTCAATCTAACATTCCTCATTCCACATTATAATAATAAAAACTAGGAGGAGACTAAAAACAAACAAACAACTACAACTACAACAACCAGCTTTTCCTTCAGTGGAAAAGTAAATATAACCTTATGAGTAGCCTGAAATTTATTTTTAAAATATTTTTAAGATAAATGTTTTTGTTAGAAACCATATATTTTATATTACTAAAGAAATAACAGGCAAAGTTTTATTAACTTCTAAAAAGTCTAGTTACTTCTATTTATCTATTAAACTCATCTCTTTATGAAGTAGAACATGATCACACCTATTGTATCTACCCAAGTTTGTATGCTTTGGTTATTTTATGTTTGCTATTTCCTTGCTTAATTTTTACAATATTTGATACATAATAGTATCTTTTAAGTCCATCTATGGTTTCACAGAATTTGTTTTGAACTTCATAAAAATGTACCATACTTTTTTGCACTGTCCTTGTTTTACTTCTCTATTAGCTTTCCAAGATTTATTCACTTTAGAGTGTGTAGCTATCATTTATTTTTATTCCTCCATAATGCTATGTTTACAAATTTGTATTTATCTGTACTTTTAAAAATATCTTAATTATATACCATTTCTCATCTCACGTAACACTCATGTTACTTCTACACTTATCAGATATTATGTAACTGAAAACCACAACTCAGCAACAATAGAACACCATTTTTCAAAATTAAATGGCTTACCAGAATTCTTTAATTCTATCCTTTATTTGTATTAGATGACCCTTTATTCTGCTATTTGGCAATGTTCATATGGAGGAAAGTTTATAAGTTGATATTCCATAAATAGAAGGATTTATTATGATTGAGTAATTATTTTCATTTAGAATGCATAGAATATGGTTGATTTAATATTTCTTTCTTACCCTCTGCCTGGAACATAGTGCTATCTATGTAATAGCCACTAAAATATTAAGTTAATTACTAGACTTTAAACTGCATATTAATAGGAATAACATACAGAAACTCTTCTCAGATTGGGGACACCTGGGTGGCTCAGTCAGTTAAACGCCTGAGCCTTTAGCTCAGGTCATGATCTTAGGGTCCTGGGACTCAGTTCCAACAGATTCCCTGATTAGCTGGGAGTTTTGCTTCTCCCTCACCCCCTGCCTGCTCCCCCTGCTTGTGCTCTCTCTCACTCTCTCTCTTACAAATAAATAAAATTAAAAAAAAAAAATTCTTCTCAGATAGCTAATATAGAATATCGTCTTCTTGTATTCATCAAAGGGAAAGTGCCATATAATAATGAAATTCAGACTACTTCAAATTCATTTTTTAACCAGTAAGAAAGTACTGGAAACAAGCCAAAAATGTTCTTCAAATGAATTAAAGAAATATAGATTGATTGCTAATATTCAATATCTTTAATGTTTCTAAAATAAATTGAAGACTTTTATAATAGATATCAGTCTACCAGAATCGTTGTAAATATCATTATACAAGGATATTCTAAAAATAAAGCCGAGAAAAACTACTTGATATATATGATGACAAAAACGAGTTTGACCAAAAGTCAGTTTGGGGTATAACTTACAATACCTACCACCTGAATGTCTTGTTCTATAATTTAATTTTTTAATTTACAAAAAAATACAAAAAAAAATAATAATGTCAGAGTAAGTATATTGATAGCTTTGAAGGTATGCTCTGGTTGTGCACTGTTACTATTTTAAAGGGGAATCAAATATGTGATGCTTATGGTGTGACTATATTAAAAATTCAACAAGTTCAGAAGCATACGAGGAATAGAATAAAGATAAAAGATGACCCTTACTTATCCTAAAGATAGACAATGGTATATATGTGCTAGTTGGGGAGAGAATCCAGTCAGTAGATGGACGATGTGGTAGTGGAAAAAAAAAGACACAACGTTTTGGTTGAAAGTTTAGCACTATATTTAACAAAGTGAAATTGTGTGTGGTTAATAGCCTTGAATAAAATCCAAAAAAATAATTTTCACAATTCATTGAAGATTATTTAGGAAAAAACTTGAAAAATACAACTTGATAAGGATTCCATATAAAAGATTCATAAGCAATACAAGTTTCAGAATTTTAGTATATTTTCCCTAAAAAGCCATTTGATTTAAATTAAAAAGAATTCTATTTACCTGCCACTTAAATAAGAGGAAATTATTTGGTTTTGTAATAAGTCAATAAAATAAATTAACATATCTTTAGAAAAACAGATATGCACACTAATTTAAAAAGAATAGTGCTTAATCTGTTCAGCAAACATTTGTAAAATTCCTTGCCATCAGCTAGCTCTGGAGTTCTGCTAGGTGAGTAAGGCCATGTATGTTACTGCTCAGAGTACTGACGCAAAGCAATTGTCTCCTTCACGTCCATTTTTTTGCTGTTGATATGTCATTGCTATGTGTTTAGAGATCCATAGATGGCCCTACATGAAGGCCTTTTTTTGTGTGTATATAGGGGTGGACTGTGATTTACCTTTCAAATAAGATGGCTCCTGCATTTACAATGATTCAACTTATGATATATTTGGCAA